>NC_090814.1:118269838-118580759 GCF_000390325.3 Nicotiana tomentosiformis
TAAAAGCTATCAATAACATTTATATTATTTAAGATAATATCCTCTATAGCCATCTTCACACAAAGAGGCCCCGCCACCTCACCCGATGTATGCAGGTGGAGGTGTGCGTACAATATCACAACTCTAATCAAGCGGCCCTGCCGCCTCACCTCAATGTATGCGGGTGGATGTATAACCACTGTACCAAGAACCTACACAAAGCGGCTATGCCGCCTCATCCCAATGTATGCGGGTGGTGGTGCCACAACAATATCAAAACCATACACAAAGCGGTCGTACCGCCTCACCCCAATGTAAGTGGGTGGAGGTGCAGTCCCATAATATAATAATCCTTATACAAAGCGGTCATGCCGCCTCACCCCAATATATATGCGGGTGGAGGTGTGTCACAATCACAATATCTATACCATAATCCTCACGCAAAGCGGTCATGCCTCCTCACCCCAATGTATGCAGGTGGAGATGTATCACAATCGCAATCCTTACACAACTTGGCATAATAACTTTCACATAACTCATGACTAGAAGTTAGAACATGTGGATATGTAATCCATAGTTTGGGACACATTCTCAATTTATAATGCAATATGATAAGAGCATTTGAAATACGAATTGAACATATATCATCATCACAAAACTTATCGGAATACTCGATTTATAATCATCATCTCGGAACTTACAAGGATAATGAGAATTCCAACTCTTAAAGAAGAGTTTAGCCAACATACCTTAATTGAGCTTCCTTAAACTCTAAAACGTTCCGAAATTCTTAGCAACTTCAATCTCTAGGATGAAGACCTAGTGAGTTTCCCTTCTTAATCTTCAAAAACTTGAGCAAGAATTGAAGAACAATTATTGAAGAACACCTTCTCACTTTAGGGCACTCTCTCTCACTCTAAAAGGTCAGATTATCTCTCAAACATGGCCCAAAATGTGTATTTAATGAAGTAGGGTCGGTTTTTAAAAATCCAAAAATGAAGCTCCGGAACAGGTTCTGCAGTCGCATATGTGACCGCATAATGGTTATGTGACCGCATAACAGTTATGCGGTCGCATAGTCGACCGCATATCTGCTTCCAGAATAGCCCTCTCCTGCTCACTTATGCGGCCCGCAGAGTGATTATGCGGTCGCATAAACACACTTCCGGAAAAAAATTTTCTTTACTTTCCTGTGCATTGTTCAACCCAAAAGGTCCGAGCCGCGAAGAATTTCTATAATCCTCAAACACGTAAGCCTAGTCTGGCACCATGAAACATTATTTTCTTTGCAAATTTTGCCAGGCCTTACACTTAAGTACTTTGAAATTTTCCGTGGTATTACATTCTCCTGCGCTTAGGATCATTCGTCCTCGAATGAGGGTCAAATTTTGTTATTAGCATCTTATGCAACTCAGTCTTTTATACCACACACCAGCAACCCCAAATTTGACTAACTCCCTAAATTTCCAAAACTTTCGATAGAGTTTCCTTTGTAATTAGGCCTATCCACCTGTTAAAGAGCCCTAGAAACACATCCGAACAATATATACATATTCCAAAGATGTAATATAATACAAAACAACACTAACTGTGGCCACATAAGCAATATATTTTCAGAAAGGAACACCCTTAACGCCAATTGTTAAAATGATACAAAATTCATAAAAAGTAAGTCTTATAATTTTCCTAGATCACGACTTTATAAATACATGGTCATTCAAATAAATAAGGATACTTTTTCTTCATTTCTCCAACTATTTTCTTTAACATAGACACATGAAACACCGGGTGTACTAATGACATCTCAGGTGGTAGTTCAAGCTTGTATGCCACCTCACCGATCCTCTGAATGATTTTGTATGGTCAGACATACCTCAGACTCAATTTCCCTTTCTTACCAAATCGCATTACACCCTTCATGGGGGAAACTTTCAAGAATACCCAATCATCTTCTTGAAACTCCAAATCCCTATGACGAACATCCGAATACGATTTCAGACGACTTTGAGCAGTCTTCAACTGCTCCTTAATAATTTTAACTTTTTCCATAGCCTGATGCACAAGGTCTGGCCCTATCAGATATGCTTCCCCAATTTCGAACCACCCAATGGGAGATCTACATCTCCTACCATATAAAGCCTCAAACCGTGCCATTTGAATGCTAGCATGATAGCTATTGTTATATGCAAATTATATGAATGGTAAATGATCATCCCAGCTACCTTTGAAGTCTATAACACAAGCGCGCAATATATCCTCAAGCGTCTGAATAGTCCGCTCTGCCTGCCCGTCAGTTTGCGAGTGAAAGGCTATACTAAGATTCACCCAAGTACCCAAACCTTGCTGAAATTTCTTCCAAAAGTTAGCTGTGAATTGTGCTCCTCGATCAGAAATAATGGAAACTGGGGTGCCATGAAACCTAACTATTTCTTTGATATACAATTGAACATACTACTCCACTGTGTCGGTAGACTTAACCGGCAAAAAGTGTGCTGATTTTGTGAGTCGATTCACAATCAACCAAATTGAGTCAAACCTACGCAGAGTGCGCGGTAATCCTACCACAAAGTCCATATTAATCATTTCCTATTTCCACATTGGAATTTCTATGTTCTGTGCCAACCCACCGGGCCTTTGGTGTTCAGCCTTCACTTGCTGACAATTCGGACATCTTTCCACAAAGTCCGCCACATTCCTCTTCATATCATTCCACCAATAGACTTCCTTAAGATCATGATACATTTTTGTAGAACCTGGGTGCATGGAATACCTAGTAGTGTGAGCTTTAGTCAAAATTCTTTCACGGAGACCATCCACATTTGGAACACATAGTCGCCCTTGGTACCTTAATGTACCATCATCCATGCCAAGAGAAAAGGCCATGGTCTTATGTTTATGAATCCCCTCTTTCAATTGCACCAACAATGGATCGTTGTATTGCTTCTCTTTGACTTCCACAACAAGCGATGATTCAACCCTATTTTGCAAAATTACCCCTCCTTCACTAGAGTCCGTAAGACGAACTCCCAGACTAGCCAATCGGTGAACTTCTTTGGCCAATGTCCTTTGATATGCATCCAAGTGTGCTAAGCTACCCATAGATTTTTGGCTAAGAGCAACCGCCATAACATTAGCCTTCCCCGGATGGTATAAAATATCAATGTCATAATCTTTGAGTAATTCAAGCCATCTTCTCTGCCATCTAGCACACATCTGTATGCAACTTCTAGCACATGCCAGATGTCACGACCCAAAATCCAACTAGTCGTGATGGCATCTAACCCAACCCGCTAGGTAAGCCAACTTTTAACTATCCAATTCCAATAACAATTATTTAAAGTAATTTAAGTGAATAAACATCTTAATCTTATACATCCCCCAAGAACTGGTAGTACAAATCATGAGCTTCTAAGAATAAAGTATACAAAGCGGAAATGAAATAAATACATATTCTGTTTGAATAATACATAAACAGAGCTTTTATAAATCTAAGGCTACCCTGAACAAAAGGCAGCTATAACAGGAACGCAGGTACATCTTCAAGTCCCGCAACCATCGAGCACAACAACAATAACGACCAACATCTGCACGAAATGTGCAGAAGTGTAGTATCAGTACAACCGACCCCATGTACTGAGTAAGTAACAAACCTAGCCATAGGTTAAAAGTAGTGACGAGCTCCCACCAAGTCGGGTCCAAAACCAGTAGTCCACAACAATCCATAACAACATAAAGCAAATAATACCAGAAATAACTAAGGGATAAAATACTCAACCAAATAATGATTTCAAAAATTATAGTTCTTCCTTTCAAATATCTTAGTGAAAACCCAAATCATTTGCCGAAGTTTCCAATAATATAAATAGTTTGAAATCAATAAATTTCTCCCAAAATCTTGTCAATAATAAATAAGATATTTCATTTTCCTTCGGGATAACCCATGTAAAACAAATGCATCACTATGTCCATCTATCAAAAATATGTGAGAAATCATGAATGATGTGATGTTGTACAACATGAGAAAAAATACATCTCTATGCCTGTATGTCATGTGTGCATGCCAATGCGATGCAATTCAGTGATAAAATCATAAATAGCCCCTCGGGCAGAACATCACTCATATACAGCCCCTCGGGCAACCTCACAGTCACTCGTGGCACTCGGGCATACCTCACAATCACTCTTGCTACTCGGGCATACCTCACAATCACTCTTGCCACTTAGGCATACCTCACAATCACTCATGCCTCCCAGTCACTCGGCACTCACACTCAGTAGGTACCTGCGCTCACTGGGGGTGTGTACAGACTCTAGAGGGGCTCCTTCAGCCCAAGCGCTATAATCTGCACAGACAACTTACGTGCGATAATAATAAAGTATGCTACATGAGGGCAACCCCGATCCACACTCTTCCTCACAAATCAGGCCCTCGGCCTCACTCAGTCATAAAGTATGCTGCAGGCGGGTTGCCCCGATCCACACTAATCCTCACAAATCAAGCTACTCGGGCATTTCAGTAAAACATGGCATTCAGCCCAAAACATTTATATGCATCAAAATAGAGTCATTAAGCTGAATTATGATATGCAATGAAATGAATATGACTGAGTATGAATTTTTAATTTAACACAATAATTCACAGTAATATGACCTCTGTGGGTCCCAATAATACTGGCACATAGCCTCAACATAATTTTTAATATGCTTTTCAGCTCAATTTTTTTGACACATAAAACCGCATGGAAAATGCCAAGATTATTTAACTATAAAATTCCACATAAATAATTTTGTCACAATTTCTATAGTGCATGCCCACACGGCCGTCACCTAGCACGTGCGTCACATCCCAACAATTCACAAAATATATATATTCAGGGTTCATACCCTCAACTCCAAGATTAGAAGAGTTACTTACATCGAACAAGCTGAATCCAATGTCGAGCAAGCTAAACAATGCTCCAAAAATCCCATTATGTGCGTATCAACTTCCAAACGGCTCGAATCTAGTCATAATTAATTTGATTTAGCCCACAAAAGTTTTAGGAATTAATTCCATATCAAAATACTAATTTCCGAAATTACACCCCAAAAATCACCTGTGGGGCCCACGTCTTGAAATCCGACGAAACTCACAAAATATGAAACTTGAAAAGTTCGGCCTCCAAATCGGTATTCAAACTTGAAAAGTTTGTTTTGTGACATTATAGAAATTTCCTTCTATTTCTCTTGAAGATTCAAAAATCTTACACCAAAAATGAAGATGAATTCATGGAATATAATCACAAGGGAGTTAAGAATACTAACCCCAAGTTGTGTGGAAAATTTCCTCTCCAAAATCGCCCAAACCGAGCTCCAAAATATCCAAAATGAGAAAAATTCTCGAAACCCTCAATTTTAAACACTGCCCAGGCATTTCCGCACCTGCGGTGCCTGGGCTAACACCTGCGCATCCGCATTTGCGGACAAAAATGCGCGCCTGCGGAAAACAACCGGCCCTCTAAAAACTCACATCTGCGGCAATATTCTCGCATCTGCGGGCTTCGCAGATGCGCATTCCCCTTCGCACTTGCGGTCTCGCAGATTCGGCAAATTCCTCGCACCTGCGAGCACTGCCCAGTCCCACTCTTGGCCGCTTATGTGGCTTATTTCATGCACAAGCGGCTTCGCACCTGCGATCAAAATCTTCGCAGGTGCGATCACACCAATAGGCAGCAGTTCGAGCATTTCCTTAAGTCCAAATTTGATCTGTTAACCGTCCGAAACTCACCCGAGGCCACCGGGACCTCAACCAATTGTATCAACAAGTCCTATAACATAACACGGACCTACTCGAGGCCTCAAATCACACCTAACGATATCGAAACGACGAATTACACCTCAATCCGAAATCATTGAACCTTGAAACTTCAAATTCTATAACTTACGTCGAAACACATCAAATCACGTCCGATTGACCTCAAATTTTGCACACAGGTCACATTTCACATTATGGACCTATTCCAATTTCCAGAATCAGATTCCGACCCCGATATCAAAAAGTCAACTCCCCGGTCAAACTTTTCAAAAATTCAACTTTCGGCAATTCACGCCAAATTCCACTACGGACCTCTAAACAAATTTTACGGACACGCTCCTAAGTCTAAAGTCACCATACGGAGCTATTGGAATCATCAGAATTAAATTCCGAGGTCGTTTACACATAAGTCGACATTCGATCACTATTTTAACTTAAGCTTTAAACCTTGGAACTAATTGTTCCAATTCATTCGAAAACCTCACCGGACCCGAACCAATTACCCCGGCAATTCACACAATAGCTGTAAAGTACAATTTGAGCAGTAAAGGGGGAAGCAAGGTTGCAATACTCAAAATGACCGGTCGAGTCGTTACATTCTCCCCCACTTAAACATACGTTCGTCCTCGAACGTGCCAAGAGTTGTTTCCAAGCCATTAAATCACCGTTCCATCTTACCACACACGTACCCGGGGGTGAACCCACGTTACCCTATCCCACATAGGCTTGACTACACAATGCAACTGAAAATCATTAATTTAACCTTAGCCCATAAACCTTGGAGTTTAATTTCCAACCTTTAAAATTTCTTTCAAGACGTGAATCTTACATTTACACACTGTATAAGTCCGAATAAGCTGCATCGAGCTATAACTATAACCACGGATATAATCACCCAGCATATTACACAACTCGCATGCTCGTAGCACCATTCCTGATCGCAGTGACTACTCCAAAACCAACTGCATACTAGTATTAAACCCATATCGAACCAAACCTCATCCCAAACCCTTCGTACACTATTGATAATAAAAGAAACACGCAGAATCTCGTAACCCTTTATCAGACCAACAAGTCATGGAGGTCTCTCGCCCCAACCGGAACCATAATCACATTCTGAGCCGACTTTCAATATTATACTCCTGAATATACCGAAATTAAACCTGATAGTACCCATTCCAGGTCCAATGACCTTATATTACTAAACATAACTGCTCCACAGACATACCGCACCAATATAACTTAGAGCCACAACTCGTGCCATCGGTGCACTAATACGCAACAATTCAGATGTACCCAGTCATGAAAAAATGACTCAAATGAGAGAACTGCCCCGCCAGATTAACAAGTACTTCCACAACGAAACGCCGAAAATTTATCATACACCGTAGAACCATTACCCGATTCTAACACAAGGTTCATATTATATACTCCGAGCCACCCTGCTCCAATTTAATAACGACGGAGAGGCAAATGACAAAAATACCACACAAAACCCTGAAAGGACATAACCATTACGCTATTGATCATGCAATACCCAATTACTCATCACACTCAAATTCCGCTATAAAGCTCAAATAGAACCGCACCATCTGTGCACATAAGCAATGAATCACAACTCCTCGTAGCATAAAGGAATAACTCACAGATCACTTGAGAACACGAATAAGTTCAACAACAACTAAATGACATATCCCTCAATAACAGCAGTATGGAGCCAACCATTCTGGCTCGGTGTAGAATACACATCTTAATTGGGCCTACCTATAGACCCCTAAATCAACTCGGGTTACCCACAAATAGATAACAATTCTTTCGAAAATCCATAATGACTGAATCATAGCACATTCTATCATATGGCTTGCTTTGGCCACAACTTCACAGTCAACAACCATGAAACAATCTACTCCTGGGAACTTCCAATCTCCGAATCCATAGAACATGTGAATCACCATATTTGATTCCATCTCCACCGCCTGAATGCCTAACACCTCTCTTATACATGATCATCCCACAAGAAATACTTTAAAAGTTCTTCCGTTCCACTTAACAAAAATTTGAATATCAATAGTCTATCAACCATGTGAGTACCGCAATACTAATTTATACATCCGGTAGTAAAAAAATACAATGCGCCTTCTGAAGTCCGCCCATTTCTCATACAACACCAAGTAGTAATAGTATTCATCTAGTTATTTGAAATCGTCCATGTTGTCCAACATTCGTTACCTTCTCTTCAAGATTGTACTGCCACCTTGTACATGAAAATCTAGCTTTCATACAAAACATAACATCTATATTTCCATCATGTGAAGAGCACAAGAATCTTATTATCAACTTTGAGTCACCAATAATTTATATACCACTTTAGTTAGAAACCTTTCTCTTGCTTATTTCTAGGAGAAAATCACAATACACAAACGTTCTCCACACCGGTAGAAACCATCAAGAATACTTTGGAATCCATTTGCACATAATCAAGTCCTTAAAACTAAATTCCTCTAACTCGACCAAGCCACGCAGGTCGCCAAGTTCAGGTGTATTGCCACAAAGCACCTGTAGAAAACCCCCACCTCATAAGCACCCAAAGAATCGTTCTTATCCATTACCATACTGATCCAATCTTATCCATTACCATACTGATCCAACCTACTACCCAGTTGTCCTATTTCTCCACGTCCCTTCCGAATTTGTCTTCAGATTAATACTTCTTCTTGCTAAAATACCATGATCTTTAACCACAACTTACCCTACAAACCTTAGCATAGAACCACAATGCCCTACAGCCCATAAGCAACTGTATTCTTCTTAAGCACCTCCAAAAATACCACAACTGTAACACTCACTCTGAGAATACATTATGTGAATTTGAAATTTCTCTTCTTACCTTCCTTACACAAAGAAAAATGTAGAATCCATAGTCATATAGAATTTCCGCAAGTCCAGGCACCATCAAACGCAAATCTCGGTTTTACATAATTCCGAAAATATTCTCAATTGCTATATATAATTCTCAAACCCACTGAAATATTCTCGGAAGTCACCCACTTTGCTCAAATCTAATTGCACCGCCAAATGGGCCAAAAGACACGTGACATATTAGCACCACAATATTCAAATAAGTAACTCTACTTTAAAACCACATATCAAATTTATACTCTGTGCGCACTACATCATTCACCAATAACAACTCACTCATCCCGCGAATTTCATTTACTCATACGTGAAATATAATCCTTAACCAGGAATTTCCTTATTCGAGTCATCCTCGATCTCAACTTCTGCAAGTCATAGCTAACCCACAAGTATGCCTCCGACCAAAATTAAACTTTAACACCTAACCATGAAATCAAATGGTCAATAGCAGACTCCCCCACTTGGCTCAAAGCCATAGATTAAAATATTCCATAACTCACAATACCAATACTCTCTTACTGCCATAATGCCACAGTCAGTCCAACGAAACTTCTTCCTAAGTTCATACAACGCCAACCATAAAAATACCTCAATCATCTGCTAAGCTCGTATTCATCCTCTTAACACACAAGTCAACTTTCTCAACCAGATCAGTTTCAAATCTCCACCGATACACCCCGTCCGCAGAAAAGAAACTCTCCACTCATATCATAAGAAATACTCTTAGATAGATTACTCCGCAGGGGATAATCCACCTGCTTAGCCTCAATCTGGTATCTTGTTATATCTTTTCGCAGTCATAATTACTATGCAATCACTTAGTCAATCAGCGTCCAAACTCATTACCCAGACATGAGAATTTAATTTACCCCAAAAGTTTAACAATATGAAAGATCCTTCAAACATTCATACTCGAGACTGTACGTTACATTAAAATGAAAATCAAACACCCAGTGGCCATTTCTTTACATTTCAAGGGAACACTTCTCGTCATATTCAAATCGTCTTAATACATTCCGCATTAACATCATACTCATCACAAAGCCATTCCACCACTCATCGAGCCACAACTTCCACTCGTAGGGATATTACCGGACATATGAGTCCAAATGTACAGTTACAATTGAAGCTACCGAGCCTAAGTTACGGTCTAAACTTGGCCTCAAATCCTCCAGACTGGCCCATTACCAAAACACAGAATACACCTCTTGAACCTCGTTCATAAAATCACAAGCCGGCGATGCACAGCTGATACCGAGCGCTCATATGCGCATACGAATACGTGGAAGGAATTCAAAGAGTTATGTCTCAACCTGAATCAATCTCGCACAATAAGGAAATAAAGATGGGAAGTATATATCCTAAATGCCCTGTAGCCTCTCGAAGATAAGTATGGACGTCATCATACCGATCCACAAGACTCTACTAGACACTTGCTCATGATTTGTAGAACCTATGAACCTAGTGCTCTGATACCACCTTGTCACGACCCAAAATCCAACTAGTCGTAATGGCACCTAACCCAACCCGCTAGGTAAGCCAACTTTCAACTATCCAATTCCAATAACAATTATTTAAAGTAATTTAAGTGAATAAATATCTTAATCTTATACATCCTCCAAGAACTGGTCGTACAAATTATGAGCTTCTAAGAATAGAGTATACAAAGCAGAAATGAAATAAATACATAGTATGTTTGAATAGTACATAAACAGAGCTTTTATAAATCTAAGGCTAACCTGAACAAAAGGCAGCTACAACAGAAATGCAGGTACATCTTCAAGTCCTGCAACCATCGAGCACAGCAATAACAGCAGCCAACATCTGCACGAAATGTGCAAAAGTATAGTATCAGTACAACCGACCCCATGTACTGAGTAAGTAACAAACCTAGTCGTAGGTTGAAAGTAGTGACGAGCTTCCACCAAGTCGGGTCCAAAACAAATAGTCCACAACAATCCATAACAACATAAAGTAAATAATACCAGAAATAACTTAGGAATAAAATACTCAACCAAATAATGATTTCAAAAATTATAGTTCTTCCTTTCAAATATCACAGTGAAAACCCAAATTGTTTGCCGAAGTTTCCAATAATATAAATAGTTTAAAAACAATAAATTTCTCCCAAAATCTTGTCAATAATAAATAAGATGTTTCATTTTTCTTCCGGAAAACAAATGCATCACTATGCCCATCTGTCAAAAATATGTGAGAAATCATGAATGATGTGATGTTGTACAGCATGAGGAAAAATACATCTCTATGCCTGTATGTCATGTGTGCATGCCAATGCGATGCAATTCAGTGATAAAATCATAAATAGCCTCTCGGGCAGAACATCACTCATATACAGCCCCTCGGGTAACCTCACAGTCACTCGTGCCACTCGGGCATACCTCACAATCACTCTTGCCACTCGGGCATACCTCACAATCACTCTTGCCACTCGGGCATACCTCACAATCACTCATGCCTCCCAATCACTCAGCACTCGGCACTCGCACTCAGTAGGTATATGCGCTCACTGGGGGTGTGTACAGACTCCGGAGGGGCTCCTTCAGCCCAAGAGCTATAATCTGTACGGACAAATCACGTGCGATAATAATAAAGTATGTTGCAGGCGGGCAGCCCCGATCCACACTCATCCTCACAAATCAGGCCCTCGGCCTCACTCAGTCATAAAGTATGCTGCAGGCGGGTAGCCCCGATCCACACTCAACCTCACAAATCAAGCCACTTGGGCATTTCAGTAAAACAGGGCATTCGGCCCAAAATATTTATATGCATCGAAATAGAGTCATAAAACAGAGTTATGATATGCAATGAAATGAATATGACTGAGTATGAATTTTTAATTTAACGCAATAATTCACAGCAATATGACCTCTGTGGGTCCCAATAATACTGGCACATAGCCTCAACATGATTTTTAATATGCTTTTCAGCTCAAATTTTTTGACACATAAAACCGCATGGAAAATCCCAAGATTATTTAACTATAAAATTCCACAGAAACAATTTTGTCACAATTTCTATAGTTCACGCCCACACGCCCGTCACCTAGTATGTGCGTCACCTCCCAACAATTCACAAAATACATATATTCACGGTTCATACCCTCAACTCCAAGATTTGAAGAGTTACTTACCTCGAACAAGCTGAATCTAATGTCGAGCAAGCTAAACAATACTCCAGAAATCCCATTATATGTGTATCAACTTCCAAACGGCTCGAATCTAGTCACAATTAATTTGATTCAGCCCACAAAATTTATAAGAATTAATTCCATATCAAAATACTAATATTTTTACAAAATCCGAAATTACGCCCCAAAAATCACTCATGGGGCCCACGTCTTAAAATCCGACGAAACTCATGAAATACGATAACCCATCCAATTAAAAGTTCAACCATACTAATTTCACTCAAATCCGACTCCAAATCGGTATTCAAACTTGAAAAGTTTATTTTGTGACATTATAGAAATTTCCTTCTATTTCTCTTGAAGATTCAAAAATCTTACACCAACAATAAAGATGAATTCATGGAATATAATCACAAGGGAGTTAAGAACACTTACCCTAAGTTGTGTGGAAAATTTCCTCTCCAAAATTGCCCAAATCGAGCTCCAAAATGTCTAAAATGAGAAACATTCTCGGAACACTCATTTTTAAACACTGCCCAGGCATTTCCGCACCTGCGGTGCCTGGGCTCGCACCTGTGCATCCGCATTTGCGGAAAAAAATGTGCGCCTGCGGAAAACAACCGGTCCTCTAAAAACTCGCATCTGCGGCGATATTCTCGCATCTGCGGGCTTCGCAGAAGCGCATTCCCCTTCTCACCTGCGGACTCGCAGATGCGAGCACTGCCCAGTCCCACTCTTGGCCGCTTCTGCGGCTTATTTCACGCACAAGCGGCTTCGCACCTGCGATCACACCAGTAGGCAGTAGTTCCAACATTTCCTTAAATCCAAATTTGATCCGTTAATCGTCTGAAACTCATCCGAGGCCCCCGGGACCTCAACCAATTGTATCAACAAGTCCCATAATATAACACGGACCTACACGAGGCCTCAAATCATACCTAACGATATCGAAACGACGAATTATACCTCAATCCGAAATCATTGAACCTTGAAACTTCAAATTCTATAACATTCATCGAAACATATCAAATCACGTCCGATTGACCTCAAATTTTGCACACAAGTCACATTTCACATTACGGACCTATTCCAATTTCCAGAATTAGATTCCGACCCCGATATCAAAATTTCAAATCCCCGATCTAACTTCTCAAAAATTTAACTTTCGGCAATTCACACCAAATTCCATTAAGGATGGTTCCAAGTAATACATACAACAATGGGATTAAAATCAACTCAGTATTAAATGTCCCTCCACCATTTTTGTTTTTTTTGGTTTGAGCTCTATCTTTTCCACAGGCAAGGAAAAGTACAAGAAGAGGTGATTAATGTAAAATTGTATTATTTTTAAGTTTTAGATAAAGTATATTTTGAAAGGTGATTAATAGGATTTTTAATCTACTAACCTGTTAAATGCTTCAATCTATTGTTCACTTGAAGATGATGATGAAGCCTGGTTAAACACTACACTTGCAAGTTGTGCATATTTACTCTCTAGAACTTCTCATTTACTCTCTAGCCCTTCCATGCGTCCTTTTAGTGATTCATTTTCTTTTTCAGTAGCACTCAGCTTTTCCAACAATGCAGTCTTTGAGGAATTACCACCTTTTAACTCCTTAGCAGTAATTCCACCACCAAATCCAACTACATGACTCTTGCGTTGAGGTCCGAAGCACCTTTCTACGACCTCAATGTTTGTAAGAGACGATTCAGATTGCACTAGTTCTTGGATTTTTGCCTATAAATTACAAGACTATTGGACATAATACAACACAAAAAATAAAATGATGTAAAATAAAATTTAACAATAAACTTACATATTTTTCATTGGTTTCAGGTTCGACAAGCTTGTCATCCTTCTTACGAGTCTCAAAAAAGATAGTTGCCATATCTGGGGGGTTTACGTCTTTGCCTCCCTTCACATTTAAATAAATAAGTCACAGAAAGTTTTTAACAAAGATGAGGTTTCTTAATAAAAATTACAATATTTACTCACCAATTCATAAATAATAGGCTTAATACCCGTACGATGATGCATTGTCAACTTAGACCTATTGATCGAGTTTCTTGTACTTGTTTCCTAAATTAACAATACGCCACCAAAATTATAATTAGCCACTTAATATAAGAAGATATTAATAAATAGTTATCAAACCTTACCTTAAATTTTTCAGTTAAAAAATGCTCTTTGACTAGACATTCCCAATCACTCTTGTCTACCCCCTCTGGCACATCTCTTAAAGCATTCCGGAATGGCTTATACTGTATGTTCTTGTACATCGATCCTCTCCAATTGTTCTATAACTTTCTCATATGTTTCAAGACATGATCTCGTTGATCATTTATGTTATCACTATCAAATTTGTCCTATATTATTTCACAAGTATCATTAATAATGTAACTCAAAATTTTCAAATAAATTAGAAAAATAAAATATTAACCAACTATGTGTATCACAGGAGATTATAAAGCTCATAATGGTTATATGAGTTCTAATTTATAGAGAGGGCATATTCCTTAAAGAAAAAAGTGAAGCGAGCATCAGTTGATATTTGGTTCTATTTGACAGGCAAAAGAAAGGTACTTATGCACAAATATACCTGCAACATTCAAAATGAGAGGTTAGACAAATTTGAAGCAGCAAATATGCATGAGTGGATATTAATAATAGAAGAATAGGTGTATGCCATGATTAAAATGAGGAACAAATATTGTAAATCAGTTATAAGTGCATCTAGAGAATCTAAGAAAGTGTGGGTTGGGTTTATCTTAATTGTTCTGAAAGTACTTTATTTGAGGACTTGGCAACTATTACATCAAAATCTCCAAATATAATGCAAATATTTTTTGACATGGTTTCGAATACATATTCTGCGTATCAAAATTACGGTGAGAAGCGCAAATATAAAACTAGTACCTAGTATGTTGTAGGATAGAATAAAGGAAAAGCAAAAGCAGAGTGTTACTTAGTCATTTGCTGAAGCATTAACAAATCATGATCTATGGAGCAGCCAAACTTTTTAAGTGCTTCACATATAGTACTTCTCCCTATTTGATAATGATAAATAATGTACACAATATCTTTCACAGAGATAATACCTGATCCAAGAACTATGTAGATATTGGTCTTTTACAATATCTACTTTTACTCCTGCCTAGGCTAAAACATGATGAATTTTATTTACATTTGGAATTGACACCTCTAATTATTTACGCCGGAGTAGTTCTTTTTCAGAAATAAAAAAAGTTTCGACAAGTTCACTACATTCAAAAACTGCAGACTAGTACAAAAATCTAACATATTTGTAACCTTTGTGTTGTATTATGCATTCACGAATTACAGACTAGTATAAAGTCACAATTCACTTAAATTCTATCACAGGTATTATTCCAGTCAGTCATAGAGATGCATCAGTCTTATTTGATCGAGGCTCTACTTATTCTTATGTGTCATCTTGTTTTGCTCCGTATTTGGACGTATCACGTGATTCCTTGAGTGCTTCTGTTTATGTATCTACACCCGTGGGTGAATCTATTATTGTGGACCGCGTGTATCGGTCGTGTTTAATTGTTATTAGTGGATGCTCAGTATGGTGGATTTTTATATTATTTTGGGCATGGACTGGTTGTCGCCCTATCATGCTATTCTTGATTGTTACGCCAAGACGGTGACGTTGTCTATGCCAGGTCTACCGCGGCTAGAGTAGAGAGGTACCTCGGATCATATTTCTAGCAGGGTTGTTTCATTTCTTAAAGCTCAACGAATGGTTGAGAAGGGGTGTGATGCGTATCTGGCCTATGTGAGAGATGTTAGTGTTGATACTCTTACCATGGAGTCAGTTCCTATAGTAAGGGATTTTCCCGATGTATTTCCAGCGGATCTTCCGGATATGTCACCCGACAGGGATATTGACTTTGATATTAATTTATTGCCGGGTACTCAGCCCATTTCTATTCCACCATACCGTATGGCCCCAACGGAATTGAAGGAATTAAAGAACAGTTATTAAATAACTTAAGACAATAATATACTTATTTCGCTTCTCTGAGTGCCTTGCATCGCTTCTTCATCATGGAAGGAAGCATCACATTCCAATATTGGATCAAAACTAGGAGGCCTAAGACTATCCTTCTGAGCTAGCTTATTCTGATTAGAAGTTACTGCATTATAGTTTTTATTTTTGCCAATAGAAGTTCTCTGTTCAACATTTACTCTTATATTTTTGGCCTTTTCATATTCATATTGACCTGTAAATCACAATTTAGTCAAACAAAAAAAAATCAGTACAATAACAATAACAAAGATTACAACTTAAGAAAATAATATACTTGTTTTGCTTCTCTGAGTGCTTTGCATCGCTTCTTCATTAGGGAAGGAAGCATCACATTCCAATATTGGATCAAAACCAGGAGGCCCAAGACTATCCTTCTGAGCTAGCTTATTCTGATTAGAAGCTACTGCATTATAGTTTTTATTTTTGCGAATCGAAGTTCTATGTTCAGCATTTACTCTTACTTTTTTGGCCTTTTCAAATTCATATGGACCTGTAAATCAAAATTAAGTCAAACAAAAAAAATCCAGTACAATAACAATAACAAAAATTTACAACTTAAGACAATAATATACTTATTTCTCTTCCCCGAGTGCCTTCCATCGCTTCTTCATCAGGGAGGGAAGCATCGCATTCCAGTATTGGATCAAAACCAGGAGGCCCAATACTATCCTTTTGAGCTAGCTTATTCTGATCAGAAGCTACTACAATATAATTTTTATTTTTGCCAATCGAAATTCTCTATTCAGCGTTTACTCTTACAGAACCAAAAGCTCTGAAGCTTTTCCCTCGTCCCCTTGCTAAGGCACCAGGTGGAACGTATGCATGCTTAACAGTCTTCGAAGTTGATACCATTTCAAACTTCTGAGATTTTGATGGATTCATGTCAGTCTGATAGAAACAAAAATAGTTGATTAATAGATTTTCATGTCAATTTCATCATATATGAACATGTGAAGGTATAGGAAACAAACTAGAAAGTTAGATGGCAATAGACAATAGTAATGAATAGAATTGACAGAAACATAACACATGAAAACTTAAAGATAACAAATATTTAGTGAGCCAATCAACGGTACCAACGGGTTTGTATGATGATTTTGGACTTGGGCATATGTCCGTATGAGGTTTTGGATGACCCGAGAGCGTTTCGGCGCCTATTGTGGAAGGTGGGCGTTTTGAAAGAATTTCACAAATTTGGGTTGAAGTACATTCCAATGTTATCAATATCCGTTTGGGATTCCGAGTCTGGGAATAACTTCGTATGGTGATTCTGGTATTGGGACCACGTCCTGAAGTGGATTTGGAGGTCTGTAGGTCATTTGGTGAAAAATGAAAATTTGAAGGTATTTGGAAAGTTTGACCGAGAGCGGACTTTTTGATATCGGGGTCGGATTCTGATTTCGGAAGTTGGAGTAGGTCCGTAAAGTCAATTATGACTTGTGTGCAAAATGTGAGGTCAATTGGACGTGATTTAATAGGTTTCGGCATCGAAGGTAGAAGTTTGAAGCTTCAAAGTTCATTAAGTTTGAATTGGAGGGTGATTCGTGTTTTTAGTGTTGTTTGATGTGATTTAAAGGCTCGACTAAGTTCGTAATGTGTTTTGGGACGTGTTGGTATATTTGGTTGGGGTCCTGAGGGCCTCGGGTGGATTCCGGATGGTTAACGAATCGAGTTTGGACTTGCAATAAATTGATGAGGTTGTTGTCTCCTGGTGTAACCGCACCTGCGAGGTTAGTGCCGCAAGTGCGGAGCCGCAGAAGTAGCCATGAGGTCGTAGGAGCTACTATCTGAAACTCACCCGAGGCACTCGGGACCTCAGCCCAATATACCAACCAGTCCTAAAACATCATACGAACTTATTTGAAACCTCAAATCACCTAAAATGAGCTAAAACCATGAATTATGCTCCAATTAAAGCTTAATGAAACTTAGAATTTCCAACTTCTACATTCGATGTCGAAACCTATCCGAAACTCATTACATTTTCTAAACCATTTTCTTTCAATTACCCATTATATTTCATGAATTATCAACCTAAAATCTAGAGTTTTCAGGGTAGAATTAGGGGTTAGGGTAGAAACCAGGGATTTCGAAAATTTGGGGATTTAGACCTCAATTTGAGGTCGGATTCCAAAATCAATTATATATTCGGGCTCGGGGTGAGTGGGTAAAAGGATTTTGGTCCAAAACACGGGTTTTGACCAAGCGGGCCCGAGGTCGATTTTTTGACTTTTTGGAAGAAAATTTGGGTAATTTAATTTATGCAAAATAATTGATTCCTTTAGTAATATTTGATATTATTGAGTCATTTTTGAATAGATACGAGTGGTTTGGAGGTGAATTCTAAAGGAAAAGTTGTGATTGAGAATTAAGTGGCCTTTGGAGCGTGGTAAGTGTTGTGTCTAACCCTGACTTGAGGGAATTAGGAACCCCAGATTATTTGCTATGTGAAATTCATGTGAGCGGCTTATATGTGAGGTGAGGAGTACTTATGCGCCGCCAATTTACCTGTTTTCCCTATTTTCTCCCTTTTTTTTTATATTGTCTCTTTCCTATGCCTAATTGTTACCTGTTTAGACTAGTGTTGTTAAGTTGATCGTTCTTATCACGTTTTCGGATTTTCTGGTGATAATTGAGTATTTATTTCAAAGTTGAGATTTATATTGTAGAACCGAATATTAAAGTAAGGTTTGTACTTATTATTCTATCTTCTTATTATTATTTATTTATTGCATTATGGTAAGGAAAAGTGTTAATGCACGAAGGTTGATGCCGTACCATATTGTGAGTATAAAAGCACGAAGTGTGATGCCGTGCCATATTGTGAGTGTAAAAGCACGAAGGGTGATGCCGTGCCGTTTCTGTTGATTTTATGGTGAGATTGAGAGTAAAAGCACAAAGGGTGATGCCGTGCATTTTTCCTTTACTGTATTCGTGCTCTTGTTGATTCATATTATATTGGTTGTTCCAGTTCTCATTCTGCTGTAGTTCTTTACTTCGTATTTTCCCACAGCATGTATCCCCCTCCCGATAATTCTTGTCTAGCTCTTCATTACTGTTATTTGTATATACATTGTTAAATTGTACAGGTTGATTTGTAGGTGTCTTGCCTTAGCCTCATCACTACTTCGTCGAGGTTAGGCTCGACACTTACCAATACAAGGGGTCGGGTGTACTGATATTGCACTCTGCACTTTCTGTGCAGATTTTGGTACCGGCTCGGGTTGATCGAGATTTTAGTTGTTGGACCCGCTATCCGGAGAATCAAGGTAGATCTGTCGGCGTTCACACACCTTGAAGTCCCCGTCTATCTTTTCAGTTTTACTGTTTCTTTCATCCAAACAGTTGTATTTCTTTAAGCCTATTACTTGTAATGTAATCTAGAATGCTAATGAATTGTGACCCCAGATCCGGGTATTAATAATTAATGTAGTCTTTATATTATTCCGCACTCATTATATTTCACCTTAGCTAATTTGCTGTTATTTACTGAATGGGATAAGAATTGGTTTAATGATTCTCTAACGTTGGTTTGCCTAGCAAGTGAAATGTTAGGCACCATCACGGTCCTGACGGTGGGAATTCCGGGCCGTGACAAGTTGGTATCAGAGCACTAGGTTGCCTAGGTCTCATGATTCACGAGCAAGCTTAGTAGAGTCTGGAGGTTTTGTACGGAGACGTCTGTGCTTATCTTCCAGAGGCTATGAAGTTTAGGAATAAATTTCACTTATATTCTCCTCTGTCGTGCGATGTTGTTTTCTCAATACTGATTGAACTCTTCTACTCTTATTCTCTCGCAGATGGCGAGAACACGTACTCCTTCTTTAGCTAAGCAGCAGCCAAAGCCTCCAGTGGCAGCTCCTACGAGGGGAAAAGGTCGAGGTCGAGGCCGTGCCAGAGGCCGAGGCAGGGGCAGGGCTCAACCTAGAGCCCGAGCAGCAACCCTAGCAGTGGAGCCTCAAATAGATCTTGATGAGGACATTCCAGCCTAGACTATTCCTGCTGGACCAGCTCAGGTTCCGGAGGGGTTCATTGCCACCCCAGTACTTCAAGACGCTTTGGTCCGTTTGGTGGGTCTTATGGAGAGTGTGGCCTAAACTGGCGCATTTCACATGGCACCAGCAGTCTCTCAAGCTAAAGGAGGAGCCCAGACTCCCATTACTCCTGTTCCAGAGCAGATAGCTCCCCAATATCAGGCTCTAGTAGCTCAGCCAGTCGGAGTAGTTCTGCCAGTTGTTGCGGCGCAGACAGGTGATGGGTCAGCTATGTCTACTGAGGCTTTGTGGAGATTGGACAGGTTTACCAAGCTCTTTCCTGTTCACTTCCGTGGTACTACATCACAGGATCCCCAGGAGTATCTTGATAGTTGTCACGAGGTTCTATGGAACATAGGTATAGTGGAGACCAATGGGTTCGATTTTGCTGCATTTCAAATGACTGGTTCCGCCAAGAAAAGGTGGAGAGATTATTTGTTGACCAGACCAACTAGGTCACCTGCTCTTATTTCGGACCAATTCTCTCAGCTCTTCTTAGAGAAGTTTCTTCCTGTCACATTGAGAGAGGAGTGCCGCCATCAGTTTGAGCGTCTCCAGCAGGGCAGTATGACTATTACTCAGTATGAGACTCGTTTTGTGGATTTGGCCCGTCATGTTATTATTTTGCTTCCCACCGAGAGAGAGTGTGTGTGAGGAGGTTTATTGACGAACTTGCTCAGCCTATCAGATTGCATATGGCTAAGGAGACTAGGAGTGAGATTTCTTTTCAGGCGGTTGCTAATGTCGTCAGACGAGTCGAGATTGTTCTTGCTCAGGGAGGTCAGGGGTCTGACAAGAGACCTCGTTATTCCTGTGAGTCAAGCGGTGCCTCATCTAGAGGCAGGGGTACTTTTGGTAGAGGCCATCCTCCCAGGCCGTTTCATTCAGCACTCCAGGCATCCCACGGTGCCTCAGGTGGTCATGGCCCTTAGATGCATTATTCCGACCAGCTAGCCTACAGTGCACCACCAGCTCCTATTAGTGAACATCCACTCTAGAGTTATCAGGGTGGTTATTCAGGTCGACAAGGTCAGTTTCAGGGTCAGCAGTCGATACCCGAGGTTTTGTTAAACTTGTGGTGAACCGAGGCACATTGCTAGATTTTATCCTCGGGCATCTTACACCATAAGAGTTCTTGTACCATGGTTCCGGCACCAGTTACTATACCACCTGCTCAGCCAGCCATAGGTAGAGGTCAGGCAGCCAGAGGTAGAGGCCAGACTGTTAGAGGTGGAGGTCAGGCCGTTAGAGGTGGAGACCAACCAACTAGAGGTCTTCCCGGGGACGTAGTTCAGAGTGGTGGCCCCCAACCTCAATGTTATACTTTCCCAGCCAGGCCTGAGGCTGAGTCTTTTGACGCTGTTATCACAGGTACTGTTTCAGTTTACAGCAGAGATACTTCAGTTCTATTTGATCCGGGGTCTACTTACTCCTATGTGTCATCCTATTTTGCTTCATATTTGGTTGTGCCCCGTGATTCTTTGAGTGCTTCTGTGTATGTGTCCACACCAGTTGTGGATGCTATTGTTGTAGATCATGTTTATCGTTCGTGTATGTCACCATTGGGAGTCTTGAGACTCGTGTAGATCTTTTACTCCTTGATATGGTGGATTTTAATGTCATACTGGGTATGGATTGGCTGTCACCTTATCATGTTATATCATAGTGTCACTCCAAGACAGTGACCTTAGCCTTGTAGGGGTTGCCTCGATTAGAGTGGAGAGGGACTCTTGGCCATTCTGCCAGCAGGGTTATCTCTTATGTGAAGGCTCAACATATGGTCGAGAAGGGGTGTCTAGCTTATTTGGCTTATGTCCGTGATTCTAATGTAGAGGTTCCTTCCATGGATTCAGTGCCTGTTATTCGTGAGTTTCCAGAGGTGTTTCCTATAGACCTGTCGGGGATGCCATCCGACAGGGATATTAATTTCTGCATTGACTTGGCTCCGGGCATTCAGCCCATTTCCATTCCAACATACCGCATGGCCCTGCCAGAGTTGAAAGAATTGAAGGAACAGTTGTAGGATTTGCTTGATAAGGGCTTCATTAGACCTAATGTCTCGCCCTGGGGTGCACCTGTGTTGTTTGTAAAGAAGAAAGATGGATCGATGAGGATGTGTATAAATTATCGGCAGTTGAACAAAGTCACCATCAAGAACAAGTATCCATTGTCGAGGATTGATGATTTATTTGATCAGCTTCAGGGTGCCAAGGTGTTTTCGAAGATTGATTTGATATCTGGCTACCATCAGTTGAGGATTAGGTCATCTGATGTTTCTAAGACAGCTTTTCGGACTCGGTATGTGCATTATGAGTTTCTAGTGATGTCATTTGGGCTGACCAATGCCCCAGCAGCATTCATGGATTTGATGAACCGAGTGTTCAAGCCCTACTTTGATTCCTTTGTGATTGTGTTTATTGATGATATCTTGGTTTACTCCCACAGCCGAGAGGAGCATGAGCAGCACCTTCGATTCGTTCTTCAGACTCTAAGAGACAGCCAGTTATATGATAAGTTCTCAAAATGCGAGTGTTGGTTGAGTTCAATTGCTTTCTTGGATCACGCTGTATCAGCAAAAGTTATTCAGGTGGATCCCAGGAAGGTCGAGGTAGTTCAGAACTGTCCTAGACCCACATCAGCTACAGAGATCCATAGTTTCTTGGGATTCGCAGGTTATTACCGTCGGTTTGTGGAGGGGTTTTCATCTATAGCAACCCCGTTGACCAGATTGACCCAGAAGAGGGCCCCGTTCAGGTGGTCAGATGAGTGTGAGGCAAGCTTTCAGAAGCTCAAGACAGCTTTGACTACGGCACCGGTATTGGTGTTACCCACAGGTTTAGGATCTTATACAGTATATTGTGATGCATCTCGTATTGGTCTAGGTGCGGTATTGATGCAGGGTGGCAAGGTTATTGCATATGTTTCGCGGCAGCTGAAGGTTCACAAGAAGCATTACCATGTTCATGATCTAGAGCTGGCAGCTATTGTTCACGCGCAGAAGATTTGGAGGCACTTTCTTTACGGCATGTCATGTGAGGTATTCACGGATCATCGGAGCTTGCAGAATTTGTTCAAGCAGAAGGAACTCAATTTGAGGCAGAGAAGGTGGTTGGAGCTATTGAAAGACTATGATATCACCATATTGTATCATCCCGGGAACGCCAATGTGGTGGCCGATGCTTTGAGTAGAAAGTCAGTTAGTATGGGTAGCCTTGCTTATATTCCAGTTGGAGTGAGACCGCTTGCATCGGATGTTCAGTCCCTGGCCAACCAGTTCGTGAGGTTGGATGTTTCTGAGCCCAACCGTGTTCTAGCATATACAGTTGCTCGGTCTTCTTTGTTTGAGCGCATCAGAGATCGGCAGGATGACAACCCTCATTTACTTGTCCTTAGAGACACAGTGTGGCACGGTGGTACCAAGCAGGTTATTGTTGGAGATGACGGAGTTTTGAGGAAGCATGGCTGTATTTGTGTGCCTAATGTGGATGGACTTTGTGAGTTGATTCTTGAGGAGGCCCACAGTTCCCAGTATTCTATTCATACGGGTGCCGCCAAGATGTATCAGGACTTGCGGTAGCATTATTGGTAGAGGAGGATGAAGAAAGACATAGTTGCATATGTAGCTCGGTGCCTAAATTTCTAGCAGGTAAAGTGTGAGCATCAGAGACTTGGTGATTTACTTCAGAGGTTAGAGATTCCTGAGTGGAAGTGGGAGCGTATCACTATGGATTTTGTTTTTTGACTCCCACGGACTCAGAGGAAGTTCGATACAGTTTGGGTCATTGTGGACAGGCTAACCAAGTCAGTGCACTTCATTCCTGTGGCAGTTACCTATTCTTCGGAGCGGTTGGCAGAGATTTACATTCGTGAGATCGTCCGTCTTCATGGTGTGCCCGTGTCTATCATTTCTGATCGAGGTATGCAATTCACCTCGCACTTCAGGAGGGCAGTACAATGTGAGTTGGGTACGCGGGTTGAGTTGAGCACAACATTCTATCCTCAGACGGACGGGTAGTCTGAGCGTACTATTCAGATCTTGGAGGATATGCTCTGCGCATGTGTCATAGACTTTAGAGGATCTTGGGATCAATTTTTTCCCCTTGAAAAGTTTGCCTACAACAACAGCTACCAGTCGAGCATTCAGATGGCTCCCTATGAGGCATTATATGGTAGGCGGTTCCGGTCGCCAGTTGGGTGGTTCGAGCCGGGAGAGGCTCGGATTTTGGGCACAGACTTAGTACAGGATGCCTTAGTTAAGGTCAAGATTATTCAGGATCGACTTCGCATAGCTTAGTCCAGGCAGAAAAGTTATGCCGACCGTAGAGTTCGTGATGTTGCATTCATGGTCGGGGAGAGAGTGTTGCTTCGGGTATCATCCATGAAGGGTGTAATGAGGTTCGGAAAGAAGGGTAAGTTGAGCCCTAGGTATATTGGACCTTTTGAGATTCTGGAGAGAGTGGGAGAGGTGGCTTACAGGCTTGTGTTTCCACCTAGTTTAGCAGTTGTTCATCCGGTATTCCATGTGTCCATGCTTCGAAAGTATCACGGCGATCTGTCTCATGTGTTAGATTTCAACTCTGTCCAGTTGGACAAGGATTTGACTTACGGGGAGGAGTCGGTGGCTATTCCAGCCCGGCAAGTTTGCCAGTTGAGATCAAAGAGTTACCCTTCAGTTCGAGTGCAGTGGAGAGGTCAGCTTATTAAGGCAGCTACTTGGGAGTCTGAGTCCGATATGCAGAGTATATATCCCCACCTTTTCACCAGCCCAGGTACTTTTCTATGTCCGTTCGAGGACAAACGGTTGTTTTAGAGGTGGAGAATGTGATGACCCAAAAGGTCATCTTATGTTTTAGAACTCGATTATGCGCTCTTAAGCCTTAAAAATCTCATTTCTTACCCTCCTCGATTTGCGTGTTGAAAATTGATGAAAATAAGAATTTTTACCTTAAAAGTTGATTTTAGTTGACTTCGGTTAATATTTTTGGTAAACGGGCCCGAATTCGTGTTTTGACAGTCTCAGTGGGTCCGTATCAAATTATGGGATCTAGGCGTATGCCCGCAACAAAATTCAAAGGTCCCCAACTCAAGTTATGAATTTTTGAAGAAAATTAAAAGTCTGAAAATTAATTATTTTTAAGAATTGACTGATGTTGGGCATTGTTAATACCGGGTCCATATTTTGGTTCCGGAGCCCGGTATAGGTTCATTATAATATTTAAGACTTGGCTATCAAATTTGGTGAGAAACAAAGTCGATTTGACGTGATTCAAACGTCCAGTTGAGAAGATAGAATTTTTAAAGTGTTATTGAGAATTTCATTTGATTTGGTGCTAAATTCATAGTTATAGGTGTTGTTTTGGCGATTTGATCGCGCGAGCAAGTTCGTATGATATTTTTAGACTTGTGTGGATGTTTGGTTTGGAGCCCCGAGGGCTCGGGTGAGTTTCAGATTGGCCTCGGGATATTTTGGACTTTGGAAAATCTAGTATTTTGCTGCAGCAGGTGTTCTAGCATGTCCTTCTTTGCGTTCGCGAAGGTACTCTCGTGAACGCGAAGAGTAAACTGATGAGGCCGGAATTTTCTTCTTCGCGAACGTGAAGGCTGGGTCGCGAATGCGACAAGCTCATCGTGAACGCGTAACATTAGGCACTAAAGGGGAGTCAATCTTTCCTTAATCGTGAACGCGATCAGTGTCTCGTGAACGTGAAGGCTAGGGGGTAGCCTACGTGAACGCGAATAAGGTCTCGCGAATGCGAAGTCTTGGCAGCCAACACTCATCGCGAACGTGACAGTGGCCTAACGCGATGCACACTGTCGCCCAGCACTTAACAGAATCCAAAAAACAGGAATTGGTCATTTATTTCATTTTCTCAAAAACCAGACGGACTAGAGGCGATTTTCAAGAGTTATATTTTTCCCCAAAGTGTTGGTAAGTGATTCTAAACTATTTTCTTTCAATTACCCATTACATTTTATGAATTATCAACCTAAAAGCTAGAGTTTTCATGGTAGAATTTGGGGTTAGGGTAGAAACTAGGGATTTCAGATATTTGGAGATTTAGACCTCAATTTGAGGTCGGATTCCAAAAACGATTATATATTCGGGCTCGGGGGTGAATGAGTAAATGGATTTTGGTCCGAACCTCGGGTTTTGATCAAGCGGACCCGGGGTCGATTTTTTGATTTTTTGGAGGAAAATTTGGGAAATTTAGTTTATACAATATAATTGATTCATTTAGCAATATTTGATATTATTGAGTCATTTTTGAATATATATGAGTGGTTTGGAGGTGAATTCTAAAGGAAAAGTTGTGATTGAGAATTAAGTGGCCTTCGGAGCGAGGTAAGTGTTGTGTCTAACCCTGACTTCAGGAAATTAGGAACCCTAGATTATTTGCTATGTGAAATTCATGTGAGCGGCGTATATGTGGGGTAACGAGTACTTATGCGCCGCCAATTTACCTGTTTTCCCTGTTTTCTCCCGCTTTTCTTATATTGTCTCTTTCCTTTGCCTAATTGTTACGTGTTTAGACTAGTGTTGTTAAGTTGATCGTTCTTATCATGTTTACGGATTTTCTGGTGATAATTGAATATTTATTTCAAAGTTGAGATTTATATTGTGGAACTGAATGTTAATGTAAGGTTTGTACTTGTTATTCTAATTCCCTATTGTTGTTTATTCATTGCATTATGGTAAGGGAGAGTGTTAATGCACGAAGGGTGATGCCGTGCCATATTGTGAGTGTAAAAGCACGAAGGGTGATGTCGTGCCATATTATGAGTGTTAATGCACGAAGGGTGATGCCGTGCCATGACATGAGAGTTAATGCACGAAGGGTGATGTTGTATCGTTTCTATTGATTTTATGGTGAGATTGAGAGTAAAATTACGAAGGGTGATGCCGTGCATTTTTCCTTTACTGTATTCGTGCTCCTGTTGATTCATATTATATTGGTTGTTCCAGTTCTCATTCTGCTGTAGCTCTTTACTTCGTATTTTCCCCCAGCATGTATCCCTATCCCGATAATTCTTGTCTAGCTTTTCATTATTGTTATTTGTATATACACTGTTAAATTGTACATGTTGATTTGTAGGTGCATTGCCTTAGCCTCGTCACTACTTCGTCAAGGTTAGACTCGACACTTACCAGTACATGGGGTCGGTTGTACTGATACTGCACTCTACATTTTCTGTGCAGATTTTGGTACCGGCTCGGGTTGATCGAGATTTTAGCTGTTGGACCCGCTATCCGGAGATTCAAGGTAGATCTGTCGGCGTTCACAGACCTTGAAGTCCCCATCTATCTTTTCAATTTTACTGTTTCTTTCATCCAAATAGTTGTATTTATTTCAGACTATTACTTGTAATGAATTTTAGAATGCTCGAGAATTGTGACTTCAGATCCGGGTAGTAGTAATTAATGTAGTCTTTATATTATTCCGCACTCATTATATTTCACCTTAGCTAATTTGCTGTTATTTACTGAATGGCATAAGAATTGGTTTAATGATTCTCTAACGTTGGCTTGCCTAGCAAGTGAATTTTAGGCGCCATCACGGTCCCGACGGTGGGAATTTTGGGTCGTGACAGTCATGATCGAAGGCAGGGCTCGAGGGTCGTGATCGAAGGCCCATGCTCGAGGGCCATGATCGAAGGCAAATGCTCGAGGGCCATGATCGAAGGCAAAGGCTCGAGTGCCATGATCAAAGCCACGATCGAGGCCGAGGATCGAGGCCATGATCGAGGGACATGATCGAAGGCCCAGGCTTGAGGGCCATGATCGAACCACGATCGAGGACGAGGATTGAGGTCATGATCGAGGGCTGCCTGGGCAGAATTATAAAGGAGGGCATTCGTCCCATTCGCCATTTTTTGAAAAATTGGACCTTGAGCAGAGGCGCTTTTTCATAGATTTTCAAGGAAAGACATTGGGGTAAGTGATTCTAACTCGGATTTGGCAGTATACACGAATATATCATTGTTTTCACCATTTAATTAGTGTTTTGAGATTGAAATTTGGGAAATTTTAGAAATCTCATAGAAACGAATTTTTGAGCTAATTTCGGATTTTTATTTAGAAATATAGTATTTCTTATGAAATTGATTCCTATAATGTTTTGTGACTATATCGAATTATTATGGTTAGATTCGAGCCAATCAAAGTTGGATAATCGAGAAAAACGCCTATTAGTGGATTAAATTGGAGCAAGACGAGGTAAGTCTCTTGTCTAATCTTGTAGGGGGAAATTACTCCATAGGTGATTAAATTAAAAAAAATTTGCCAATTGTGGGGGCTACGTATGCACGAGGTGACGAGAGTCCGTGCGTAGCTACTATTAATGCTAAAGTCCAGGTAGTTTAGGACTCAAAGCATAAATTACTTGTGTAAAGTGTATTATATATATATATATATATATATATTGTGAATTGTCGGGAAGATATTAAAATATGGAAATCTCATATGCTTAATTTTCTGTTTAAATTAATTAATTGTTAAAAGAAATTGTTCATCCTCTCGATTTGATCTTATAATAAATATACTCTCTTTCCAGAGGTAAATAAGAAAATGTCCTCCTTTCTTGTGGAGCGGGCCGAACGCCTCGGCAGGATAGATGCATCTATGGATCGCGTCACACGTCCCTCGGCAGTGTACACGACACTCTGGATCGGGCCGTATGACCTCGGTAGAAATTGTGCCTAATAATAATAATTACACGATACTTTGATAGTTTATTGCAGCTTGTGAAGCTAATTGATAAATTGGAAATCCTTGGAATTTAAAGAATTATCATCTCTGTTTGTTAAGGAATTATTGTTATACCTGTAAATGAGGCTAACTGATAAATTGGAAATTTTTTGGAATTGAAGTAATTTATTTAATATATTGAGAATTGTTGCATTTGAAGGAATTTAATTATTTCTGGTGATTAAATACAATTATTGTTGACTTTGTGAATCATGCTGAGTTAAATAAATTCTATTTTATTCTATTTAATATTGTTGACCCTTAGTGAGTGTCAAAGTCGACCATCTCGTCTCTACCACTTCGAGATTAGGCTTGATACTTACTGGGTACACGTTGTTTACGTACTCATACTATACTTGCTACACTTTTTGTGCAGGATCTGAGATAGGTACTAGTGGAAGACCTATCATCACACATCCACGCTATCTAGAGGCGTAGAGGTGAGCTTCCTTTCTGAGCCGTTCTGCAGCTACCAATGCCTCTTCTTGCATTTTTATTCTGTCCATTTTTATTTCAGACAGTATTTGGAGTTTTGTATAATCTACTAGATGCTCATACACTTGTGATACCATGTCTTGGAACACACATTGGTAGAATTTGAAATTGTATTATTTTCTTGGATTTAAGTTAATCACTATCTTTTCAAATTTCTTTCATATTTCTACAAAAATAATAAAATAACTTAGAAAATTATTCTGAAAATAATTGATATATGTTTAATTTATTTGTTGGATTACCTAGCTGTAGTGTTGGGCACCATCACGACCTATAGGTGAAATTGGGTCGTGACAACATGTTATCAGAGCACTAGGTTTATGTAGGTCTCACAAGTTATGAGCAGACCTAATAGAGTCTTGCGGATCGGTACGGAGATGTCTGTACTTATCGTTGAGAGGCTATAGGGTGTTAGGAAACTACCTTTCTTCATATTCCATCGTGCAATTGATGTATTACTAAATATCCTTCTTTTATTCTCTCACAGATGGTGAGAACGCGCTCTAATGAGGTTCCGGACCAGGGAAGAGCTACTCTCCCAGTTGCTAGAGGCCGAGGGAGGGCTCCAGCTCGTGGTAGGGGGCGAGAACGTCCCAGGACTGCTCCAGTTATTCCGCCAGTGGGTCCAGCAGAGAACACCATTGTTGAGGAACAAGGTGAGGTGCCTGTGGCAGAGCCAGATCCGGTGGATTTTACATCTGCACCGGGATTCCAGGATTTTACGGGTCGTATGCTGCGATTTATGGACAATATGACTCAGACCGGTTTATTTTCTAGCAGACCCAGCCACATCTCAGGCGGGCGGGGGAGCACAGACCCCTACCGCGCATGCTCATGGGCAGGCAGCTGCTATATATCAGACCCAAGGTGCACTACCCGTGGGTGGAGCCCAGCAGTGGCAGCAACTATAGCTGAGCTCAGGCCAGCTGCAGCCGCTGATCCTCAGAAGCTATTGGACAGATGGACTAGACTACATCCTCCTATCTTTTGGGGGTGAGTGACATGAGGATCCCCAGGATTTCATTGATCGGTGCAAGGATAGACTATACAACATGAGGATATTGGAGTCTCATGGGGTAGACTTTGCTACTCTTCAGCTAGAGGGCAGAGCCCTTAGATGATGGCACTCTTATGTTCTTGGCAGACCAGCAAATTCTCCTCCCATGACTTGGGACAGGTTCACCCGTAGTTTCCTGGATAGGTATATTCCACCCTCTCAAAGGGAAGAGTTGTTGTTTCAGTTTGAGTTGCTCCAGTAGGGTCAGATGTCAGTGACCGATTATGAGGCGAGGTTCTCTGAGTTATCTCGGCATGCACTTATGATACTCCCTACTGAGGCAGAGAGAGTGTAGAGGTTTGTTGTGGGTTTACATACTGGCATTCAGGCCACTATGGCTCGAGAGGTTGAGATGGGTACTTCTTATGAGCTAGTCATGGAGATAGCCCGGAGGATTGAGGGTGTACGTCAGCGGAGCCGAGAGCAGGTTATGAGAGATAAGTGGTTCAGGTATTCTGGAGAGTTCAGAGGTGCTCCGTCTGTGGGTAGAGCTCAGTTTGGGAGAGGGCAGTCTAGTAGGGCCCCATATCAAGCACCACCGCCTCCTCGAGGTGCTCCAGTGACACCCTATCTCAGTGATATACCAGAGAGTTCTTATCGCCCACCAGCAATTTAGGGTCCTCCCAGTGGGTATTCAGTTCCCCAGGGCCAGACTCTTAGTCAGCAGCCCATCTCACCGAAGAGTTATTACGAGTGCAGGGATCCCAGTCACATATAGAGATTCTGCCCCAGGCTTCGGGGTAAACTAGTGTAACAGGGTCAGTAACCTATGATTACTGGACCAGTTGCTCCACCAGTTGTCCGACCATGAAGAGGTGGAGGACAGGTGGGTAGGGGCCGTCCTAGATGTGGAGGTCAGCTAGGTGGAGGATAGCCAGTTGGTGCTCCAGCTCGGTTCTATGCTTTTCCGGCCAGACCAGATGTAGAGGCCTCAGATGCCGTGATTACAGGTATTATTTCTGTTTGCGGAAAATATGCCTCAGTATTATTTGATCCAGGATCTACGTATTCATATGTGTCATCTCCATTTGCTCCATTCCTGGGTGTTTCTCGTGAGTCCTTGAGTACTCTTGTTTATGTGTCCACTCCTGTGGGTGATTCTGTTGTTGTGAACCGGATCTATCGGTCCTGTATTATTACATTTTGTGGTTATGAAACTAGAGTTGATCTCCTATTGCTTGAGATGACCGATTTTGAAATTATTCTAGGCATAGACTGGTTATCTCCATATCATGTTATTCTAGATTGTCATGCCAAGACTGTTACCTTGGCTATTCCAGCATTGCCTGAGCTGGAGTGGAAGGGTTCGTCTGTTAGTTCATTTAATTAATTTATTTCTTATATAAAGGCTCAACGCATGGTTGAGAAGGGTTGTTTGGCTTATCTAGCCTATGTTCGGGATACTACTATAGAGACTCCGGCTATTGATTCAGTTCCAGTAGTTCAAAAGTTCTCCGGTGTATTTCCTTCAGATCTTCCAGGTATGCCACCTGATCGTGATATTGATTTTTGTATTGACTTGGCTCCAGATACCCAGCCTATATCTATCCCACCATATCGCATGGCTCCAAAAGAATTGAAAGAATTGAAAGAATAGCTTGAGGAGTTACTAGCCAAAGGGTTCGTCAGACCGAGTGTATCGCCTTAGGGTGCATCATTATTATTTGTGAAGAAGAAGGATGGAACAATGCGGATGTATATTGATTATCGCCAATTGAACAAAGTCACTATTAAGAATAAGTACCCGTCGCCGCATATTGATGATCTATTTGACCAATTGCAGGGTGCTAGAGAGTTCTCTAAGATTGACTTAAGGTCGGGGTACCATTAGCTGAAGATTCGGGATTCGAATGTTCCGAAGACTGCTTTTCGGACTAGATATGGTCATTTTGAGTTTCTGGTGATGTCCTTCGGTTTAACTAATGCCCCAATAGCGTTTATGGATATGATGAACCGGGAATTCAGGCCATATATTGATTTTTTTGTCATTGTCTTCATTGATGAAATTTTGATCTACTCACACAGTAAGGAGGAGCATGAGTAGCATATGAGAGTAGTGCTTCAGACATTGCGTGAACAAAAGCAATATGCTAAGTTCTCCAAACGTGAGTTCTGGCTAGAGTCTGTAGCATTTTTGGGGCATATTGTATTGGGCGAAGGTATTAAGTTTGATCCCAAAAAGATTGAGGCAGTTCAGAATTGGCACCGTCCCACTTCGCGACCGAGATCAGGAGTATTCTGGATTTAGCAGGTTATTATCGTCGATTCGTGGAAGGTTTTTCATCTATTGCAGCACCTTTGACCAAATTATCCCAGAAGGGTGCTCCGTTCCGATGGTCCGATGATTGTGAGGTGAGCTTTCAGAAGGCTCAAGACAACATTGACTACAGCACCATTGTTAGTGTTGCCTTCCGGTTCGGGGATGTATACAGTGTATTGTGATGCTTCACGGGTTGGCTTGGGTTGTGTATTGATGCAGGAAGGGCGAGTTATTGCATATGCTTCACGTCAGCTGAAGCCCCACGAGAAGAATTATCCGGTACATGATTTGGAGTTAGCTGCGATTGTTCATGCTCTTAATATTTGGAGGCATTATCTTTATGGGGTGTCTTGTGAAGTTTACACTGATCATCGCAGTTTGCAGCATTTGTTCAAGCAGAGGGACCTAAATTTGAGACAGCACAGATGGCTGGAATTACTGAAAGATTATGATATTACTAACCTATACCATCCGGGCAAAGCAAATGTGGTTGCAGACGCCTTGAGTAGAAAGGCGGAGAGTATAGGTAGTTTGGCTTTCATTTCAGTAGAGGAGAGGCCATTAGCTTTGGATATTCAGTCCTTGGCCAACAGACTTGTGCGGCTGGATATTTCAGAGCCCAGCCGAGTTCTTGCATGTGTTGTAGCTGAGTATTCACTATTTTAGCGGATCAAGGCTTGCCAGTATGATGATCCACACTTAATAGTTCTTCGAGAAACATTACTACGGGGTGGTGCCAAGGAAGTTACTATTGGAGCAGATGGTGTTCTGCGACTCCAGAAATATCTATGTGTTCCTAATGTGGATGGACTGAGGAAAAAGATCCTAGAAGAGGCACACAGTTCTCGGTATTCTATTCATCCAGGTGCTACGAAGATGTATCGTGACCTGAGGCAGCATTATTGGTGGCGACGAATGAAAAAGGCCATAGTTGAGTATGTATCCAGGTGTCTAAATTGCCAGCAAGTTAAATATGAGCACCAGAGGCCAGGTGGCATACTTCAGAAGATGACTATACTAGAGTGGAAATTGGAACGCATCACTATGGACTTTGTAGTTGGGTTGTCGCGGACCTTGCAGAAGTTTGATGTAATTTGGGTCATTGTTGACAGGTTGACCAAGTCGGCACATTTTATTCCTGTTGTGACTACGTACACTTCAGAGAGGTTGGCCCATATTTATATTCAGGAGATAGTTCAATTGCACGGCGTGCCAATTTTTATCATATCAGATAAAGGCCCTAAGTTTACTTCACATTTCTGGAGAGCAGTACAGAGTGAGTTGGGGACCCGGGTAGAGTTCATCACAGCCTTTCATCGGCAGACCGACGGGCAGTCAGAGCAAACAATTCATATTTTGGAGGATATGCTCAGGGCATGTGTAATTGACTTTGGAGGTCAGTGGGATCGTTTCTTGCCTTTGGCCGAGTTTGCTTATAATAACAGTTACCAATCCAGCATCGAGATGGCTCCATTTAAGGCTTTATATGGTCGGCGATGTCGTTCGCCCATTGGATGGTTTGAGCCCGATAAAGCTAAGTTATATGGAACTGATTTGGTGAAGGATGCCTTGGAAAAGGTAAAGTTAATTCAGGAGCGACTTTGTACATCGCAGTCCAGACAGAAGAGTTATGCAGATCGAAAAGTGCGTGATTTATCATTTATGGTAGGTGAAAAAGTTCTCTTGAAAGTTTCGCCGATGAAGGGAATCATGAGATTTGGGAAAAAGGGGGAAATTGAGCCCAAGGTTTATATGCCCATTTGAGGTGTTGATACGAGTTGGGGAGGTTGCTTATGAGCTTGCATTTCCGCCTAGTCTATCGGAAGTTCATTTGATTTTCCATGTATCTATGCTCCGAAAGTATCATGCCGACCTATCACATGTGTTAGACTTCAGCACAGTTCAACGAGATAATAGCTTGGATTATGAAGAGGAGCAAGTTGCCATTGTTGATAAACAGCTTTGCCAGTTGAGGTCCAAGAGGATTTCTGCAGTAAAAGTCCAGTGAGGGGGCCAACCAGTTGAGGAAGCAACTTGGAAGGCCGAGGAAGACATGCGGTGAAGATATCCACACTTATTCAGCATTCCAGGTACAATTCTAAACTCGTTCGAGTACGAACGTTTGTTTAAGAGGTGGAGAATGTAATGACCCAACCGGTCATTTTGACTTTTAGAACCCCGTTCCCCTAAATAAAACTCTATGTATGTGCTTATATTAAATTATGACTTGCATGGATAGTTGGTTCGGGATTTGGAAGTGTTTGGGTTGAAATCGGAATTCTTGGTTCCTTTAATTGGCCTTAAAATGCTAAGTTTGACTTCGGTCAATATTTTGAGAAAACGGCCCCGAAATCGGGATTTGACGGTTCTAATAGCTCCATATGGTGATTTTGGAATTAAGAGCGTGTTCGAAATATTATTTGGAAGTCCGTAGTTAAATTAGGCTTGAAATGGCTAAAACAAGAATTTAAGTTTGGAAGTTTTACCGGGGAGTTAACCTTTTGATATCGGAGTCGGAATCTAGTTCTGAAAATTTTCATAGCTTTGTTATGTTATTTATGACTTGTGTGCAAAATTTAAGGTTAACCGGACTTAATTTGATAGGTTTCGACATCGAATGTAGAAGTTGGAAATTTCAAGTTTCATTAAGCTTGAATTGGAGCACGATTCGTGGTTTTAGTGTCGTTTTATGTGATTTGAGGTTTCAAATAAGTTCGTATCATATTTTAGGACTTATTGGTATATTTGGTTGAGGTCTCGAGGGTCTCGGGTGAGTTTCGGATGGTTAACGGATCAAAAGTTGGACTTAAAACAACTGCTGCAATTTTTCTCTTCTTTTGGAAATTCTGGGCTGTGATCAAGCCCAAGATTGAGCCCCAGGATCGAGGCCCAAGATCGAGGCCATGATCGAGAGTCATGATCGAAGGTAGGGCTCGAGGGTCATGATCGAAGGCAAAGGCTCGAGGGCCATGATCGAAGGCAAAGGCTCGAGGGCCATGATCGAAGCCACGATTGAAGCCACGATCGAGGCCGAGGATCAAGGCCATGATCGAGTTTCATGATCGAAGGCCTAGGCTCGAGGGCCATGATCGAACCACGATCGCGGCCGAGGATCGATGTCATGATCGAGGGTTGCTTGGGCAGAATTATAAAGGAGGGCATTCGTTCCATTCGCCATTTTTGATAAATTGGAGCTTGAGCATAGGGGATGTTTCATAGATTTTCAAGAAAAGACATTGGGGTAAGTGATTCTAACTCGGATTTGGTCAATATACATGAATATATCATTGTTTTCACCATTTAATCAGTGTTTTGAGATTGAAATTTGGGAAATTTTAAAAATCTCATAGAAACGAATTTTTGAGATTTCTGTATCGATTTAGAGTCGGATTTGAGTAAAACTTGTATGGTTGGACTCGTAATTGAATGATTGTCGGATTTTGTGAGTTTTGCCGGATTCCGAGATGTGGGCCCCACGGGCGATTTTTTGAGCTAATTTCGGATTTTTATTTTAAAATATAGTATTTCTTATGAAATTGATTCCTATAATTTTTGGTGACTGTATCGAATTATTTTGGTTAGATTCGAGCCAATCAAAGTTGGATAATCGAGGAAAAAGCCTATTAGTGGATTAAATTGGAGTAAGACAAGGTAAGTCTCTTGTCTAATCTTGTGAGGGGGAAATTACCCCATAGGTGATTAAATTAAATAATTATTGCTAATTGAGGGGGCTACGTACGCACTAGGTGACGAGAGTCCGTGCGTAGTTACTATTAATGCTAAAGTCCGGGTAGTTTAGGACTCAAAGCATGAATTACTTGTGTAAAGTATATTCTTTATATATATATATATATATATATATATATATATATATATATATATATATATATATATATATATATATTGTGAATTGTTAGGGAAGCTATTAAAAGATCATATGCTTAATTTTCTGTTTAAATTAATTAATTATTAAAAATAATTATTGATCCTCTCGAATTGATCTTATAATAAATATACTCTCTTTCCGGAGGTACATAAGAAAATGTCCTCATTTCTTGTGGAGTGGGTCGAACGCCTCGGAAGGATATATGCATTTATTGGATCGCGCCGCACGTCCTTCGGTAGTGTACACGACACTCTGGATCGGGTCGTACGACCTCGGCAGAAATCGTGCCTAATAATAACAATTACACGATACTTTGATAGTTTATTGCAACTTGTGAAGCTAATTGATAAATTGAAAATCCTTGGAATTTAAAGAATTATTATCTCTGCTTGTTAAGGAATTATTGTTATTCCTGTAAATGAGGCTATTTGATAAATTGAAAAATTATTGGAATTGAAGGAATTTAATTAATATATTGAGAATTGTTGAATTTGAAGGAATTTAATTATTTCTGCTGATTAAATACAATTATTGTTGACTTTGTAAATCATTTTGAGTTAAATAAATTCTATTTTATTCTATTTAATATTGTTGATCCTTAGTGAGTGTCAAAGTCGACCATCTCGTCTCTACCATTTCGAGACTAGGCTTGATACTTACTGGGTACACGTTGTTTACGTACTCATACTACACTTACTGCACTTTTTGTGCAGGATCTGAGGCAGATACTACTGGAGGACCTATCACCGCACATCCATGTTATCGAGAGGCGTAGTGGTGAGCTGTATTTCTGAGCCGTTCTGCAGCTACCAGTGCCTCTTCTTGCATTTTTATTCTGTCTATTTTTATTTCAGACAGTATTTAGAGTTTTGTATAATCTACTAGATGCCCATACACTTGTGACACCAGGTCTTGGCACACACATTTGTAGAATTTGAAATTGTATTATTTTCTTGGATTTAAGTTAATCAGTATCTTTTCAAATTTCTTTAATATTTCTAGAAAAATAATAAAATTACTTAGAAAATAATTCTGAAAATAATTGATATATGTTTAATTTATTTGTTGGCTTGCCTAGTTGCAGTGTTGGGCGCCATCACGACCTATAGGTGAAATTGGGTCTTGACATTCTTTGCGTGTATTTGTGACCTTTGGTCATTTGTCAAAATTAAATGCACCAAAATTACCATAAAGTTCTTAATATACAAGTACTTATTTTGAAAACAAGTGCTTAGTATATAAAATTACTATAAATCCTTATTTTAAATAATTAAGGATTACACATATAATAAATATCTCTACAAACCATCACCGTCTTCACTCTATGAGTACTTATTTCAAAACTAGTGCTTAGATATACAATATTATTCTAAACACTTATTTTTAAAAATAAAGGACCAAACATACATAAATATCTCTAAGACAATATAGATTTGAATTTTACACAGACTATCATATATTTAATATTTAAAAAGAACAATTTGAAACAATATAAAGTATGAGCTTGGTAAGTTCAAGAAGTCAATTGATAAGCTTTGAGGTCATAAGTAAGTATGCAAATGATCTACTGTTGAAGATTATTTTTAGTACCTCAATTTTTGTTATTTGAGAATTAATTTACTTAACTTATATACAATTACTTATTTTTCTATATTCTGTCTAACTTTTATTTTAAAATCCAATTTTCATAAAAATTCTCTTTTTTGGATAAACTCTTGCAATGATTTCGTAATCAAAGAAAAAATATTTAGTGAAAAATGAGTTTTTGTTACGGATAATTTATTATGGTTCAAAATAATACTATTGATATGGTAACCTCATGTGCATGACAAAAAGTATAACTAGCTATAGAAGTTTATTGTTTCTCTAAATTGTGGTATATCATTTTGTCATAATAAATAGTTGTAAATATTAATACAATTATTGCCACGTTTTTTTACAACTTGAATAAAAAATATTCTTTTAGATTTAACATTTATTTTAAATTATTTATTGTGACTAGAATATTACTACAGTAATTTCAAACGCGTGAAAAATCTTATATTTAGCTATGATTTTTATTATAAATAAATTCTAGCTATTAAACCAGTAATTGCTACAATTGTTTTTTAACTTAAAGGAAAAATATTCATTTAGCTATAATATTCTATTCCAAGTAACTTTTTATGGCTAAAAGGTTAGTATATATTTCTACAATAACTTTATACATGTGGCAAAAACTTATTATTAGCTATAAAATTGAATTGTATCAATAAATTAGTAGCTATTAAGTCACTTATTGCCACATATCTTAATAACTTGAAGCAAAAAGATCCATTTAGCTATAACATTTTGTTTCAAGTACTTTTTTGTGGCTATAAGATTACTATTGCTACAGTAACTTCAAACGAGTGGCAGAAAATATACAATTAGCTACAAAATTTTGCTGTAGCAATAAATTTGTAGCTATTTGAATAATTATTGCTACGATAGATAGCAACTATAGCAAAAATAAAGAATTCGCTTTGCCAATTTAATTTTGTAGATAATAAATTTTACGAAATTATAAATGGCTATAAAATTTTTATTTTTGTAGCTATTGTAAGGTATTAGCCACGACTTTCATATTTGTAGCTATAGGTAAATAATGTTGTTATGATCTTTTTGTCACGACCCAAAATTCGAAAAGGCCGTGATGACACCGGACACCACTGTCAGGCAAGCCTACCATAATCAATTAACTTAATTACCCATTTTAGTATTTTTGAAAGAAAAATTTCTTCAATGAAATTGTAAAGATAAAACTCATAGAATAAATGATAAATATTTTTTATCAGCTAAATTTCTAAACAATTCATAACCATTCCCAAAACCCGATGTCACAAGTGCATGAGCATTTACTAGGGAATTAAAAATAAAATACAACATCTGTCTAGAATATAAATTAGAAAGAAAAATATAATAACTCTGAAGGAGACTCTGTTAGCTGCGGATCGTAATATAGAATGCAGCTCACCTATATCCCCACAATTATTAACCACACCTCTGTACCCACAAGGCCGCTATACATATATGTACCTGCACAATAAAATGTGTAGCAAGTACAGTATAAGTATGAAATTAACGTGTACCCAGTAAGTATCAAGCCTAATCTCGAAGTGGTAGAGACGAGATAGCCGACTTTGACACTCACTATGGGTCAATAATAATAATTGGAATAAATTGTAATTATTCACATCAGCATGGTTCACAGAGTTAACAATAATTTTATTCAATTAGCAGAAATAATAAAAATCCTTCAAATGTAATAATTTTTTAATTTATTTATTTAAATCATGCAATTTCAATAAAACTTTCAATTTATCAAATAGCTTTACAAACTGCAATTCAATTTCAATAAATTTTCAATTTATCAATTAAATCTCATTTACAGGAATAGCAATTAATTCCTTAACAAGCAAGAATAATAATTCATTAAATTCCAAGGATTTTCTAATTTATAATTTAGCTTCGCAAGCTGAAATAAATTATTAAAGTATCGTGTAATTATTATTATTAAGCACGATTTCTGTCGAGGACGTACGGCCCGATCCAGAGTGTCGTGTACATTGCCGAGGGACATGCGGCGCGATCCATAGATGCATCTATCCTGACGAGGCGTTCGGCCCGCTCCACAAGAAAGGGGGACATTTTCTTATGTATCTCCGGAAGGAGAGAATATTTATTATGAGATAAATTCTGGAGGAAGAATAATTTCTTTTAACAATTAATTAATTTAAACAGAAAATCAAACATATGAGATTTCCATCCTTTAATATCTTTATCTAACAATTCACAATATATTCATACATATCAATTAATATTAATTAAACAAAAAATATAATTTACACAAGTAGTTCATGCTTTGAGTCCTAAACTACCCGGACTTTAGCATTAATAGTAGCTACGCACGGACTCTCGTCACCTCGTGCGTACGTAACCCCCGAAATTAGCATCAATTATTCAATTTAATCCCTATGGGGTAATTTACCCCTCACAAGATTAGACAAGAGACTTACCTCGTCTCAAAGTGCACTTTCCGATTACCAGGTCGCGTTGAATTCTCAATTCGACGCCAAAAATCTAAAACTATCCAAATATTATACAAAATAATTAATATATGCTAAATGATTCAAGACTTATCTATTAAATAAATTACCTTATCCAAAATGATAAAATTCCTAAAATTCACCCCGGTCCCACGTGCTCGGATTCTAAAAATTTTCGGATGAAAACGTTACCCATAATCTCAAGAACTTAAATATATAATTTCTACCCAATTCCATAACTATTTTTCTGTTAAAATCTCATTTTTATAAAAATCTAGGTTTTTCATCTAAATCTTTGATTTCTAAGATTTACTAGTTATAATCTACCTATAATCTATGTATTTAACTCGAGGTGTGTAGAATTAACTTACCTCCAAGTTGTTAGTTGAACTCCCATCTCAAAAGATCTGAAATCGCTCGAAAATGGAGGGAAAATGGGCTCAAAATGTCTAAGCCCCGATTTTTAACCATTCTGCCAAGAAGTTTTTTCGTACCTACGGAAGGGGTACCGCACCTGTGGCTTTCGCAATTGCGGAAAAGCCTCGCAGGTGCAAGTTTTCCCTCGCCTGCCAAGCCTCGCATCTGCGAAAAATGCTCGCACCTGCGCGTTCGCAGGTGCGCCCGAGATTCCGCACCTGCGATGGCAGACCTCCCCTTCTCTTTCGCTTCTGCGCATAAACCTCCCATCTGCGAGAGTCGCACCTGCGGATGTCCAAGCGCAGGTGCAAACGTACCAGAAGCAGAAGGCTTCAGCTCTTCTTCAAAATTCCAAAAACATTGATCTGAGCCTCGTCCGGTTAACACTCGGGGCCCCCGGAGCCCCGCCCGAATATACCAACAGGTTTGAAATCATAAAATGGACTCGCTCGAACTCACGGAACGTGTAAAACAACATCAAATCTAAGAATCATACCCCAAACAAAATTAATTCAAACTTAAAATTTTCAAGTTCTTTAATTTACTTCCAATGCACCGAAATATACTTAAACTACTCGAAATGATACGAAATTTTGCGTGCAAGTCTTAAATCACTATACGGAAATATTCCCAAACTCGGAATTCCAAACGGACTTCAATTACTCAAAAATCTACTCCAAACCAACTTTAAAGAACTTTAAACCTTCAAATAGTTGATTTTCACTATTAAGCGCCAAAACGCTCCCAGGTTATCCAAAACCCGATTCGAACATACGCCCAAGTCCAAAATTATCATACAAACTTATTAGAATCGTCAAATCTTGATTCCGAGGTCTTTTTCTCAAAATGTTGACCGAAGTCAAATTTGGCCTTTTAAGGTTAACTTAAGGAACCAAGTGTTCCGATTTCAACCCAAACACATCCAAATCCCGAACCAACCATCCCCGCAAGTTATGAATCATTAAAAAGACATTTGGGGAGTTTTTATTTAAGGGAACGAGGTTCTAAAAGTCAAAACGACCGGTTGGGTCGTTACATTCTCTCCCACTTAAATATACGTTCGTCCTCAAACGTGCTAAGGAGTGTTTCGGAGTTATCCAAAATTACTGTTTAACATATCGTGCACCTACCCGTGCTACCACACCCAGTTGAGCACATTAAATCGAGCCAATCTGAAAATTCTCCCCTTTATTTAGGCAAATAAGCCTTAAAGCCCAATTCTAACATCCAGAATTCTCTACCATGCATGTTTTCAACCTATGAATGTCGTATCAATCACTATATGATGCACCAATACAGGATTGTATACCTTTGTTGAATTTAGACCATGCACTGCATCATTCACATGACTATAATAACATCCTCCGATAACGATAGCCAAAATTCCACGAATCTGATGTTCACAACACACCTCATGATACCTATAATTCTTGTTCCAACTCTTGAACTGCTTCCACTATGGAAGAAATGTGTATAAATTCATAAGCAACTGCTGAGTCAACAAATTATTGAGTTTCTCCTTCTGACAAGAACCATTGCCTCATTATGGACCAAATAATGGTATTTGCTCTTTATTATACTTCATATAATCCGATTGTACTGATCCCAGATCCAATAACCACGTCTCACTTAGTATAAGCTGCTCAGGCAATAAGCCACCTTAGACATGACAAAAAGTCTCATATGACGCAACAATAAGCTAATAAGCTATGGACTCAATTGCGATACATAAGGAAAACAGACTATGGAAAGGATTACTCAACCCACGTGACTAATTAAACAACTGAAAAGGTGTCATGTACCTTCATCAGAAAATGGGACACAAAAACACACAAAATAGAATATAGGGAACTGTACTCAACATCACACTGTTGCAGCGTGCAACCCGATCCGCACAAAAAGTATCTATATATAAAAAAAATACTTACCGAGCTAGAATGCTCATTACTTACAAAATATCCGAACATCGGACACAAGCACGCTAAGTGCATAATACCATCCTTGGAAGGACCGGCAGCGCCATACGCTACAAAACTCAAGCACAACTAAGGTGCGATATATGATATGAATCTCGAGAGTCATCTTGCTCACATAACACCATCGCTACGCGAAACCTCAACACATAAGAATTTTATCAAGCTGTTTCATACCTCACACGACACAATATAGTATTGCATGAAATAACCGACGACGAAACGACATCTAACGTCCGAATACTCCTCCATAGGGAGCTTTTATGCTGAAATGAACACGTTCGGCCTAATATAGAGCTCGTATTCATATTTAAATCCATCCACAGACCTCAAGCCGATTCTGATCGCACCGTACTAGGCTAATAACCTTTCAAGGATCCATAATAACCCTTTTTTCCCCATAACACACAAGAATATCCATCATAATCGGAACAAACTTCCACAGTCCACAACCAAATGATTCGAGCGCCCTCCAGGCATAAATTCTCGAATCAGCGATATTACCACAATCTTCATACTTTGTTTCAATATTCACTCAATCAAGTGACTACATGTCACTCTTACAAAATCTCTCCGTGAGACACGCTCCCACGACCTTCCGCAACAGGTAACAAGTTTGCACATCCATGCTACCGGTTACACTAATGCTGTAAAGCATATCAAGAATCCACAAATCAATACACAAGGTCTCTTACACCTGACATCGACCTTAGATGATGCCAAAAATAATACCATATTACTTTAAACATCTAAATCCCTTTCCTGCTCATCCGAGCTCATGACATCCTTGTCAACACCGAACCGAAATCTTAAATCCTCAACTTTCGAATCCCATGCTACTTAGTGCACTTAACCACACCAATGCGCAGGAGTACAAGAATTCCATCATAACTCCCGAACCACTAATAGGATAAGCACTTCATCATATAGAAATCATCTTCTTAACTCATTTCAAGAGAATCATTGCAACACGTGACTGAATTCCCATATCCATAGAAAATATCGGCCTCAAGTAGTGGTCTAAACCACCAAAACTCTTTTGGGATCCCTCTACACATAACATGTCATAATACTTGAATTCCTCAGAATAAAATCAATTACGGTGACCGTCAAGCCTCGCACGTACCGCCACAAATCATATGCATAATTCAATGCGTTGAAGGAACTGATCATTGCCACCATATTGTCGATTCAACCATTGTTAGCCGATCCGTCTTTTCTCAATTTATTCTCAACTTGACTTAGAAATAATAATAACTCCATTCATTACATTACGAACTCAAATCCATACTCATCCCGAGTGACCTTATTTCATGAGACCACACTATTTCAAAACCCACTAATTATCTCATATCTCTTCTTGTGCGCACTTTCACACCTTCAATTGGTACACCCATTCTGATACTTCTTTTATGAATTCGAAGTTATTTTCTTCCGTTTCTCTATTGCTACACCACAACCTGAAGATAACACAGAGTACTTCGAACCCCGTTTTATAATCTGCTACAAAAGCTCGATACTCAACCATACTACGGTCCCGAGATCCTTAGGCACCACTCTTTAATTTTTTTTTTTAATCCACTAGAACCGTTATTGATAGTCACTTGCTCTGACTTGTTCCCAAACATGATCAATTACAAGGCCCTGCTAGCACATGGACACTTTATCAAGGAAACATCCGACTATTTCACTTTCCTGTGCATTACATCTACACGAAGCATAAACTCTAAGTCTTCCAAAAACCTGAATATGAATTGATAAGGCCCAATATGGAACACATTCCCCAAATACTTTGCTCAAATTACCACTAATGCTTTCTTTCCTTAGTTACAATGACCCACCAATGCACCGATAACCAGAAACCGCACAAGTTGACACTACGCAATCCAATCATAGACGGTGGGGCTCTCCCACTTAGCTTAAAGCTACAATTACAAAATTGTTGGAATCCACCGAGATTCTTTATTCATTGTTGACATGATCTTGCACACGCAACTTGCCAAATTTTCTTGAAATCCTTCTATTAACCTTTAATAAATACTCTGAACCACTAGCCACATTTACATATTAAATTTCTTACCAGAAACTTCGTCAATACCATGCAACCGCTAACCTGCTCACAGGAGATAACCCACCCGTGGAAATTACATGCCGACATATTCCAACGCCGCTGCTCTGGGTGCAAATACTACGAAATCAGTAGATCATCCTGAGTCCAGGCTCATTCACCAGCTGCACCAGTTCGTTCACTCCTCATGGACGTCAACTAGAGGTGTGACAATACCTTCCAATCCAAAGTCATGTTGTATCCTTCTTCATATCAAGCAACTCCCTCCTGTTGTATCCAATCTTCCTCAATATAGCAGCTAATATTACAACTTAAGTCTGTAGACCGAGTTATTGTCCATTCTACATCCCAAATCACTCCAAACGTTCCTCAAGACATGTAATCATCCTACCACATAACCCATGTGCTACCTTGGCACTCTCCCACTTTGGTCAACCATCTCCTTTAAGCAACTACTCTACTTATGTTTTCTTACACTTGGACTTTTCGGAGCCTAACCACCGCAAGGCACCTACCACGTGTCCTTCCTCATCCTTCGCTGCCCAGTTGTTGTTTTAACTCAAAATCCATCTCTATAGCACTTGAACCAATAGCTCATTACCATCTTTAAACCTTTCTGACGATCATCTTTCTTGATACATCAACACTAGAAATGCTGCTTCGATCCTGAATCACTGCACACCGCGATCTCTAACGACTGTTTCCCCTATACAAATTCCTAACACCCCGTCTTGAAGGCGAGTTGAAGAAAACCATAACACCGGCGAACTTTAACGCATTTTACAAGGCGATGACACCACATAAAAATTGAGAATTCTACCACACTCGAAAATATCAAGCTTCGTTACTCCATCAACCCCAAACCTGAACATTCATAGTCCAATTGCCTTTTCTCTGTTGAATTTAAAACATGGAACCTATGAATCATGTACTGAGAAAACCTTCTTTCAAGTCGTTTACTGCCCTGACACATAGACGGGCATTTTACCATTTCATAAACACTGTGCGATAACAACGCACAAATCATCGTAACAAGCAATGCCAAATTTCAAAACCTTAGGTAGTACTGATACTTAACTTGAAATGATGGAGTGTCCTTCCACAAGGCAATGACAATAGCCCAATTTACACAGGGAGAAGCCTCTTGCACTACATCTGTAGTACCGTTAAATTTCCTCGATCCTCAATGTATAAAAAGCGCTTCACTTCGCATAAGATTGAATATGAAGGAAATGTAGGCATAAGACTCAAAGGAATCGAATTGCACGATGAGTAATCAAGAAGGGAAGTATTCCTAACAGCCCTGTAGCCTCTCGAAGATAAGCACAGACGTCTCTGTACCAATCCGCAAGACTCTACTAGACGTGATCATGACTCGTGAGACCTAAGTGAACCTAGTGCTCTGATACCATGTTGTCACGACCCAAAATCCAAAAAGGCCGTGATGGCGCCGGGCACCACTGTCAGGCAAGCCAACCATAATCAATTTACTTAATTACCTATTTTAGTATTTTTGAAATAAAACTTTCTTCAATGAAATTGTAAAGATAAAACTCATAGAGTAAATGATAAATATTTTTTAGTAGCTAAATATCTAAACAATTCACAACCATTCCCAAAACCCGCTATCACAAGTGCATGAGCATTTACTAGGGAATTAAAAATAAAATACAGCATCTGTCCAGAATACAAATTAGACAGGAAAATATAATAACTCTGAAGGAGACTCTGTTAGATGTGGATCGTAATATAGAATGCAGCTCACCTATGTCCCCACAATTATTAACCACATCTCTGCGCCCACAAGGCCGCTCTACATATATGTACCTACACAATAGAATGTGCAGCAAGTGCAGTATGAGTACGAAAATAACGTGTATCCAGTAAGTATCAAGCCTAATCTCGAAGTGGTAGAGACGCGATAGCCGACTTTGACACTCACTATGGGTCAATAATAATAATTGGAATAAATTGTAATTATTCACATCAACATGGTTCACAGAGTTAACAATAATTTTATTCAATTAGCAGAAATAATATAAATCCTTCAAATGCAACAATTTTCCAATTTATTTATTTAAATCATGCAATTTCAATAAAACTTCTAATTTATCAAATAGCTTTACAAACTGCAATCCAATTTCAATAAATTTTCAATTTATCAATTAAATCTCATTTACAGGAATAGCAATTAATTCCTTAACATGCAAGAATAATAATTCATTAAATTCCAAGGATTTTCCAATTTATCATTTAGCTTCGCAAGCTGAAATAAATTATTAAAGTATCCTGTAATTATTATTATTAAGCACAATTTCTGCCGAGGACGTACGGCCCGATCCAGAGTGTCGTGTACACTGCCGAGAGACGTGCAGCGCGATCCATAGATGCATCTATCCTGACAAGACGTTCGGCCCGCTCCACAAGAAAGGAGGACATTTTCTTATGTACCTCCGGAAGGAGAGTATATTTATTATGAGATAAATTTGGGAGGAAGAATAATTTCTTTTAACAATTAATTAATTTAAACAGAAAATCAAACATATGAGATTTTCATCCTTTAATATCTTTATCTCACAATTCATAATCTATTCATACATATCAATTAATATTAATTAAACAAGAAAATATAATTTACACAGGTAGTTCATGCTTTGAGTCCTAAACTACCCGGACTTTAGCATTAATAGTAGCTACGCACGGACTCTCGTCACCTCGTGCGTACGTAACCCCCGAAATTAGCATACAATTATTCAATTTAATCCCTATGGGGTAATTTTCCCCTTACAAGATTAGACAAGAGACTTACCTCGTCTCAAAGTCCACTTTTCGATTACCACGTCGCGTTGAATTCTCGATTCGACGCCAAAAATCCAAAACTATCCAAATATTATACAAAATAATTAATATATGCTAAATGGTTCGAAATTTATCTATTAAATAAATTACCTTATCCAAAATGGTAAAATTCCTAATATTCACCCCGGGCCCACGTACTCGAATTCTTAAAATATTTGGATGAAAACGTTACCCATATTCTCAAGAACTTAAATATATAATTTCTACCCAATTTCATAACTATTTTCGTGTTTAAAATCTCATTTTTATAAAAATCTAGGTTTTTCATCTAAATCTTTGATTTCTAAGATTTACTAGTTATAATCTACCTATAATCTATGTATTTAACTCAAGGTGTAAAGAATTAACTTACCTCCAAGTTGTTAGTTGAACTCCTGCCAAGCCTCGCATCTGCGAATAATGCAAAACATGCTCGCACCTGCCAAGCCTCGCATCTGCGAAAAATGCTCGCACCTGCGCGTTCGCAGGTGTGCCCAGGATTCTGCACCTGCAATGGCAGACCTCCCCTTCTCTTTCGCTTCTACGCATAAACCTCGCATCTGCGAGAGTCGCACCTGTGGCTGTCCAAGTGCAGGTGCGAACATACCAGAAGCAGAAGGCTTCAGCTCTTCTTCAAAATTCCAAAAAAGTTGATCCGAGCCTCGTCCGGTTAACACTCGGGGCCCCCTAGGCCCCGCCCGAACATACCAACAGGTTTGAAATCATAAAACGGACTCGCTCGAAATCACGGAACGTGTAAAACAACAGCAAATCTAAGAATCATACCCCAAACCAAATTGATTCAAACTTAAAATTTTCAAGTTCTTTAATTTACTTCCAATGAGCCGAAATATACTTAAACTACTCGGAATGACACGAAATTTTGCGTGCAAGTCTTAAATCACTATACGGAACTATTCCCAAACTCAAAATTCCAAACGGACTTCAATTACTCAAAAACCTACTCCAAACCAACCTTAAAGAACTTTAAACCTTCAAATAGTTAATTTTCACTATTAAGCGCCAAAACGCTCCCAGGTTATCCAAAACCCGATTCGAACATACGCCCAAGTCCAAAATCATCATACGAACTTATTAGAACCGTCAAATCCTGATTCCGAGGTCTTTTTCTCAAAATGTTGACCGAAGTCAAACTTGGCCTTTTAAGGTTAACTTAAGGAATCAAGTGTTCCGATTTCAACCCAAACACATCCAAATCCCGAACCAACCATCCCCGCAAGTTATGAATCATTAAAAAGACATTTGGGGAATTTTTATTTAAGGGAACGGGGTTCTAAAAGTCAAAAAGACCGGTTGGATCGTTACACTTTTGATTCAAGCCGCAAATGGGGAAGGAACCATGTATGATGTCCATGTCATCCAGAAAATACTAGAAGTTTTTATGATGCGAGATAAGGATTTTGAACATCAGCTAGAAGATGGAGATGAAATTCAGTAGATCCGAAGGCCAGGGATTTTATTAGAAGCTTTAAACCTGATGGTGGCAAACCTAGTAGATGGATGCCTTACCGAAATTGCGAAAGATCCTAATCTCCCTTTGTCAGCATTTGTTGGTTTAGCTGTAAGAACCCAACCGGTCATTTTGAGCATTTACACTTCACTCGGTTGTTTGAGGGCATGAGTAGCTTCGTATGATGTAATATGACTTATGTGAATCGTCGGTTTTGGTTTTCAGGTTATTCAGAATTGATTTGAAAGAATGATTCTCAGCTAGAAGCTTTAAAATTGAAAGAGGCGACCAAGTTTGACATTTTGTGAATTTGAACCCGGAATGGAGTTCTGATTATTCCATTAACTCTGTTGGGTGATTTCGTACATAGGAGTGCGTCCGGATTGTGACTCGGAGGTTCGTAGTTGAATTTGGCTCAAAATGGCGAAAGTTGAAATTTTGGAAAGTTTGACCGGGAGTGGACTTTTTGATATCAAATTCGGATTGTGATTCTGGGAATTGGAATAGCTTTGTTATGTTATTTGGGACTTGTGAACAAACTTTGAAGTCATTCCGGATTGATTTACTATGTTTCGGGATGAGTTATTGAATTTGAAAGTTCAAAGTTCATAGATTTTGATTGGAGGTGTGGTTCATCGATTTGATGTTATTATGTGTGTTTTGACCTCGTGTAGGTCTTTATTGTGTTATTGAACTTGTTGGTACATTCGGACGGGGTCCCGAGAGACTCGGGTGTGTTTCGGATTGATTTCGAATCATTTTCTTCAATATTGCTATTGTTGGTTCTGGTGTGACCGCACCTGCGGCTGGTTTGCGCAAGTGTGAGGGTCACAGAAGCGACGAAGGGGTCGCAGACGTGGAAATATTGCTAGGAGAAAGGTTCTGTAGAAGCGGATATAGCTTCGCATCTGCGAAGGAGCAAATGCGGTGAGTTGAGCGCAGAAGTGACAAGTGGGAGCGCACCTGCGAGTGCACAGATGCGGGTATTTTACCGCAGGTGCAAAGGCAGACCTCTAGTGCTTCTTCGCATAAGCGTATTTTTGGTCGCAAATGCGACGCCTCAAAAGTGGCTAATGTGTCGCAGGTGCGAAAGTGCTGGGCAGAATGATAAATACAACGGCTTGCGATTTTGGCTTCATTTTAACATTTTCAAGCTCGGATTGAGGCGATTCTTGGAGAAATTTTCATCTTGTGGACTGGGGTAAGTTTTCTCTACTCATTTTTTATCTTATATCACGAATCTATCTTCGTTTCTTTGTAATTGGATTGTGAATTTTATAGAAGAAATTGGGGATTTTGGCCTAAAGTTTAATAATATGAATTTTTGAGTTTTGAACATCGAATTGGAGTCGAATTTGAGTGAAACTAGTATAGTTGGACTCGTAATTGAATGGGTTGTTGGATTTTGTAAATTTTGGGCTTTTGATTCAAGATTTGATATTTTCAATCGGGATTGGTTGCTTTAGCATTGTTTGATGTATTTGAGTTATTTTGGTTAGTTTTTGAGTTGTTCGGAGGTCGGAACGCGCGAGATGGCATTTTGGAGCATTTCTTGGCTTGCTCGGTGTTGGAATTGGCTTGTTCGAGGTAAGTAACTCTTCTAATCTTAGTACTGAGTGTATGAAACCCCAAAATACGTGTTATGTGATTTGTGTTGAGGTGACGCACATTTTAGGTGACGGGCATGTGGGCGTGTACCATGTGAATTGGGACTCTGTTGTTTCCATGGCACTAAATAGTGCCCCTATTTTGTTGATATCCGTGTTTTCACCATGTGATAAAGTAATTGAGATGTCAATCATGCTAGGTATCATGTTTAGGATTTATGCCGATATTGTTTGGACCCATATGTCACGACCCAATTTTCCATTTGTATGACGTTGTGACGGCACCTCGTCTCTATGACTAGGTAAGCCTAACATTTTACAGAATAAATGAAATGAAAAAATAAATTTAACACCTAACTGTAGCAATAACACTATAATTGAGTAACATGCCCCTTGGCATGTACAATAACCAACTCCTCAATATACTACACAGCATTCCCAAAACCCGGAACATCCTGAATCACAAACTATAGAAGGAAAATCTAGTGTCTCTATACATCAGAGTCTATCAAAGAAAATACATAAGATAATTGACATAGGGAAGAGTAGAAGGGGACTTTGAGGTCTGCGGACGCGGCAGATATACTTTGAAGTCTCCAAAGTTGTCTCGGCTCACTGATAGTGAGGCTGATAAGGAGTACCTGGATCTACACACGAAAAGCTTGTATAGAAGAGTAGCATTAGTACACCACAATCGGAAACCACTAAGTGCCAAGCCTAACCTGGGTCGAGTAGTGACGAGGTCAGGTTAGAGCCCTACTTATATATATATAATAACACAAGATAGAAGGAAATACCATAGTAAAATAAAGACTAAAATTTAACAAGAATGAAATCATAGAAGATAACAGCTCAGTACACAGAGATAACAACAGGGGATTTCCCGAGATACCGACTCGTAGTCCCAACGTAAATGTGCAGAACAGGGGGATTTCCCGAAATACTGTTCTGTAGTCCCAAAGTAAATATACAGTACAGGGGGATCTCCCGGAATACTGTTCCGTAGTCCCAAAGTAAATATGCAGTACAGGGGGATCTCCCGGAATACCGTTCCGCAGTCCCAAAGTAAATATGGAGTACATGGGGATATCCCGGAATACTGTTCCGCAGTCCCAAATTAAATATGCAGCCAAACAATAGAATTCAATAGTTACGACACGAAATATGCTACAGTTCAACCTAAGTACCAGTTAAGGAAAGACAAGGTAAATTCACTAAACATGCTACACGTAGTTCAAGCAAACAGTTAAGGCAAGTAGGCATGCTATTCTAGTCTAGTTGGATACCACACATGCTGATGGAACTCTAATAAGAAGGAAATCGGGTTATTACGTAGTAGAAAAATTAGGATTTTACACAATTAACCTGTTTACGTACTTTTCACCTCACGTACACGGCGCTCATATATCAAAAATAGTACAAATCCTACGGGGAGTTCCCCCATACAAAGTTAGGCAAGTCGCTTACCTCGAACAAAGCTCAATCAATCGGGAAGAATACCTTTTCCACGAATATCCTACTCTGAATAGCTCGAATCTAGCCAAAATAATTTGATACAGTCAACAAAAATTATACGAATCAATTTCATAAGAAAATACTATATTTTTCAATATAAATCCAGAATTAACTCAAATATCGCCTGTGGGGCCCATATCTCATAATCCGGAGAAACTCACAAAATTCGACAACCCATTCGATAATGAGTCCAAACATACCAGTTTCACCCAAATTTGACTCTAAATCGACACTGAAATCTCAAAAATTCGTTTCTATGAATTTTCTAAAATTTTCCCAAATTTAAATCTCAAAACACGAATTAAATGGTGAAAACAAATGATAGATTCGAGTAATCTAACCATAATTGAGTTAAGAACACTTACCCCGATGTTTTCTCTAAAAATCTCCCAAAAATCGCCTCTCCCCAAGCTCCAATTCGTTAAAAATGGCACGTTTTATAATTCTGTCCAGGCAGCCCTCGGTCATGCCTCGATCCTGGCCCTCGATCAAGGCTTCGATCATGGCCCTCGATCATAACCCTCGTTCTTGGGCCTCGATCCTGACCTTCAATCCTGGGCATCGATCATGGCCTTCGATCATGGCCCTCGATCCTGAGCCTTCGATCATGGCCCTTGATCATGAGCCTCGATAATGGCCCTCGATCCTAAGCCTCGATCATGGCCCTTGATCCTGAGTCTCGATCATGGCCCTCAATCTTGAGCCTCGATCATGGCCCTCGATCTTGAGCCTCGACCCTGGCTTCGATCCTGGCCCTCGACCCTGGCTCGATTTCTGCATTTCCAGCAGAAGAAACTTGCAGCAGTCGTTTAAGTCCAACTTTTGATCTGTTAACCATCCGAAAACCCACCCGAGGCTCTCGATACCTCAACCAAATACACCAACAAGTCCTAAAACATCATACGAACTTATTTGAAACCTCAAATCACATAAAACAACGCTAAAAATCACAATTCACACCCCAATTCAAGCTTAATGAAACTTAAGAATTTCTAACTTCTACATTCGATGTCGAAACCTATCAAATCAAGTCTGATTGACCTCAAATTTTGCACACAAGTCATAAATGACATAACAGAGCTATAAAAATTTTCGGAACTGGATTCCGACCCCGATATCAAAAAGTCAACTCCCATGTCAAACTTCCAAACTTAAATTCCTATTTTAGGTATTTCAAGCCTAAATGAGTTACAAACCTCCAAAACACAATTCGGACATGCCCCTAAACCCAAAACCACATATTGGAGCTAACGGTACCGACAAAATTCCATTCCGGAGTCGTCTTTACACAGTTCTTACTATGGTCCAAATCCTAAGGCTTAAACCTCCATTTAGGGACTAAGTGTCCCAAAACACTCCATAAACCAAAACGAAACGTCCCGGCAAGTCACAATAGTAGGAATAGATAACAATCGTCCATCCTCGAACGAGCATAAAGACATACCTAAAGTGGTGAAAAGATGAGGATAATGGATGCGCATATCCTGCTCGGTCTCCCAAGTCGCTTCCTCGACCGGATGATCCCTCCACTGAACCTTCACGGAAGCAATATCCTTTGACCTCAGCTTTCGAACCTGCCTGTCCAAAATAGCCACTAGTTCCTCAACATAAGATAGATCCTTGTCCAGCTGAACTGAACTGAAGTCTTACACATGAGACGGATCGTCGTGATACTTCCGGAGCATGGAAACATGGAACACTGGATGAACTGCAGAGAGACTAGGTGGTAGTGCCACTTTGTAAGCCACCTCCCAAACTCTCTCAAGACTATCAAAAGGACCAATATACCTAGGGCTCAACTTTCCCTTCTTCCAGAACCTCATAACACCCTTCATAGGCAAAACTAGGAGCAAGACCCGCTCACCAACCATGAATACAACATCGCGAACCTTCCGGTCCGCATAACTCTTCTGTCTGGACTGGGTTGTGCAAAGTCTATCCTGAATCACCTTAACCTTCTCCAAGGCATCCTGAACCAAGTCTGTACCCAATAGCCTAGCCTCGCCCTGTTCGAACTAACCCACCGGAGACCGACACCGTCTACCATACAAGGCCTCATACGGAGCCATCTGAATGCTCGACTGGTAGCTATTGTTGTAGGCAAATTCCGCAAGTGGCAAGAACTGATCCTAAGCACCCCCAAAATCTATCACACATGCACGGAGCATATCCTCCAGTATCTGAATAGTGGGCTTGGACTGTCCATCCGCCTGAGGGTGAAATGATGTGCTCAACCCAACCCGAGTACCCAACTCATGCTGTACAGCTCTCTAGAACCGTGATGTAAATTGCGTACCCCGGTCAGAGATGATGGATACCGGTACGCCATGAAGTCTGACGATCTCGCAGACATAAATACGAGCCAACTGCTCAAAAGAATAAGTAGTAATCACATAAATGAAATGAGCTGACTTGGTCAGCCTGTCCACAATCACCCAAACTGCATCAAACTTCCGCTGAGTCCGTGGGAGTCCAACAATGAAATCCATAGTGATTCGCTCCCATTTCCACTCCGGAATCTCTAACTTTTGAAGCAACCCACCTGGCTGCTGATGCGCATACTTCACCTGCTGGAAATTTAGACATCGGGCCACATACTTTACTATGTTATTTTTCATCCTCCTCCACCAGTAAGTTGTCTCACGTCTTGATACATCTTTGCGGCACCCAGATGAATAAAGTACCGCGAACTGTGAGCCTCTTGGAGAATTAACTCACGCAAACCATCTATATTGGGCACACATAGCCTGCCCTGCATCCTCAATGCACCATCATCTCCAATAGTGACTTCTCTAGCATCATCTCGCCGAACCTTGTCCTGAAGGACGAGCAGATGGGGGTCATCATACTGACGCTCCCTGATACGATCATAAAGAGAAAACCGAGAGACCACACAAGCCAATACTCGACTCGGCTCAGAAATAACAAATCTCGCAAACTGGATGGCTAAGGCCTGAACATCCAACGCCAATGGCCTATCTACTGCTAGTAGATATGCCAAACTCCCCAAACTCTCTGCCTCACGACTCAAGGCATTGGCCACTACATTGGCCTTCCCGGGATGATAGAGAATGGTGATATCATAATCCTTAAGTAACTCCAACCACCTCCTCTGACGCAAATTAAGATCCTTATTCTTGAACAGATGTTGCAAACCCCGGTGATTGGTGTAAATCTCATAAGGAATACCGTACAAATAATGCCGCCAAATCTTCAAGGCATGAACAATAGCTACTAACTCCAGGTCATTGACAGGATATTTCTTTTCATGCACCTTCAGTTGTCTGGACACGTGCAATCACCCTACCATCCTGCATCAACACCGCGCCGAGACCAATCCGCGATGCATCACAATATACAGTATAAGACCCTGAACCTGTAGGCAACACCAATACTGGGGCTGTAGTCAAAGCTGTCTTGAGCTTTTGGAAGCTCTCCTCACATTCCTCTGTCCACCTAAATGGAGCACTCTTCTGGGTCAATTTTGTCATAGGTGTAGCAATAGAAAAGAAACCCTCTACAAATCGACGGTAATACCCCGCCAAACCAAGAAAACTCCGGATCTCTGTAGCTGAGGACGGTCTGGACCAACTCTGCACTGATTCAATCTTCTTCGGGTGTACCTTGATCCCCTCACTTGATACTATATGACCCAAGAATGCCACTGAGTCTAGCCAAAACCCACACTTTGAAAAATTTGCATATAACTTCTTTTCCCTTAAAGTCTGAAGCGCAGTCCTCAGGGGTTGTTCATGATCCTTCCAACTCCGGGAGTACACCAGAATGTCGTCAATAAACACAATGATCAATGAATCAAGATAAGGCCGGAACACACTGTGCATCAAGTGCATAAAAGATGCTGGGGCAAAAGTTGGACTTAAAAAGCTGCTGCAATTATTTCTTCTGTTGGATATTCTGGACTGAGCTCGAGCCCAGATATCGAGTCCAAGGTCGATGGCCAGGGTCGGAGCCAGGGACGAAGCTCAGGATCGAGCCCAGATATCGAGCCTAGCTTGAGGGCCGAGGTTCGATGTCATGATCGAGGCTAAGACCGAGGCCCAGACTCGATGCCATGATCGAGGCCATGACCGAGTCCCAGGCTCGAGGCCATGATCGAAGCCCAGGCTCGAGGGCCACGATCGAGGCCCAGTTCCGAAGGCTGCCTGGGCAGAATTATAAAGGAGTGCATTCGTCCCATTCGCCAATTTAAACAAATTGGAGCTTGAGCAGAGGTGATTTTTGATAGACTTTCAAGGAAAAGACATTGGGGTAAGTGATTCTAACTCGGATTTGGTCAATATACACGAATATATCATTGTTTTTACCATTTAATTAGTGTTTTGAGATTGAAATTTGTGAAATTTTTAGAAATCTCATAGAAATGAATTTTTGAGATTTCGGTATCGATTCGGAGTCGGCTTTGAGTTAAACTGGTATGGTTGGAATCGTAATTGAACGAGTTGTCAGATTTCGTAACTTTCGTTGGATTCCGAGACGTGGGCCCCACTGATGAATTTTTAATTAATTTCGGGATTTGATTGAAAATGTAGTATTTTCTTATAAAGTTGATTCCTATAAATTTTAGTGATTGTATCGAATTATGTTTTGGTTAGATTCGAGCCAATCGAAGTTGAATTAATCGAGGAAAAGGCCTACTAGTGGATTAAATTGGAGCAAGCCGAGGTAAGTCTCTTGTCTAATCTTGTGAGGGGGAAATTACCCCATAGGTGATTAAATTAAATAATTGTTGCTAATTGCGGGGGCTACGTATGCATGAGGTGACGAGAGTCCATGCATAGCTAGTTTAGGACTCAAAGCATGTATTACTTGTGTAAAGTGTATTCTTTATTTAATTAAATTATTTGATATATATATATATATATATATATTTTGAATTGTTAGATAAAAATATTAAAGGATGAAAGTCTCATATGCTTAAATTTTCTATTTAAATTAATTAATTGTTAAAAGCAATTTGTTCATCCTCTCGAATTGATCTTAATAAATATACTCTCTTTCCGGAGGTACATAAGAAAATTTTCTCCTTTCTTGTGGATCGGGCCGAATGCCTCAGCAGGATAGATGCATCTACGGATCGTGTCGCATGTCCCTCGGCAGTGTAAACGATACTCTGGATCGGGCTGTACGACCTCGACAGAAATCGTGCTGAATAATAATAATAATTACACGATACTTGGATAGTTTATTGCAGCTTGTAAAGCTATTTGAAAAATTGAAAAATTATTAAAATTGAATTGCAGCTTGTAAAGCTATTTGATAAATTGGAAATTTTATTGATATTGAAAGATTTAATTAATAGATTGGAAATTATTGCATTTGAAGGATTTTTATTATTTTCGCTAATTGAAAAACAATTATTGTTAACTCTATGAATCATACTGATTTGAATAATTATAATTTATTTCATTTATTATTGTTTACCCTTAGTGAGTGTCAAAGTTGGCCATCTCGTCTCTACCACTTCGAGATTAGGTTTGATACTTATTGGGTACACGTTGTTTACGTACTCATGCTACACTTGCTGCACTTTTTGTGCAGGATCTGAGACAGATACTAGTGAAGGACCTATCATCGCACATCCTCGTTATCCAGGGGCGTAGTGGTGAGCTGCCTTTTTGAGTCGTCCTGCAGCTACCAGTGCTTCTTCTTGTATTTTTAATTCTGTCTATTTTCATTTCAGATAATATTTTGAATTTTGTATAATCTACTAGATGCTCATACACTTGTGACACCAGGTCTTGGCACACACATTGGTGAATTTGCTGTCTTATTATTTTTCTTGGATTTAAATTTTATCGATATATGTTTAATTTATTAGTCGGCTTGCCTAGCTATAGTGTTGGGTGCCATCACGACCTATAGGTGAAATTGGGTCGTGATAACATGGTATCAGAGCACTAGGTTCACGTAGGTCTCACAAGTTATGAGCAGACCTAATAGAGTCTTGCGGATCGGTACAAAGACGTCTGTACATATCTTCGAGAGGCTATAGGGTGTTAGGAAACTACCTTTCTTCATATTCCATCGTGCAATTAATGTAGTACTAAATATCCTTCTCTTATTCTCTCACAGATGGTGAGAACACGCTCTAATGAGGTTCCAGACCAGGGAAGAGCTACTCCCCCAATTGCTAGAGGCAGAGGCCGAGGAAGGGCTCCAGCCCGTGGTAGAGGGGGAGGACGTCCCAGGACTGTTCCAGATATGCCGCCAGTGGGTCCAATAGAAAATCCCATTATTGTGATGCAGGGTGTGGTGCCTGTGGCAGAGCCAGCTCCGGTGGATTTCACATCTGCATCGGGATTTCAGGATGTCATGTGTCGTATGTTGCGGTTCATGGACAATATGACTCAGGCCAGTTTATTTCCGGCAGACCCAGCCACATCTCAAGCGAGCGGGGGAGCACAGACTCCGACCGCACAGGCTCATGGATAGGCAGCAGTTGTATATCATACCCAGGGTGCACTACCCGTGGGTGGAGCCCAGCCAGTGGCAGCCGCTGCACCTGATCCCACGCCAGTTGTAACCGCTGATCCTCGGAAACTATTGGACAGATGGACTAGACTACATCCTCCTATCTTTGGGGGTGAGCGACATGAGGATCCCCAGGATTTCATTGATCGGTGCAAGGATAGACTGTACAACATGAGGATATTGGAGTCTCATGGAGTAGACTTTACAACTTTTCAGCTGGAGGGCAGAGCCCGTAGATGGTGGCAGTCTTATGTTCTTGGCAGACCAGTAGATTCTCCTCCCATAACTTGAGACAGGTTCACCCGTATCTTCCTGGACAGGTATATTCCACCCTTCTAGAGGGAAGAGTTGAGGTTTCAGTTTGAGCAGCTCCATCAGGGTCAGATGTCAGTGACCAATTATGAGGCAAGGTTTTCTGAGTTATCTCGCCATGCATTTATGATACTCCCTACTGAGGCGGAGAGAGTGCGGAGGTTTGTTGCGGGTTTACATACTAGCATTCTGGCCACTATGGATCTAGAGGTTGAGATGGGTACTTCTTATGAGCTAGTCGTAGAGATAGCCCACAGGATTAAGGGTGCACGTCAGCGAAGCCGAGAGCAGGTTATGAGAGATAAGCAGTTCAGGTATTATGGATAGTTCAGAAGTGCTCCGTCCGGGGGCAGAGGTCAGTTCGTGAGAGGGCAGTCCAGCAGGCCCCCATATCCTGCACCACCACCTTATCGAGGTGCTCCAGTGCAATCTTATCTCAGTGCTATACCAGAGAGTTCTTATCGCCCACCAGCTATTCAGGGTCCTTCCAGTGGGTATTCAGGTCCCAAGACCAAACACTTAGTCAGCCGCCCATCGCACTGAAGAGTCATTACAAGTGCGGGGACCCCAGTCACATGCGAGGATTCTGCCCTAGGTTATGGGGTAGACCAGTGCAGCAGGGTCAGCAGCCTATGCTTACCGGACCAGTTTCTCCACCAGTAGTACGACCACCAAGAGGGTGAGGAAAGGTGGGTAGGGGTCGTCCTACAGGTTGAGGTCAGCCAGGCGGAGGCCAGCCAGTTGACGCTCTAGCTCGGTTCTATGTTTTTCCAGCCAGACCAGATGCAGAGGCCTCAGATGCCATAATTACAGGTATTATTTCTGTTTGCGGCAAAGATGCCTCAGTATTATTTTATGCAGGATCTACGTATTCATATGTGTCATCTCTATTTGCTCCTTTCCTAGGTGTTTCTCGTGAGTCCTTGAGTACTCATATTTATGTGTCCACTCCTATGGGCGATTTTGTTGTTGTGAACCGTATCTATCGGTCCTGTATTATTAGATTTTGTGGTTATGAAACTAGAGCATATCTCCTATTGGTTGAGATGACCGACTTTGAAATTATTATGAGCATGGACTGGTTTTCTCCATATCATGCTATTCTAGATTGTCATGCCAAGACTGTTACCCTGGCTATTCCAGCATTGCCTAAGCTGGAGTGGAAGGGTTAGTCTGTTAGTTCATTTAATTGAGTTATTTCTTTTATAAAGGCTCAACATATGGTTAAGAAGGGTTGTTTGGTTTATCTAGCCTATGTTCGGGATACTACTGCAGAGACTCTGGCTATTGATTCAGTGCATGTAGTTCGGGAATTCTCCGATGTATTTCCTTCAGATCTTCCAGGTATGCCACCTGATCGTGATACTGATTTATGTATTGACTTGGCTCCAGATACCCAGCATATATCAATCCCACCATATCTCATGGCTCCGAAAGAATTGAAAGAACAACTTCAAGAGTTACTAGCCAAATGGTTCGTCAGACCAAGTGTATCACCCTGGGGTGCACCGGTATTTATTTGTGAAAAAGAAGTATGAAACAATGCGGATGTGTATTGATTATCGCCAATTGAAGAAAGTCACTATTAAGAACAAGTACCCATTGCCGCGTATTGATGATCTATTTGACCAGTTAATGGGTGCTAGGATGTTCTCTAAGATCGACTTGAGGTCAGGGTACCATTAGTTGAAGATTCGGGATACGAATGTTCTGAAGACTGCGTTTCGGACTAGATATGATCATTATGAGTTTCTGGTGATGTCTTTCGGTTAACTAACGCCCCAATAGCGTTGATGGATCTAATGAACAGGGTATTCAAGTCATATATTGATTCGTTTGTCATTGTCTTTATTTATGACATTTTGATTTACTCGCATAGTAAGGAGGAGCACGAGCAGCATATGAGAGTGGTGCTTCAGACATTGCGGGAACAAAAGCTATATGCTAAGATCTCCAAATGTGTGTTCTGGCTAGAGACTGTAGCATTTTTAGGACATATTGTATTGGGCGAAGGTATTAGAGTTGATACCAAAAAGATTGAGGCAGTTCAAAATTGGCATCGTCCTACTTCGGCGATTGAGATCAGGAGTTTTCTGGGTTTAGCAGGTTATTATCGTCGGTTCGTGGAAGGTTTTTCATCTATTGCAGCACCTTTGACCAAATTAACCCAGAAGGGTGCTCCGTTCCGATGATTTTGAAGTGAGCTTTCAGAAGCTCAAGACAGCATTGACTACAGCACCAGTGTTAGTGTTGCCTTCCGGTTCGGGAATGTATACAGTGTATTGCGACACTTCACGCGTTGGCTTGGGTTGTGTATCCATGCAGGATGGATATTTCAGAGCCTAGCTGAGTTCTTGCATGTGTTGTAGATCAGGCTTCACTATTTGAGCAGATCATGGCTTGCCAGTATGATGATCCACACTTAATGGTTCTTCGAGAAACGGTACTACGGGGTGGTGTTAAGGAAGTTACTATTGGAGCGGATGGTGTTCTGCGACTCTAGGATCGTCTATGTGTTCCTATGTGGATGAACTGAGAAAACGGATCCTAGAGGAGGCACACAGTTCTCGGTATTCTATTCATCCAGGTTCTACGAAGATGTATCGTGATTTGAGGCAGCATTATTGGTGGCGACGAATGAAAAAGGACATAATTGAGTATGTAGCTAGGTGTCTAAATTGCCAGCAAGTTAAATATGAGCACCAGAGGCCAAGTGGCCTACTTCAGCAGATGACTGTTGACATCACTATGGACTTTGTAGTTGGGTTGCCGCGAACCATGCAGAAGTTTGATGCAGTTTGGGTCATTGTTGACAGACTGACCAAGTCGGCATATTTATTCTTGTTGTGACTACGTATACTTCAGATAGGTTGGCCCAGATTTATATCCAGGAGATAGTTCGGTTGCACGGTGTGCCAATTTCTATCATATAAGATAGAGGCCCTCAGTTTACTTCACATTTCTGGAGAGCATTATAGAGTGAATTGGGGACCCGTTTAGAGCTCAGCACAGCCTTTCATCCGCAGACTGACGGGCAGTCAGAGCGGACAATTTAGATTTTGGAGGATATGCCCAGGGCATGTGTGATTGACTTTGGAGGTCAGTGGGATCGTTTCTTGCCTTTGGCCGAGTTTTCTTATAATAACAGTTACCAATCCAACATCGAGATGGCTCCATTTGAGGCTTTATATGGTCGGCGATGTCGGTCGCCCATTGGGTGGTTTGAGCCCGGTGAGGCTAAGTTATATGGTATTGATTTGTTGAAGGATACTTTGGGAAAGGTAAAGTTGATTCAGGAGCGACTTCGTACAGCACAGTCCAGATAGAAGAGTTACGCAGATCAGAATGTGCGTGATTTATCCTTTATGATGGGTGAAAAAGTTCTCTTGAAGGTTTTGCCGATGAAGGGAATCGTGAGATTCAGGAAAAAGGGCAAGTTGAGCCCAAGGTTTATAGGCCCATTTGAGGTGTTGAGACGAGTTGGGGAGGTTGCTTATGAGCTTGCATTGCCTCACAGTCTATCGGGAGTTCATCCGATTTTCCATGTATCTATGCTCCGAAAGTATCATGCCGACCTATCACATGTGATAGACTTCGGCACCATTGAGCTAGATAATAGCTTGGGTTATGAAGAGGAGCCAGTTGCCATTGTTGATAAACTAGTTTGCCAGTTAAGGTCCAAGAGGATTTCTGCAGTAAAAGTCCAGTGGAGGGGCCAACCAGTCGAGGAAGCGACTTGGGAGGCCGAGGAAAACATGCGGAGCAGATATCCACACTTATTCGGCACTCTAAGTACAATTCTAAACTCGTTCGAGGATGAACGTTTGTTTAAGAAGTGGAGAATGTAATGATCCAACCAGTCATTTTTGACTTTTAGAAGCCCGTTCCCTAAAATAAAACTTCCCGTATGTGCTTTTAATGATTTATGACTTGCGGGGATGGTTGGTTCGGTATTTGAAAGTGTTTGGGTTGAAATCGGAACACTTGGTTCCTTAAGTTGGCTTTAAAAGGCCAAGTTTGACTTCGGTCAATATTTTGAGAAAATGACCCTGGAATAGAATTTTGACAATTCCAATAGCTCCGTATGGTGATTTTGGACTTAGGAGCGTGTTCGGAATTTTATTTGGAAGTCCGTAGTTAAATTAGGCTTGAAATGGCTAAAATAAGAATTTAAGTTTAGAAGTTTGACCGGGGAGTTGATATTTTGATATCGGGGTCGGAATCTAGTTCCGAAAGTTTTCATAGCTCCGTTATGTCATTTATGATTTGTGTGTAAAATTTGAGGTCAATCGGAGTTGATTTGATAGGTTTCGACATCGAATGTAGAAGTTGGAAATTCTAAGTTTCATTAAGCTTGAATTGGAGCATAATTCATGGTTTTAGCTCGTTTTAGGTGATTTGAGGTTTCAAATAAGTTCGTATGATGTTTTAGGACTGGTTGGTATATTGGGCTGAGGTCCCGAGGGCCTCAGGTGAGTTTCAGATGGTTAACGGATAAAAAGTTGGACTTAAAAAGCTGCTGCAATTGTTTCTTCTGCTGGATATTCTGGACTGAGCTTGAGCCTAAGATCGAGCCCAGATATCGAGCCCAAGGTCGACGGCCAGGGTCGAAGCCAGAGACGAGGCTCAGGATCGAGCCCAGATATCGAGCCAAGACCGAGGCCCAGACTCGATGCCATGATCGAGGCCATGACCGAGTCCCAGGCTCGAGGCCATGACCGAGTCCCAGGCTCGAGGCCATGACCGAAGCCCAGGCTCGAGGGTCAAGATCGAGGCCCAGTTCCGAAGGCTGCTTGGGCAGAATTATAAAGGAGGGCATTCGTCCCATTCGCCATTTTTAACAAATTGGAGCTTGAGCAGAGGCGATTTTTGATAGACTTTCAAGGAAAAGACATTGGGGTAAGTGATTCTAACTCGGATTTGGTCAATGTACACGAATATATCATTGTTTTCACCATTTAATTAGTGTTTTGAGATTGAAATTTGGGAAATTTTTACAAATCTCATAGAAAAGAATTTTTGAGATTTCGGTATCGTTTCGGAGTCGGATTTGAGTGAAACTGGTATGGTTGCACTCGTAATTGAATGGGTTGTCGGATTTCGTAATTTTTGTCGGATTCCAACGTGGGCCCCACTGATGAATTTTTAATTAATTTCTGGATTTGATTGAAAATAGAGTATTTTCTTATAAAGTTGATTCATATAAATTTTAGTAATTGTATCGAATTATGTTTTGGTTAGATTCGAGCCAATCGAAGTTGAATTAATCGAGGAAAAGGCCTACTAGTGGATTAAATTGGAGAAAGACGAGGTAAGTCTCTTGTCTAATCTTGTGAGGGAGATATTACCCCATAGGTTATTAAATTAAATAATTATTGCTAATTGCGGGGGCTACGTATGCATGAGGTGACGAGAGTCCATGCATAGCTAGTTTAGGACTCAAAGCATGAATTACTTGTGTAAAGTTTATTCTTTATTTAATTAAATTATTTGATATATATATATTGTGAATTGTTAGATAAAAATATTAAAGGATGAAAGTCTCATATGCTTAAATTTTCTATTTAAATTAATTAATTGTTAAAAGAAATTTGTTCATCCTCTCGAATTGATCTTAATAAATATACTCTCTTTCCGGAGGTACATAAGAAAATGTCCTCCTTTCTTGTGGATCGGGCCGAACGCCTTGGCAGGATAGATGCATCTATGGATCATGTCGCACGTCCCTCGGCAGTGTACATGACACTCTAGATCGGGCCGTACGACCTCGACAGAAATCGTGCTGAATAATAATAATAATTACACGATACTTGGATAGTTTATTGCAGCTTGTAAAGCTATTTGATAAATTGAAAAATTATTAAAATTGAATTGCAGCTTGTAAAGCTATTTGATAAATTGAAAATTTTATTGAAATTGAAATATTTAATTAATAGATTGGAAATTATTGCATTTGAAGGATTTTTATTATTTCTGCCAATTGAAAAACAATTATTGTTAACTCTATGAATCATGCTGATTTGAATAATTATAATTTATTCCATTTATTATTGTTGACCCTTAGTGAGTGTCAAAGTTGGCCATCTCGTCTCTACCACTTCGAGATTAAGTTTGATACTTATTGGGTACACGTTGTTTACGTACTCATGCTACACTTGCTGCACTTTTTGTGCAGGATCTGAGACAGATACTAGTGAAGGACCTATCATCGCACATCCTCGTTATCCAGGGGCGTAGTGGTGAGCTGCCTTTCTGAGTCGTCCTGCAGCTACCAGTGCCTCTTCTTGTATTTTTAATTCTGTCTATTTTCATTTCAGACAATATTTCAAATTTTGTATAATCTACTAGATGCTCATACACTTGTGACACCAGGTCTTGGCACACACATTGGTGACTTTGCTGTCTTATTATTTTTCTTGGATTTAAATATTATCGATATATCTTTAATTTATTAGTTGTCTTGCCTAGCTGTAGTGTTGGGCGCCATCACGACCTATAGGTGAAATTGGGTCGTGACACAGAGGGAAGAGTTGAGGTTTTAGTTTGAGCAGCTCCAGCAGGGTCAGATGTTAGTGACCGATTATGAGGCGAGGTTTTTTGAGTTATTTCGCCATGCACTTATGATACTCCCTACTGAGGCGGAGAGAGTGCGGAGGTTTCTTATGGGTTTACATACTGGCATTCAGGCCACTATGGCTAGAGAGGTTGATGTGGGTACTTCTTATGAGCTAGTCGTGGAGATAGCCCAGAGGATTAAGGGTGTGCGTCAGCGGAGTCGAGAGCAGGTTATGAGAGATAAGCAGTTTAGATACTCTGGAGAGTTCAGAGATGCTCCTTCTGGGGGAAGAGGTCAGTTTGTGAGAGGGCAGTCCAACAGGCCCCCATATTCAGCACCACCGCCTCCTCGAGGTGCTCCAGTGCGACCTTATCTCAGTGCCATACCAGAGAGTTCTTATCGCCCACCAACTATTCAGGGTCCTCCCAGTGGGTATTCAGTTGCCCAGGGCCAGACTCTTAGTCAGCAACCCATCGCACCGAAGAGTTGTTACGAGTGCGGGGACCCCAGTCACATACGGAGATCTACCCCAGGCTGTGTGGTAGACCAGTGCAGCAGGGTCAGCAACCTATGCTTACCGGACCAGTTGCTCTACCAGTAGTCCGACCACCAAGAGGTGGAGGACAGGTGGGTTGAGGCCGTCCTAGAGGTGGAGGCCAGCCAGTTGGTGCTCCAGCTCAGTTCTATGCTTTTCCGGCCAGACCAGATGCAGAGGCCTCAGATGCCGTGATTACAAGTATTATTTCTGTTTGCGGCAAATATGCCTCAATATTATTTTATCCAGGATCTATGTATTTATATGTGTCATCTCTATTTACTCCATTCATGGGTATTTCTCGTGAGTCCTTGAGTACTCATGTTTATGTGTCCACTCCTGTGGGCGATTTTGTTATTGCGAACCGGATCTACCGGTCCTGTATTATTACATTCTGTGGTTACGAAACTAGAGCAGATCTTCTACGGCTTGAGATGACCGACTTTGAAATTATTTTGGGCATGGACCGGTTATCTCCATATCATGCTATTCTAGATTGTCATGCCAAGACTGTTACCTTGGCTATTACAGCATTGCCTAAGCTGGAGTGGAAGGGTTTGTCTATTAGTTCATTTAATCGAGTTATTTCTTTCATAAAGGCTCAACACATGGTTGAGAAGGGTTGTTTGGCTTATCTAGCCTATGTTCGGGATACTACCACAGATACTCCGGTTATTGATTTAGTGCCTGTAGTTCGGGAGTTCTCCGATGTATTTCCTTCAGATCTTCCAGGTATGCCACCTGATCGTGATATTGATTTCTGTATTGACTTGGCTCTAGATACCCAGCCTATATCTATCCCACTGTATCACATGGCTCCGAAAGAATTGAAAGAATTGAAAGAACAACTTGAGGAATTACTAGCCAAAGGGTTCGTCAGACTGAGTGTATCGCCTTGGGGTGCACCGGTATTATTTGTAAAGAAGAAGGATGGAACAATGCAGATGTGTATTGATTATCGCCAATTAAAAAAAGTCACTATTAAGAACAAGTACCTGTTACCGCGTATTGATGATCTATTTGACCAGTGCTAGGGTGTTCTCTAAGATCGACTTGAGGTCGGGGTACCATCAGTCGAAGATTCGGGATATGAATGTTCTGAAGAATACTTTTGGGACTAGATATGGTCATTATGAGTTTCTGGTGATGTCATATGGTTTAACTAATGCCCCGGCAGCGTTTAAGGATTTGATGAAAAAGGTATTCAGGCCATATATTGATTCGTTTGTCATTGTCTTCATTGATGACATTTTGATCTACTCGCGCAGTAAGGAGGAACATGAGAAGCATATGAAATTGGGCTGAGACCCATACTTTTTGATTTTGAAATGAGGTGTCACATGGTGACTTATATTTGAAAGATATTTATTTTAGGAAGTTATATTTTGTAATGACCCAACCGATTATTTTGACTTTTAGAACCCTGTTCCCTAAAATAAAACTTCCTGTATGTTCTTTTAATGATTTATGACTTGGGGGGGATGGTTGGTTCGGGATTTGGAAGTGTTTCGGTTGAAATCGGAACACTTGGTTCCTTAAGTTCGCTTTAAAAGTAGAAGTTTGACTTCGGTCAACATTTTGAGAAAACGACCCCGGAATAGAATTTTGACGATTCCAACAGCTCCGTATGGTAATTTTTGACTTAGGAGCGTGTTCGAAATTTTATTTGGAAGTCCGTAGTTAAATTAGGCTTGAAATGGCTAAAATAAGAATTTAAGTTTGGAAGTTTGACCGGGGAGTTAACTTTTTGATATCGCAGTCGGAATCCAGTTTCAAAAATTTTAATAGCTCCATTATGTCATTTATGACTTGTGTGCAAAATTGGAGGTCAATCGGACTTGATTTGATAGGTTTCGACATCGAATGTAGAAGTTAGAAATTTTAAGTTTCATTAGGCTTGAATTGGAGTATAATTCGTGGTTTTAGCGTCGTTTTATGTGATTTGAGGTTTCAAATAAGTTCGTATGATGTTTTAGGACCTGTTGGTATATTTGGTTGAGGTCCCGAGGGCTTCAGGTGAGTTTCGGATGGTTAACGGATCAAACGTTGCACTTAAAACAGCTGCTGCAATGTTTTCTCTTCTGCTGGAAATTCTGGCCCAAGATCGAGCCCAAGACCGAGGGTCATGATCGAAGCCACGATCGAGGACGAAGATCGAGGCCATGATCGAACCACGATCGAGGCCGAGGATCGAGGTCATGATCGAGGGCTGCCTGGGCAGAATTATAAAGGAGGGCATTCATCTCATACGCCATTTTTAACAAATTGGAGCTTGAGCAGAGGTAATTTTTGATAGATTTTCAAGGAAAAGATATTGGGGTAAGTGATTCTAACTCGGATTTGGTGAATATACACGAATATATCATTATTTTCACCATTTAATTAGTGTTTTGAGATTGAAATTTGGGAAAATTTTGAAATCTCATAGAAACTAATTTTTGAGATTTCGGTATCGATTTGGAGTCGGATTTCAGTGAAACTGGTATGGTTGGACTTATAATTGAATAGGTTGTCGGATTTCATAACTTTCACCGAATTTCGAGTTATGGGCCCCACGGACTAATTTTTAATTAATTTCGAAATATTTATTGAAAATGTAATATTTTCTTATGAAATTGATTCTATAATTTTTGGTGACTGTATCGAATTATTTTAGTTAGATTCGAGCCAATCAAAATTGGATAATCAAGGAAAAGGCATACTAGTGGATTAAATTGGAACAAGACGAGGTAAGTCTCTTGTCTAATCTTGTGAGGGAGAAATTACCCCATAGGTAATTATACTAATAATTGTTGCTAATTGTGGGGGCTACGTATGCACGAGGTGATGAGAGTCCGTGCGTAGCTACTATTAATGCTAAAGTCCGACTAGTTTCGGACTCAAAGCATGAATTACTTGTGTAAATTATATTTTTTGTTTAATTAATATTATTTGATATATATATATATATATATATATATATATATATATATTGTTAGATAAAAATATTAAAGTATGGAATCTCATATGCCTAAACTTTCTGTTTATATTAATTAATTGTTAAAAGAAATTGTTCATCCTCTCGATTTGATCTTAATAAATATACTCTCTTTCCGGAGGTACATAAGAAAAATATCTTTTTTTCTTGTGGAGCGGGCCGAAGGCCTCGGGAGGATAGAAGCATCTATGGATCGCGACGCACGTCCCTCGGCAGTGTACACGACACTCTAGATCGGGCCGTACGACCTCGGCAGAAATCGTGCTTAATAATAATAATAATTACACGATACTTGGACAGTTTATTGTAGCTTGCAAAGCTATTTGATAAATTGGGAATTTATTGGAATTGAAAGATTTAATTAATAGATTGGAAATTGTTGCATTTGAAGGATTTTTATTATTTCAGCTAATTGAATAAAAATTATTGTTAACTCTGTGAATCATGCTGATTTAAATAATTATAATTTATTCTATTTATTATTTTTGACCCTTAGTGAGTGTCAAAGTCGGCCATCTCGTCTCTACCACTTCGAGATTTGGCTTGATACTTACTGGGTACACGTTGTTTACGTACTCATGCTACACTTGCTGCACTTTTTTTTGCAGGGTCTGAGACAGATACTAGTGGAGGACCTATCATCGCACATCCTCGTTATCCAGGGGCGTAGTGGTGAGCTGTCTTTCTGAGCAGTCCTGCAGCTACCAATGCCTCTTCTTGTATTTTTAATTCTGTCTATTTTCATTTCAGACAGTATTTGGAGTTTTGTATAATCTACTAGATGCTCATACACTTGTGACACCAGGTCTTGGCACACACATTGGAAGAATTTGGTATCTTATTATTTTGTTTGGATTTAAATTTTATCGATATGTGTTTAATTTATTAGTTGGCTTGCTTAGCTGTAGTGTTGGGCGCCATCACGACCTATAGGTGAAATTGGGTCGTGACATATTTGAAAGAGATTTATTGAAAGAATTATATTTGAAAGATACTTATTGGAGGAAATTATATTTGAAAGAGATTTATTGAAAGAATTATATTTGAAAGATATTTATTTGAGGAAATTATAATTGAAAGAGGATTATTTGGAAGAATTATATGTGAAAGATATTTATTTGAAGGACTTGATTTAATTGGGTGTACTTGTATTTACTATTTGTTGAGCAATATTAATGGTGTTCTTGTTGTCCTGCTGTGGATATCACTGATTGATTTGTGTTGCCCTTATTGTTATTTGTTTCCTATTATTCTGTATATTATGTTGCACATGTTTATTAGACTAGTGAGTGCCTTGACTGTACCTCGTCTCTACTCCGCTGAGGTTAGTCTTGATACTTACTGGGTACCGACTGTGGTGTACTCATACTACACTTCTGCATATTTTTGTGTTGAGCCAGATATTGAAGATATCGGACTCGGACAGAGTTAGAGTGAGAGCGCAAGGATTCAAGGTAGAGCTGCTTGGTCGTTGCAGTTCCTTGGAGTCTTTTTATTTTTATTGTACTGTTAATTATTATTCAAACAGTATTGAGTATTCGATTCTTGAGATCATTTCATGTATTCGGTTAGAGTTCGTGACTCAGTATTACCAGTCTTGGGAGGTTGTTTGAATATTTTCGTTGTTGGTTTCGACATGTGAATTCGATTATCTATTTCAAAAACAAAAATGGCTTGCAATGTGATTATAATCGGCTTACCTAGTCTTAGAGACTAGGTGTCATCACGACGCCTGAGGTGGGATTTTGGGTCGTGACACGAATCATGCTCCAATTCAAGTTTAATGAAACTTAAAATTTTTAACTTCTACATTCGATGTCGAAACCTATCAAATCAAGTCCGATTGACCTCAAATTTTGCACACAAGTCATAAATGACATAACTGAGCTATGAAAATTTTCAGAACTGGATTCCGACTCCGATATCAAAAAGTCAAATCGCCGGTCAAACTTCCAAACTTAAATTCTTGTTTTAGCCATTTCAAGCCTAATTTAACTACAGACTTCCAAATAAAATTTCGAACACGCTCCTAAGTCCAAAATCACCATACGGATCTATTGAAAACGTCAAATTCTGATTCCCGGAGTCATTTTATTAAAATATTGACCGAAGTCAAACTTAGCATTTTAAGGCCAACATAAGGAACCAAGTGTTCCGATTTCAACCCAAACACTTCTAAATCCCGAACCAACCATCCCCGCAAGTCATAATTTAATATAAGCACATACAAGAAGTTTTATTTAGGGAAACGGGGTTCTAAATGTCAAAATGACCGGTTGGATAATTACAAAGAACATACTAACACTACAAAAAGGAAATTAAAAACTAATTTTAGTGACGGATGACATTCCACAATCGACGGAATTATGACAGACTAAGGGCCACTAAAATAAAAATAAAAAATATCAAAATATAGCTATGGAATTTTGACAAAAACAAAATCGATTTCTAATTTTGGCGCTGACGCTTGACAACGAAATGTCGGTGCTAACAATATAGAAATTAATTAAGTAATATTTTTTAAAATATGTTTTTCTAGTTATGTAATATAAGAACATAATTTTATATCTAGTTACACTAAGAATTAAGAATCTAATATGGTTGATATTGAAGTCCATAACAAAAATAGTTGTGTTATAATTCTTGTTAAATAAGTATTACCTATAACTATAAGTTCCAATTATAATTAAAAGAACAAGTAAATTATGTCTAATTGATGTGTAAATAATTAACTACATAGAATTTAAATGACTATAAGCTCGTATCACATTACATTGTATAACTAATTTTATATATATATATATATATATATATATATATATATATATATATATATATATATATATATATATATATATATTGTCTTTGACAACAAAAATATTTATAATGGTTTGGTCCTTTATTAAATAAAGTATTAAATTCTTTTTCAGCTATGCCAAAGAGTCATTATAATATTTTGTCCTGCGAGATTAGTAAATAACTAGGTATTTTATTTAATTATATTTATGTATCTAATATATCACATTAAACAACTATGAGCTGGTATCTGATAACTCTACTTGAATAATCTGATCTAAAATGGAAAGAAAATCCTTGGCAACTTATGACAAGGTATTTTGATAGAGCATCATATGCTACACTTTCATACAAGTATAGAATGCATTATGAACTTGCTTTGACTTCGGTAGGGTCAGTTGAAGTTCAACACTTTTACCCGGCTAATACAAAAAGTATTTATAACTTCTCAAAAATTATAGTAAAAAGAATTATAGTTCCAGAGGATGACCTGCATTCGCAGAACACCATCTTCCTCTACAGCAACCTGTTTGGAATCACCGTGCCGCACCGTGTGCCTAATATGGATGGGCTTCGTGAATTAATTCTTGAAGAAGCACACAGTTCCAGGTATTCTATTCATCTAGGAACCGCCAAAAATGTATCAAGATTTGCGGCAACATTATTGGTGGAGGAGAATGAAAAAGGATATAGTTGCACATGTAGCTCGGTGTCTGAATTGTCAGCAAGTTAAGTACGAGCATCAGAGACCTGGTGGTTTGTTTCAGAAGTTAGAAATTCCTGAGTGGAAGTGGGAGCGTATCACAATGGATTTTGTTGTTGGGCTCCCATGGACTCAGAGAAAATTTGACGCAGTTTGGGTCATTGTGGACAGGTTGACCAAGTCAGCCCATTTCATTCCAGTGGCAGTTATCTATTCTTTAGAGAGGTTAGCTGAAATTTACATTCGTGAGATCGTTCGCCTTCACGGTGTGCCCGTGTCTATTATTTCAGATCGAGGTACGCAGTTTACCTCACATTTCTGGAGGGCTGTACAACGTGAGTTAGGCACGCGGGTGGAGTTGAGTACAATATTTCATCCACAGACAGACGGACAGTCAGAGTGCACTATTCAGATATTGTAAGATATGCTTCGCGCTTGTGTTATAGACTTTGGAGTTTCTTGGGATCATTTCTTACCACTTGCGGAGTTTGCTTATAATAATAGCTACCAGTCGAACATTCAGATGGCTCCATATTATACGGAAGGCGATGCCGATCGCTAGTTGGTTGGTTTGAACCGGGAGAGGCTCGGTTGTTGGGTACCGATTTGGTACAGGATGCCTTGGATAAGGTCAAGATTATTTAAGATCGACTTCGCACAGCTCAGTCTAGGCAAAAGAGTTATGCCGACCGAAAAGTTCATGATATTGCATTCATGGTTGGAGAAAGAATATTGCTCTGGGTTTCACCTATGAAAGGTGTAATGAGGTTCGGGAAGAAGGGTAAGTTGAGCCCTAGGTATATCGGACCCTTTCGAATTCTTGAAAGGGTGGGCGAAGTAGCCTACAGGCTTGCATTACCACCTAGTTATCAATGGTTCAGCCGGTGTTCCATGTGTTTATGCTCCGGAAATATCATAGTGATCCGTCCCATGTGTTAGATTTCAGCTCACTCCAATTGGACAAAGATTTGACTTACGAGGAGGAGCCGGTGGCTATTCTAGCCCGGCAGGTCCGACAGTTGAGGTCAAAGAGTTATCCTTCAGTTCGAGGGCAATGGAGAGGTCAGCCGGTAGAGGCATTTACGTGAGAGTCCGAGTCGAACATGTGGAGTAAATATCCACACCTTTTCTCCAGCTCAGATACTTTTTCTAACTCCGTTCGAGGACGAACATTTATTTTAGAGGTGGAGAATGTGATGACCCGAAATGTCATCTTTAAATTTAAAAAGTAATTCTGTGTTCTAAGACCTCGAAAAGTACCATTTATTATTCCTCGACTTGCGTGCGCAATCCGTATAATTTTCCGAAAAGTTTTTATGTGAAAAATAGATTAAAATGAGAAATAGAGCTTTAAAACTCAAGTGAGTTGACCTTAGTCAACATTTTTAACAAACGGACCCGGATCGGTATTTTGACACTTTCGATAACTCTGTATTGTGATTTGGGACTTAAGTGTATGCCTAGAATTTAATTTGGAGGTCCCTAGCTCAAGTTATGACCATTTAACGGAACTAACAATTTAAAGGCTAAATGTTCCAAGTTTGACCACGGGGTTGACTTTTTGATATCGGAGCCGGAATTTGATTCTGAAAATTTAAAAAGCTCCGTTATGTCATTTATGACTTGTGTGCTAAATTTAAAGTCATTCCGGATTCATTCAATATGTTTTGGCACGAGATTTGCAATTTGAAAGTTTAAAACTCAAAGTTCGAATCGGAGTGTGAATTGTAATTTCAGTGTTGTTTGACGTGATTTTAGACCCCGAGTCACTTCGTATTATGTTACGGGACTTGTTGGTATATTCGAGCGGGGTCCCGAGTACCCCGAGAGTGAAACGGATCGAAATCGGAACAAGAATTGGACTTAAGCAAAATCTGAAATTTTGAGTTCGACTGTAATCGCACCTGCGGAATTTCGACCGCAGGTGCGAGCTCGCAGAAGCGAGACTTCTATCGCAAATGCGGTCTTCGCAGGTGCGGCCCTTTTGCGCAGAAGCGGACGTCGCAGGTGCGACATTTTGTCCGCAGGTGCGGAACCTCGCCTGGCAGCCCTACTTCGCAAATGCAAGACCGCAGGTGTGAAAATATAGCCCACAAATGCGAAAATGCTGGGCAGAATACATAAAATCGGGTCTTAGCCATTTTTACTCATTTTTGAGTTTTAAGTCTCGGATTTGGGCAATTTCAAGGGGGATTTTCATGACTTTGAACTGGGTAAGTGTTCTTTATCATATAGTGATTGTATTTCACAAATCCATGTCTATATTCATCATTTATTTCGGATTTAGATGGAAGAAATTGAAATTTTTGTAAAACTTTCCAAAAATGAAAAATTAAGATTTGAAGGTCCATTTGATATCGGAATTGGACAAATTTGGTATGGTTGAACTCGTATCAGAATGGGTGTTCGGATTTCGTGAGTTTTTCCGGGATTTGAGATGTGGGTCCCACTATTGAATATCTTAATGAATTTCAGATTTTTAACCGAAAAATTTATAAATTCGTATGGAATTAATTCCTATGATTCGTATTGAATATATCAAATTGTTTGTGAATAGATTTGAAGCTTTCATATGCAAATTTAAAAGGAAAAGTTATGGTTGAACAATTGATTGGAATTTGCAAAGCGAGGTAAGTGTCGTGGTTAACCTTGACTTGAGGGAATAGAACCCTTAAATTATTTGTTATGTGAATTGCATGTGAACGACGTATAGGTGAGGTGACGAGTGTCTATACATCGTCAAATTAATTATTTGCCTGCTTACTTGAAAAATCATAAACTATTTTTTTTATCATAAATTAATTACTATAATAATTGTTTCTCTCTTATTCCTTGTCAAAATATTAATTCTTGAATTCTTGCATTAATTATTACATATTATTTGAATTATGTGCCTTAATTGTTATTTGACATTTAGCATATTAAATATTAAACTGCCTATTTGCTCTCTGATTTTTATAATAATTTGCTATTTGTCATTATTTGCTTCATAATTAAATCATAATTATTGTATGCTTGTTGTCTTATAATTTTATATTAATTATTGCGTTTATTGGGGAATTTCTTCTATAAGAATTAATTGGTAAATGAATATGTTGGAGGAGCGGGTTGCATGCCGCAACAGGATTGATTATAATGAATATATTGGAGGATCGGGTTGCACGCCGCAATAGACTTATTAAAAGTCAATATTAGAGGATCGGGTTGCACGCTGCAGCAGACTTATTAAAAGTTAATATTTGAGGATCGGGTTGTACACCGCAACAGACTTATTAAAAAGTCCATATTGGAGGATCGGGTTGTACGCCGCAACAGAGACTTATTAAAAGTCAATATTGGAGGATCGATTTGCACGCCGCAACAGACTTATTAAAAGTAAATATTGGAGGATCGGGTTGCACGCCGCAACAGAATTATTAAAAGTCAATATTGGAGGATCGGGTTGCACGCCGCAACAGACTTATTAAAGAGTCCATATTGGAGAATCGGGTTGCACGTCACAACAGACTTATTAAAAGTCAATATTGGAGGATCGGGTTGCACGCCGCAACAGACTTGATTAAAATGAATATATTGTGAGAGCGGGTTGCACGCTGCAACTGAATTGATGGAAATGATAATTGGTTATGACTGCTGAGTTGGCTTTCATTATTATAAATGAGTTACTTGATTTATTTCTATTATTGTTGTTATTTCTAATATTGCGTACAGGTAATGTAAGTGACCCGCCTTAGCCTCGTTACTACTTCGTCGAGGTTAAGCTCAGCACTTACCAGTACATGGGGTCGGTTGTACTGATACTACACTATGCACTTCTTGTGCAGATTTTGGAGTTGGTCCCAGCGGCGTACCATAGTTTTGCTCGGATTTCAGTTATTCAAAGGAGACTTGAGGTATAACTGCATGGCGTCCGCAGTTTTGAAGTCCCCGTCTATTTTACTTTGGCTGTGTGTTTATTTTCAGATAGCTTTATTTTATTTAGACCTTTATTTGTATTTATTCTAGAAGCTCGTGCACTTGTTACACCAATTCTGGGATGATATTTAGATACCGTTGTTTGATGGATTATTTCACTATATTTCAAACTTTGCTTCCGCATTTGTTTCCTTGTTATTAATAAATTTAAAATTATTTTAAAAATTAATAATATTATTCTAATGTTGGCTTGCTTAGCAAGTAAAATGTTAGGCGCCATCACGGTCCGAAGGTGAGAATTTCGGGTCGTGACAAAAGAATTTTGTATCTAAGCTTCATATAACAATCTAATGCAGCTGATTTTTTTCCTTCATGTCTATCCTGACCACTAGACTAAAAGTAGTTGGCCAAAATTTGCATTTGTCTAGTTCTAATTTCACATAAGGTCGCCAGCTTTTAGTGGAGAATTGTGTCTTCATTTTTCGTAGAGGTATCTAATGCTTTGTAAAGTGGTTAATGGACCATATGCGATTCTAAATCTATTTTATTGGACGTGGAGCTTTCGTATAATGTATGTACTTGCTCGAACTTGCTTCTTTCTAAGATACATAATTCCCGTATCCCATTGTTTGACTACTAAGTTAGACATCTACTGGTTTTTAAGCTTCTTGTCATGCTCCTCTGAATTTGTATACAATCCTTGTTCCCCTCTTCCTTTTTCTTATATATTCCTTTTGGACCTTTCTACTTCTTTACAAGCCTTTGAGAATATGGATATGCTAAGAATATATCTTTCCTTAAACTCAAGAATCTGAACTGAATGTAAATGATGTAGAGACTTTTTCTTTTTTTTTGAAATTTTTGAAGACAGGATTAGGAAAAGATGTATACTTAGAATTGTCTTGAATGCTACCTCACAAGTAACCTTAAGAAGATGTATACTTAAAATTCACTTCCCAAGAACAAAGATAAGTAATTTGCAATATGTTAAATCTACATACACTCTTTAGGAATGAACACACAGCTCCATCTTTCGTTTACCCTACCCTCCAAAAGTCTAACCCTTTCTATCCCAGGTGCAGAAATATGTTCTACACTATAGATGCATCTACCTCTATCTTGAAAGTGTTGAGCCATAAACAAAAGCATACTTTACTAGACAACAAAAATAATACTACCTCATATTTGACTAACATAATCTCTCCTGTTTTAACTGTTTTCACTTTGCAATTATGGAAGCTAAGCATAACTAAACAAGAAAGTTCGCTCACAAAATCTCTCATTCACCCCTCTCCCCACCTCCCCCCTCCCCCCCAAAAAAAAAGAAGCAATCTCCCTCTATCTCTCATTCTGAGTTGCATGGTAAGAAGAAATTCATTCTTGCACGAATGTATATATCCACTACAAAACCAGTTGAAACAACTACTGTACTGATTAAAAGTTTTGGCTGTCTGTTAAAATATGCAAGTGATATCTGTTCGAATACACATGAAAAAGAGTAGAATGAGTTTTGTTTTCAACTTCAAATCTATTCCCAGGGAAAATAGACAATAGGGCAGTCAAAAGAAATTATGCCACCACATCCAACCTCGTTTCAAACCAGATAATATCTGAACTCAGTTCCCAAAGCTGAGGAACCTGAGCAGAAAAAATTTTAACTTTCAAATCCATTTGAAAAATCACTTGTATTAAGATGCCAACCACACAGAGCTAACTCAAGACAAACAAAAATATATGTTAAACTCATATATACCGTACATTGTGATCCTGATCTTCCCTCCTTTCTAAATCACTCTCCTGATAGTCTATGCAAAGCCAATATGCAAGTAGACAAAATTCAAAATACCACTAAGATGAAAATCTATATTTAACCCATCCCCATTTTCCCAGATAAACCTATGTTACCAGTATTGCAGTCAGATCAAACATAACACCATTTAAATGAAAAGGACAACATTAATTTAAATACTAACTGCATTGGTCATTAATAAGTAAGTGAAATCCTAGCCGAGCCAGAAAACTGAAAGGTAAAAGACATTATTTGCCTACACAGGTACTCCAACCGGATGATACTTTTGACAGAATAACTTGTTTACTTGGATTATAGACCAGTGGAATGTTGGGTATGAGAAAATTTTTAAATGGACTATAAAAATGTTCTTGAGAACTGGATTGACTAATATTAATAGAGGTGATTAATATGTTTTTGTTTGCTTATGTTTGTTTCTTTCTTATTTTGCATTGCTATACTAATAAATTTTGGTTGTATATATGTGTTTATATATATATATTCACATGTATATATTTAAAAAATTGTGCTATGCACCAGATTATGGCACCTGATAAGCAATGGATGGAACTTGTTCATGATCGACTAGATGATGCTTACATACTTGGAGTAGAGAAATTTTTGAATTATGCTTTTACAAGATTGGAAGAAACGCGCGAAATACGTTGTCCATGCATCAAATGTTGTAATGCAATTTCAGGAACACGTGAGCTGGTTAGATCACATTTAATAGTACATGGGATAATCCAAAATTATACTTTTTGGTATCACCATGGAGAAAGGTTAGGTGAGGCGCAGTCAGATTCTGAATTTGTAGATGATAATGGCATTGAATATGGTGACGGTGAGGATGAAATACATGATATTTTAAGAGATCTTTTCCCCAATTTTGATGGAGACAATATGAACAGTGATGGTGATGGGTTTCTCATGGAGGAACCAAATCCCGAAGCAAAAAGATTCTATAGGGTCTTAAAGGAATTTGAGCAACCCTTGTGCCAAAGTTCAAAAATTTTTAAGCTTTCTACTTTGGTTAAATTGCTTCATATTAAAACTATTGGTAATTGGAATAACAAGTCATTTACAATGTTGTTGAAGATGTTGAAGGAAGATTTATTGCCTGACGGATCTAATTTGCCAGATTCATATTATGAGGCAAAGAAGGTTATTCAGGACCTTGGGCTTTCTTACAAAAAGATTGATGCATGTAAGAATGATTGTATGTTATATTGGAAAGATGATAAGTTTCTTGAATCTTGCAAAGTTTGTGGCATGTCTAGATGGAAGGAGGATAAACATAGTGGAGAAACCAAATTTAAAAGTGGAAAAAAGATACCATACAAGATTTTACGTTATTTTCCTCTAAAGCCAAGACTTCAAAGATTATTTATGTCCTCAAAGACATCTTCTTTAATGACATGGCATCATGACAAAAGAGTTGATGATGGAATAATGAGGCACCCAGCTGATTCAATAGCATGGAAAATTTTTGATGAACTTCACCAATCTTTTGCAGCTGAGCCTCGTAATGTTCGACTTGAACTTGCTAGTGATGGTTTTCAACCATTTAGAAATTCCAAAATTCCATATGTATTTGGCCTGTGGTACTTATTCCTTATAATTTACCACATTGGCTATGCATGAAGAAAGAGAATTTTATTTTGTCGATGATTATTCCTGGTCCTGAGAGTCCTGGAGATGCTATCGATGTTTATCTCCAACCTTTGATAGAGGAATTAAAGGAATTGTGGGAATCTGGAGTGGAGACCTTTGATACATCAACTAGACAAAACTTTATGTTGCATGCATCTTTGTTATGGACCATTAATAACTTTCCAGCATATGCGAATTTATCTGGATGGAGTACAAAGGGCAAAATGGCTTGTCCATGTTGTAATAAAGAAACTATTTCAATTAGGTTAGAAAATTGTAAAAAAAACAATGTTATATGGGCCATAGACGCTTTCTTCCTCTTAATCACAAATGGAGAAATGATAAAGAGTCATTTGATGGCACTAAGGAGCGAAGATTACCACCAAAAATGCTATCCGGTGATGATATACTTGATCAAGTGGCTGATTTAGATAGTTTACAATTAACAAAGGATCCAAAGAAGAATGTTGAAATATCACATGAGAGTAGGGGTGATAATTGGAATAAGAAGAGTATTTTCTTTGATCTTCCTTATTGGAGAACTCTATTGTTGCAGCATAACTTAGATGTGATGCATATTGAGAAGAACATATGTGATAATATTTTGGGGACAATCTTAAATATTAAAGGGAAAACCAAAGACACCATAAACACTCGGTTGGATTTGCAAGCAATGAACATAAGAAAAGAATTACATCCAATAAAAAATGGGGATAAGTATGACTTACCAACAGCATGTTATACACTATCTCCTGAAGAGAAGTATAAGTTTTTCAATTTCCTGAAGAACTTAAAGGTCCCAGATGGATTTTTATCAAATATTTCTCAGTGTGTCAATCTTAAGGATAAAAAAATTACAGGTTTAAAAAGTCATGATTGCCATATTCTTCTACAATATTTACTACCACTTGCAATACGTGGTATGCTCAGCAAATCTGTACGGGAACAACTTATTGAGTTGTCATTATTTTTCAATGTGCTTGGAGGAAAATGTTTAAGAATGAATGAATTAGAGCAGATAGATGGCCAGATCCCTAAAACTGAGTGCAAGTTAGAAAAGGTGTTCCCTCCTACATTTTTTGATGTCATGGAGCACTTGCCTATTCATTTAGTTAATGAAGCTAAGATTGTTGGACCTATTCAATGTCGATGGATGTACCAAATGGAGCGATATATATACTTTTCGAAGCCTTTTATTCATAATAGGGCATGCACAGAAGGTTCTATTGCAGAGGGATATTTAGCAGTTAAATGTATGACCTTATGTTCAAGGTATTTGCATACAATGGAAACAAAGTTTAATCGTCTTGAACGGAATTATGATGGCGGTGTTATAGAATCTGATGGAGGTTTAGCAATGTTTTATCAATCTGAAAGAGCTTTAAGATGTGAAAAAATACACAAACTTGATTCAAATGAACTGGAGCAAGCACATTTTTATATTTTGAAAAACAACGATGAAGTTCAACCATTTCTTGAGTAAGTAACGACTTGTTATAACAATTTAATACCTTCTCTATTTTTTTAATTTAAGCTGACATATTTTTACATTGAAATTTTTTGTAGAGAGTTTTCACAAACTCCAGTTGATACCTCCCAAGAAAATACTGATAGACAATTCATTAGTTGGTTAAAAGAAAAGGTGAGTACCAGCTAACAATTATATTTTTCAAACTATGTAATTATTATTTGCTAAACTATGTATTTGATCTTTATAGGTCGCAAGATTGCAAAAATACGATGATAGTAAGAAAATTGCAGATTTGCTGTCATTGTCACGTGGTCCCACGTCGTATGTGACAAGTTTTCGTGGCTATATTATTAATGGATATAGGTTTCACGTGCTGGACTATGATAAATGTTTAAGAACTCAAAATTGTGGGGTGGTTGTAGTTGGAGAGACCGATGAAGAGAATAAAATATCGATTTCTATGGTGAACTAACAGAGATTCTGGAATTGCAATCTGTTCCAGGAAAAGGGTGGTTTTATTTCGATGTACATGGTTTGATGTGTATGACCAAGAAAAAGGAGTTAAAATAGATGAATATGGCTTTATAAGTGTTAACCGCCAGCGATTTCTGAAAATAAATGAGCCTTTTGTATTAGCCAACCAAGCATCGCAAGTTTTTTATGCTAAGGATCTTTCTAATAAAGGCTGGCATGTTGTACTAAAGGTGCAACCGCGTGATTCTTTTGACATTCTGCAAAAGAATATTGATGATTTAGAGTTAGATAATTCTTCACAACTAAGAAGGAAAAGAACTCAAGAAGGTTTGGAGTTCTATCACACCTGCTTTTAATTTGTTAACTCCTTTATTATAATGAAAGTTCCATACTAAAAACTATTTGATTTACAGGTTAAGTTGCAGGAAAGGAAAACGTTTCTAAAACTCCACCAGTGGATTTCTTCTTAGCTGATTGTATGTTCATATATACAAAAGATATAACAAGAAACTCATAGTGACCATACCGAGTCCTGAAAGCAGTCTTCGGGATATCTGGTTCTTGAATCTTTAACTGATGATAACCTGAACGCAAGTCAATCTTGGAAAACACTCTGGCACCTTGTAACTGATCAAATAGGTCATCAATACGAGGAAAAGGATACCGGTTCTTCACTGTGGCTTTGTTCAACTGGCAGTAATCAATACACATCCGCATAGAACCATCATTCTTCTTCACAAATAAGACAGGACCACCCCCAAGGTGGAAAACTAGGCCGAATGAAGCCCTTATCAAGAAACTCCTGAAACTGCTCCTTTAACTCCTTCAATTTAGGAGGAGCCATACGATATAGAGGAATAGAGATGGGCTGAGTGTCTGGCAACAAATCAATGCCAAAATCAATATCTCTGTCGGGCGGCATGCTCGGAAGATCAGCTGGAAACACATATGGAAAGATCCTCACTACTGGAACTGACTCAACTATAGGGGTATCATTACTGACATCTCTCACATAAGCTAGATACACGTCACACCCCTTCACAACCATTCGTTGAGCTTTAAGAAATGAAATAACTCTGCTGGGAGTATACTCTAAGGTACCTCTCCACTCTAATTGCGGAAGTCCTGGCATAGCCAGCATCACGGTCTTAGCGTGACAATCAATAATAGCATAATGGGGTGACAACTGGTCCATGCTCAAAATAATATCAAAGTCCACCATGTTGAGTAATAATAAATCGAGTTTGGTCTCAAAACCACTAAGAGCAATCAAATACGACCGATACACTCGGTCCACAACAAGAGAATCTCCCACATGAGTAGACACAAAAATAGGGGAACTCAAAGAATCCCTAGATATGCCCAAATACGGGGCAAAATAAAGGACACATAGGAATATGTAGAGGCTGGGTCAAATAATACCGACGCATCTCTATGACAGACTGGAACAATACCTGTAATGATAGAATCAGAAGCAACTGCCTCTATATGAGCAAGAAGGGCATAATATCTGGCATGGCCTCCCCCTCTAGGGCGACCTCTACCTCCCCGACCTCCACCTTGGGTTGGCTGAGTAGGTGGGGTGGCAGTTGGTGCTGTAATCATAGCCTGAGGACCTGGTGGAGCACGATGTGGCTAAGAAGTCTGTGGAGGTGCACCCCTCCTAAATCTAGGGCAATCCCTCACCATATGGCGAGTGTGACCATACTCAAAACAATCTCTGGGTGGGCGTGACTGGCTCTGGCCAGATTTGCTGGATTGGCCGCTAGGAACAACCCGTGCAGGAGGCACACTAGATACCGGCGGTGCATAATAAGACACCTGGGGCCTAGAAGGGGCTGGGACACCACTGGCGGTTGCAAGAGCTGGATAAATGGGGCGACTCACATAACCCCTACCATGGCGAGCTGCTGGGGCACGAGCACCAGAATAATAACCAGTCTCTCGAGACCTCTTGGCCTCTCTCTCCTCTCTGTCTCGGGCAAGTATGCCCTCCAATCTCCTTGCAATACTCATAACCTATTGATAAGAAATATCCATTTCCAACTCCTTGGCCATACTAATCCGGATGTTGGGGTGGAGTCCCTCAATAAACCGTCGAACCCTCTCTCGAACTGTGGCAACCAATGTCGGTGCATGTCAGGCCAAATCACTGAAACGGACTGCATACTCTGACACAATCATAGATCCCTGGTGCAACTGCTCAAACTATGTGCGCCATGAGTCCCTGAGGCTCTGAGGGACATACTCTCTCAAAACCATGTCTGAGAACTGAGTCCATGTAAGAGAAACTACCTCATCCGAACTACTCAGCTCATAAGCACGCCACGAGGGGGATCCTCTGTAGCAGCACGTGCGGGTGCTCTGGCTACACCATGTGGACGTCCTCGGCCTCTACCCCAGCCACGGCCTCTCGCGGCTGTAGCAGGGGGCACGACTGCCTGGTCATCAGATGCTCTTGTATGTGTCCTCACTATCTGTGAGAGAATAGAATACAGAATTTTAGAATTTTTTAAGTCAAAAATTTTTGCATGACAAGGAATCATAGTGAAAATTTTCCTAACAGTTCCATAGCTTCCCGAAGATAAATACAGACGTCTTCGTACCGATCCAAGAGACTCTAATAAACCGGCTTGTGACTCACGACACCTATGAACCTAGAGCTATGATACCAACTTGTCACGACCAAATATCCCATCTGTATGACGTCGTTACGACATCTAGTCTCTATGACTAGGTAAGCCTAACACTATAACTGAGTACCATGCCCCTTGGCATGTACAATAACCAACTCCTCAATATACTACACATCATTTCCAAAACCCGGAACATCATGAATCACAAACTACAGAAGGAAAATCTAGTGTCTATATACATCAGAGTCTATCAAAGAAAATACAGAACATAATGGACATGGGGAAGAGTAGAAGGAGACTCCAAGGTCTGCGGACGCGACAGATATACCTTGAAGTCTCCAAAGCTGTTCCGGCTCACTGATAGTGCGGCTGATAAGGAGTACCTGGATCTGCACATGAAAAACATGTGCAGAAGAGTAGCATGAGTACACCACAATAGCTACCCAGTAAGTGCCAAGCCTAACCTCGGTCGAGTAGTGACGAGGTCAGGTTAGGGCCCTACTGGTATATATATAATAACACAAGATTGAAGGAAATACCGCAGAAAAATAAAGACTGAAATTTAATAAGAATGAAATCATAGAAGATAACAGCTCAATACACAGAGATAACAACAGGGGATTTCCCGAGATACCATCTCGTAGTCCCAACGTAAATGTGCAGAACAGGGGGATCTCCCGGAATACTGTTCTGTAGTCCCAAAGTAAATGTACAGTACAGGGGGATCTCCCGGAATACCGTTTCGTAGTCCCAAAGTAAATATGCAGTACAGGGGGATCTCCCGGAATACCGTTCCTCAGTCCCAAAGTAAATATGGAGTATAGGGGGATAACCCGGAATACCGTTCTACAGTCCCAAATTAAATATGCAGCCAAACAATAGAATTCAATTGTTACGGCACGAAATATGCTACAGTTCAACCTAAGTACCAGTTAAGGAAAGACAGGTAAATTCACTAAACATATTGCACATAGTTCAAGTAAACAGTTAAGGCAAGTAGGCACGTTATTCTAGTCTAGCTGGATACCACACATGCTGATGTAACTCAAATAAGAAGGAAATCAGGTTATTACTTAGTAGAAAAATTGGGTTTTTACACAATTAGCCTGTGTACGTACTCGTTACCTCACGTACACGGCGCTCATATATCAAAAATAGTACAAATCCTACGGGGAGTTCCCCCACACAAAGTTAGGCAAGTCACTTATCTCGAACCAAGCTCAATCAATCGGTAAAAATGCCTTTTCCATGAATATCCGACTCCGAATGGATCGAATCTAGCCAAAATAATTCGATATAGTGAACAAAAATTATACGAATCAATTTAATAAGCAAAATTACATTTTTTAGTAAAAATCCAAAATTAACTCAAAAATTGCCCATGGGGCCCACATCTCAGAATCCGACAAAACTCATGAAATCCGACAACTCATTCGATTACGAGTCCAACCATACCAGTTTCACCCAAATTCGACTCTTAATCGACAACGAAATCTCAAAAATTCATTTCTTTGAATTTTTATAAAATTTTCCCAAATATAAATTTCAAAACATTAATTAAATGGTGAAAACAATTGATAGATTCGGGTAATCTAACCATAATTGAGTTAAGATAACTTACCCCGATGTTTTCTCTGGAAATATCCCAAAAATTGCCTCTCCCCAAGTTCCAATTCGTCAAAAATGGCACAGGGGACGAAGTCCCCTGTTTTATAATTCTGTCCAGGTAGCCCTCGGTCCTGCCTCTATCCTGGCCCTCGATAAAGGCTTCGATCATGGCCCTCGATCTTGGTACTCGATCCTGACCTTCAATCCTGGGCATCGATCATGGCTTCGATCCTGGCCCTCGATCATGGCCCTTGATTCTGTCCTTCGATCATGGCCCTCGATCCTGAGCCTTCAATCATGGCCCTTGATCCTGAGCCTCGATCATGGCCCTCGATCCTGAGCCTCGATCATGGCCATCGGTCCTGAGCCTCGACCCTGGTTTCGATCCAGGCCCTTGACCCTGGCCTTCGATTCTGGGCTCGATTTCTAGGCTTCGTTCCTGGGCTCGATTTTTTGCATTTCCAACAGAAGAAAATTGTAGTAGCTTTTGCAGCAGCTGTTTAAGTCCAACTTTTGATCCGTTAACCATCCGAAACTCACCCGAGGCTCTCGGGACCTCAACCAAATACACCAAAAAGTACTAAAACATCATACGAACTTATTTTAAATCTCAAATCACATCAAACAACGCAAAAATCACAATTCACACCCCAATTTAAGCTTAACGAAATTAAGAATTTCCAACTTCTACATTTGATGTCGAAACCTATCAAATCAAGTCCTATTGACCTCAAATTTTGCACACAAGTCATAAATGACATAACGGAGCTTTGAAAATTTTCGAAACTGGATTCCAACCCCGATATCAAAAGGTCAACTCCCCGGTCAAGCTTCCAAACAAAAATTCCTATTTTAGCCATTTCAAGCCAAAATGAGCTACAGACCTCCAAAATACAATCCGGACACACCCCTAAACCCAAAATCACCTAACGGAGCTAAAGGAACCAAAATAATTCCATTCCGGAGTTGTCTTCATACAGTTCCGACTACAATCTAAATCATACGGCTTAAACCTCCATTTAAGGACTAAGTGTCCCAAAATACTCCAAAAATCAAAACGAAACCTCCCAGCAAGTCACAATAGTAGGAATAGATATAGGAGAAGCAATAAAAAAGGGGACAAGGCTATTATTCTCAAATCGACCGGTCGGGTCGTGAGACCATAGTGGTAGTTTCTTACTGTCATCTCACTGATTTCATACCATATCTCAATCTCAGATATTATTTATTGACACATTATATCATTGTTGTCGGGCTAGTTTCATGACATTGTGATCCCGTGAGTGAGACTGGAGAGATTGATGACTGAGTGAGGCCGAGGGCCTGAGTGAGAGTGACATTTTGGGCTCATGTTGCACGCCACAACATATTATACTGATTATATTTTATAGGGATCGGGTTGCACGCCGCAACGATCCTTCGGGCTATATATATGTTATTGGATCAGGATGCATGCCGCAACAGTATTGGATCGGGTTGCACACCGCAATAATATTTGATCGGGTTGTACGCCGCAACAATATTGGATAGGGCTGCATGCCGCAACAATATAGTGCTTGGGCTGAAGGAGCCCTTCCGGAGTCTGCACACCCCTAATGAGCGCAGTCGACTATATATATGTGGATCGGGTTGCACGCCGCAACGGGCCTTATAGTCATACATGGATCGGGCTGCACGCCGCAGCAGGTATTGTACAGTGCTGAGTGATTGAGTGTGCTGAGCCTGGAGCATAGTGAGAGAGAATGTGAGACAGTGAGATTGAGTACTCTGAGAGTGTGAGTACATGAGTTTATCTCTGAGATACATTGAATTGACATACACACATGAAATACATGCATAGAGATGTATTTTCCTCATGTTGTACGGTATCACATCATTCATGATTTCTCACACACGTTGACAGATGGGCATAGTGATGCATTTGTTTTACACTGGTTATCTAGAAAGAAAATGAAATGCCTTATTTATTATGGAAAGGATTTTGCTAAAATTATTGTTTTCAAACTTATTCATATTTTTGGTAACTCTGGTAAATGAGTTGGGTTTTCATTGAAGTTCTTGAAAGGCAGAACTATTTTCAGAAATCATATTTTTGTTGAGCATTTGATTGTTGAGTTACTTCTGGTATTACTTGTTTTATATTGTTATGAACTATTGTTGGTTATTGAAGTTGGGACCCGACCTTGGTACAAGCTCGTCACTACTTTCAACCTAAGGTTAGGTTTGTTACTTATTATGTACATGGGGTCGGTTGTACTCATACTATACTTCTGCACCTTGCATGCAGATGCTGGTTGTTGATGTTGTTGTGTTCGATGGGAGCTGGATTGAAGATGTACATGCGTCCCGGATGTAGCTACCTCTTGTTCGTGATAGCTTTAGTTCTGTAAAACTCTGTTTATGTACTATTCAAATAGACTATGTATTTATTTCATTTCCGCTTTGTAAACTTTATTCTTAGAAGCTCATGATTTGTACTACCAGTTCTTGGGAAATGTATAAGATTCAGATAATTCCTTTTATTCAATTATCTTTTTAATATTATTGAAATTGGATGGTTATTAGTTGGCATACCTAGCGAGTTGGGTTAGGTGCCATCACGACTAGTGGTTCTACAAGTCATGAGCAAGTGTCTAGTAGAGTCTTGCGGATCTGTATGATGACGTCCATACCTATCTTCGAGAGGCTACAAAACATTTAGGATATACTTCCCATCTTTCTTTCCTTATCGTGCGACATTGATTCAGTTTGAAGCGTAACTCTTTGAATTCCTTCCACTCATTCGTATGTGCATGTGAGCGCTCGGTATTGACTATGTGCCGACGGCTTGTGATTCCATAGTTGGGGTACGAGATGTGATTTTGGTATCCTGATGATGGGCCAGTCTGGAGGAGTTGAGGCCGGGTTTTGACGGTGGATTGAGCATGGAGATTTCGGTTGTGTGAACACGTATTTATGGGACTTATATGTCCGGTGGTGTCCCCGTTAGAGAAATTTGTGATTGGATGACTACAGGGTGAGTATGATGAGACTGCGAAATGTGTTCAGATTGTTCGAATGTGACGAGAAGAGTTTACTTGAGATGTAGCAAGGACTATGGGGTGTTTGATTTCTGTCTTGATTTGGCGTATGGTCTCGAATTATAGGTGTGTTGAGGGATCTCTCATGTTGTTTAGTTGTGGAGTAAAGTAGATTCTCATGTTTTGTTGATGAGTTCAGAATCAAGAATATTAAGTGATTGCATAGTAGTCGTGATTGTGGACGGGTATAGAGAGATGTCGGTTTGAGGTAGAGTAGGCGGGTTATCTCCTACGAGGTATCCTGAGGATGTGTGGTCCTTAAGATGTTTTGTAAAGAGTTATCTTTTACCAGTGAATGATATATGTTGCAATTTGAGTTTGGATCGCTTGTGATATTGTCTTGACTATTACAAGGGTGACTACAAGATTTGCAGATGATTTGAGATATTATATGGTTTGTGTTACATGGGCTTACGAAGGATTTAGTTGAATTTCAATGCGGGATTCTGGCAGTAACAGAGTATGGGTATCGTGATGTTATCCACTATTTTGTTCTATGGCTTTGAGCCAAGTGGGGGAGTCTGCTATCGACGAGTTGTTTGCACGGTTATGTGTCGTGTTGGTTTCGGTTCGGGGTATACTGGTGAATCAATTATGACTTGTAGAGGCTGAGATCGAGGATGACTCGGGTAATGTCCACTCTGATAGGAGATTTTGTGATTGCTAAAAGGGTATATAGAGGTTACAGAGTGATGATTTGTAGTTGTCAAACCTCGGCAAATCTATTTGAGTTAAAAATGGTTTCTTTCGATGTGATAATGGGAATGGACTGGTTAGCCTCATGCTATGCAAACGTTGATTGTTGTACGAAGATGGTTAGGTTTCAGCTTCCCGGTGAACCCGTCATTGAATGGAAGGGGAACATTGCTACGCCGAAAGGTAGGTTTATTTCCTATCTTAAGGCAAGGGAGATTATCTCAAAAGGTTACATTTGTCATCTCGTTCGTGTTACATATGCGGAGGTGAAGCCGCCTACTCTACAATCAATCCCCATGGTCTATGAACTTCCAGGACTTCCTCCTGAAAGGGAGATTGAGTTTAGCATTGATGTGTTGCCTTACACTCAACCGATCTCTATCTCTACATACAGGATGGCCCCGACAGAGTTGCGAGAGTTGAAGGCACAGCTGAAGGACTTTCTGGATAAGGGCTTCATTAGGCCTAACACTTTACCTTGGGGTGTGCCATTCTTGTTTGTGCGGAAGAAAAACGTATCGTTAAGGATGTGTATCGATTATCGATAGTTGAATAAGGTTACTATAAAAAAGAAGTATCGACTTCTAAGGATTGACGGCCTATTTGACCAACTCCAGGTTGCCAAGTATTTCTCCAAGATTGACTTATGTCAAGGAGAAGTATCAACTTGAAGGCAATTTGGAAGGGACTTGGAGAAATAGAACAACGTGGTAGTAGGTTGGGTTAGCACAGTAATGGGTATGATCGGTTCTTTGGGTACTTATGACGCGGCTAGACTCTATAGGTGTTTAATGGCAATGCTCTTGGGTTTTGGCAACCTGCGTGGCTAATTTGAGTTACAGAGACCCGGTTCAGATAGCTTGGTTGTGTGAAAATGGGTTTCGAAGAGTTCTCAATGGCTTTTAAATATTTCCTACCGGCGTGAGGAATACGTTGCGTATTGAAATTTTCTCCGGGATGAGATCATATGGAAGGTTTCTCACAGATCGGGTATGTATTCTGCTTGTGACTCATAGTTGATTATGATATTCCTGTACTCTTCACAGGATGGCATGGTAGACGCGGTGCATTGCGTGGGATTGAGATTTTCTTGTGCAAGGTCACAGTTCAGTTTTGAAGGGAATGACATAAATTCGTAGGCAACATGGATGGATTCAGATGACTAGGTGAATGATACTACAACTTGGTATTGCCTGAGAAGGGTGTGCATTTCAGAAGAGGCAATGTGTTTTGATTTATGGATACTTCATTGGTATTGTGGCACTCTCCTGGTTGATCGACTGCTGATATTCAAATTTTTCTATGTGGCACAGAAGAATTTTAGAAGTATTTCTCATGAGGTGACCGTGTATGAGAGATGTTCTAGACATTTTGGCGGTGGAGATGGAATCAAATATGGTGATTCGTGTGCTTTATGGATTTGGAGGCTGGGAGTTCTTAGGAGTAGATTGTTTCATGGTTGTGGACTGTGAGGTTGTGGCGAAGATAGCTAGATGGTAGTTTGTGTTATGATTCAGTCATTGTGGATTTTCGGAGGGCTATTTATCTATTTGTGGGTGACCAGAGTCGATTTGGGGGTCCATTGGTAGGCCCAATTAGGATGTGTATTCTACACCGAGCTGGATTGGTTGGCTCCATACTGCTATTGTTGAGGGATGTGTCATTCGGTTGTTGTTGAGCTTATTCATGTTCTGAGATGATTTGTGAGCTGCTCTTTTATGCTACGAGGAGTTGTGATTCATTGGTTATATACACATATGGTGCGGTTCTATTGGGGCCTTATAGCGGAATTTGAGCGAGAAGAGTATTGGGTATTGCTTGGTTGATGGAGTATTGGTTATGTTCTTTCGGGTTTTGAGTTTCATTGTGTCATTTGCTTCTCCGTGGTTATTGTAATGCACTTGGAGTACTTGATGTTGAATTGTGCATGGTTATTGATTTTTAGCAGGGTGGCTTGAGGTATTTCATATGAACCAGTATTTGGATAGGGTCACGCACTGCAGCGGAGTTATGTTAAGATCCGATCCTTTGTGTTAGATTCATGTGTTTTGGTTCTACGGTGTGTGATAGGTTCTTAGAATTGTGTTGTGGTGGTACTTGTTGAGCTTGCGGGACAATTCTCTCATCTGAATCATTTTTCCATGATTTGAGTATATTTGGAAGGTTGCTTATTGGTGCACGGATTGCACGGGTTATGGCATCAGATTGTATTGATGTGGCATGTCACTAGAGTGGTCGTGTTGGTTGAGATGAGTCATTGGGCCTAGGATGGATACTATCATAATTGATTACAGCATGTTTGGAAGGATAATATCGAAAGTCGACTTAGAATTAGCTATAGTTCTTGTCGAATGAGAAGGAATTCCATGACTGGTTGATCTGATGAATGGTTATGAGTTCTGCGTGTTTCATTCATCATCGACAGTGTACGAAGGTGTTAGAACAAGGTTTTGTTTGATATGAGCTTTATTACCGTCATTGGGTTGATTTGAGCAGCTACTGTGATTAGAAATCATTGCTTCGAGCATTTGAGCTATGTGGTATTTGAATTTGAGTATTTGAGTTATGGTTACGGCTTTTGGTACAGCTTGTTCAGAATTATACGGTATGTAGATGCGAAATTCTGATCTTATAAGAAATTCCGGATGTTGGAAATTTGATTCGAAGGCTTGTGGGCTAGGTTGAATTGAGAAATTTCAGTTATGTTGTGTTATCGGACCTGTATGGGATAGGGTAACATGGGATCACCCTCGGGTATGTGCATGGCAAGGTTATACAGCGGTTTGATGGCTTTGGGAACAACTATGGACACGTTCGAGGACGAACGTATGTTTAAGTGGGGGAGGATGTAACGACCCGACCGGTCTTTTTGAGAATTTACACTTCGCTCGGTTGTTTGAGAGAATGAGTTGCTCTGTATGATGTAATATAACTTATGTGAATCATCGGTTTTGGTTTTCAGGTTATTCAGAATTGATTTGAAAGAATGATTCTCAGCTAGAAGCTTTAAATTTGAAAGAGTCGACCAAGTTTGACTTTTTGTGAATTTGAACACGGAACGGAGTTCAGATTATTCCATCAGCTCCGTTGGGTGATTTCAGACTTAAGAGCGCGTCCGGATTGTGATTCGGAGGTCCGTAGTTGAATTTGGCTCAAAATGACGAAAGTTGAAATTTTGGAAAGTTTGACTGGGAGTGGACTTTTGTATATCGGATTCGGATTGTGATTCTAGGAATTGGAATAGCTTAGTTATGTTATTTGGGACTTGTGCGCAAAATTTGAAATCATTCCGGATTGAGTTGCTATGTTTTGGCACGAGTTATTGAATTTAAAAGTTTAAAATTCATAGATTTCGATTTGAGGTGTGGTTCGTCGATTTGATGTTGTTATATGTGTTTTGAGGCCTCGAGTAGGTCTGTATTGTGTTATGGAACTTGTTGGTATATTCAGACGGGGTCCCGAGAGGCTCGGGTGTGTTTCAGATTGATTTCGGATCATTTTCTTCAATGTTGCGATTGCTGGTTCTGGTGTGACCGCACCTGCGGCTAGTTTGCGAAGGTGCGAGGGTCGCAGAAGCGACGAAGGGGTCGCAGGAGCAGAAATATTACTGGGAGCAGGGTTCCGCAGAAGCAGAGATTGCTTCGCATCTGCGAAGGCACAGATGCGGAGTTGAGCGCAGAAGCGACAAGTGGGCGCGCACCTGCGAGTGCACGGATGCGGGTATTTTACCGCAGGTGCGAAGGCAGACCTCCAATGCTTCTCCGCATAAGCGTGTTTTTGGTCGCAAATGCGACGCCGCAGAAGCGGCTAATGTGTCACAGGTGCGAAAGTGCTGGGCAGAATGATAAATACAAGGGTTCGCGATTTTGGCTTCATTTTAACACTTCCAAGCTCGGATTGAGGCGATTCTTGGAGCAATTTTCATCTTGTGGACTGGGGTAAGTGTTCTCTACTCATTTTTGATCTTATATCGCAAATCTACCTTCGTTTTTGGTAATTGAATTGTGAATTTAATTGAGAAAATTGGGGGTTTTGGCCTAAAGTTTCATAATATGAATTTTTGAGTTTTGAACATCGAATTGGAGTCGGATTTGAGTGAAACTAGTATGGTTGGACTCCTAATTGAATGGGTTGTTGGATTTTATAAATTTTGTCGGGTTCCGAGGTGCGGGCCCGGGATGGGCCTTTGGCCGATTTTGGGCTTTTTATTCAAGATTTTATCTTTTCGATCAGGATTGGTTCCTTTAGTATTGTTTGATGTATTTGGGTTGTTTTTGGATAGTTTTTGAGCCGTTCAGAGGTCGGAACGCGCGGGATGGCATTTTGGAGCATCGCTTGGCTTGCTCGGTGTTGAAATTGGCTTGTTCGAGGTAAGTAACTCTTCTTATCTTAGTGCTGAGGGTATGAAACCCTGAAATACGTGTTATGTAATTTGTGTTGAGGTGACGCACATGCTAGATGACGGGCATGTAGGCGTGCACCATGTGAACTGAGACTCTGTTGTTTCCATGGCACTGAATAGTGGCCCTATTTTATTGATATTCGTATTTTCACCATGTGATAAAGTAATTGAGATGTCAATCATGCTAGATATCATGTTTAGGCTTTATGCCGATATTGTTTGGACCCATAGTGGTCGTTTCTTACTGTCATCTCACTGAATTCATTGATATTTCGTACTCAATCATTTTCATGCATTAATACCATATCTCGATCTCAGATATTATTTATTGACACATCATATCATTGTTGTCGGGCTAGTTTCATGACATTGTGAGCCCGTGAGTGAGACTGGAGAGATTGATGACTGAGTGAGGCTGAGGGCCTAAGTGAGAGTGACTTTTTGGGATCGGGCTGCATGTCGCAGCATATTATATTGATTATATTTTAGATGGATCAAGTTGCACGCCGCAACGAGCCTTCGGGCTATATATATATATATTATTGGATCAGGTTGCACACCACAATAATATTGCATCGGGTTGCACGCCGCAACAGTACTGGATCGGGTTGCACGCCGCAATAATATTGAATCGGGTTACACGCCGCAACAATATTGGATCGGGCTGCACGCCACAACAATATAACACTTGGGTTGAAGTTGCCCCTCCGGAGTCTACACATCCCTAGTGAGCACAATCGACTATATATATGTGGATCGGGTTGCACGTTGCAAACAGGCCTTATGGTCATATATGGATCGGGCTGCTCGCCGTAGCAGACATTGTATAGCGCTGAGTGATTGAGTGTGCTGAGCTTTGAGCATAGTGAGAGAGAATGCGAGACAGTGAGATTGAGTACTTTGAGAGTGTGAGTACATGAGTTTATCTCTGAGATACATTGCATTGACATGCACACATAACATACACGCATAGAGATGTATTTTTCTCATGATGTATGGTATCACATTATTCATGATTTCTCACACATGTTGACAGATGGGCATAGTGATGCATTTGTTTTACACTGGTTATCTGGAAAGAAAATGAAACACCTTATTTATTATGGAAAGAATTTTGGAAAAATTATTGTTTTCAAACTTATTCATATTTTTGGTAACTCTGGTAAATGATTTGGGTTTTTCATTGAAGTACTTGAAACGCAAAACTATTTTCAGAAATCATGTTTTTGTTGAGCATTTGATTGTTGAGTTACTTCTGGTATTACTTGTTTTATGTTGCTTTGAACTATTGTTGGTTATTGAAGTTGGGACCCGACCTTGGTACAAGCTCGTCACTACTTTCAACCTAAGGTTAGGTTTGTTACTTATTGTGTACATGGGGTCAGTTGTACTCATACTACACTTCCGCGCCTTGCGTGCAGATGTTGGCTGCTGATGTTGTTGTGTTCGATGGGAGCTGGATTAAAGATGTACCTGCGTCCCGACTGGAGCTGCCTCTTGTTCGTGATAGCTTTAGATCTGTAAAACTCTGTTTATGTACTATTCAAACAGACTATGTATTTATTTTATTTCCGCTTTGTAAACTCTATTCTTAGAAGCTCATGATTTGTTCTAACAGTTCTTGGGAAATGTATAAGATTCAGATAATTCCTTTTGTTCAATTGTCTTTTTAATATTATTGAAATTGGATGGTTATTAGTTGGCATACCTAGCGGGTTGGGTTAGGTGCCATCACGACTAGTGAATTTGGGATCGTGACACTAGCAGAGATGGTATCCAATTTTCCTCGACCCGGTCATGATGGTATCTATCGCGCAATTGATATGTACCTTAAGGAGCACCCTGGAATCAGCAAGAGTGAGAGGAAGAGAATTTGTAAGTTGATGGACTGCAAGAAGCTCTCGGTGGATGCTTGTATGCATGCTGTGCAAAACGAGAGGCTTCCCCTTCGTGCTCTTTTTCGACCAAGTAAGGGCTAATGCCTCGTCTGGGAGCAGTACTCCGGATCTGCCCAAAGCTATTAGGGACCTTAACAGTGCTTCATATGGAAGTTCAAGATCTGCAACAACAAATACAGAAGAAGATTATGCTGCAGCCTCTGCAGAAGAACTCAGGGCCTTGAGAGGAGAGCTTGCAGCCTTAAGAATGGGAAATGGAGGAACAAACGACAAAGTTATTCTGGTCGAACAAAGGGGGACAAGGGGCCGAAAGTCTTGGATCTGCTAACTTGGAAGAAGCTAAGTCTACACCTTCAAGAAAAGGAAGGCATTCAGTTTCTTAGTTCTAACAGCTTAAGGAATGTACTCTTGGTGGCTTTTTTTGATGGGATTTGTCTTAGTAATTGATATTAGCATGTCAAAAAGACTAGTAGTCATTTTTCTCTGTAAGTCCTCTAGAAGAAAATGAAGGATATAGTTTGACAAAAAAGTTTGTAGGAGGAAATGAAGCCTCTTATGTGCCAACAAACAGAAGTTATTGTATAGATGTTCTAACATTTATTAGTTGTCCATGCGAAAAAAAAAAACGACGTTCAATTATTCTGGATCATAAGTCAATGTCAATCTTGCGGTTATCTTAACAGATATAATTAGTCTAACGATATTAGCAGTACTTGATTTTCATTGTTTGAATTTGATAAGTTTTCTCTGCTGACAGGATTTTTGGGAGTAAATAATTTTGGGCATCATCGAATTAAAAATATTTTTGGGTGCAGAGATGGAGAAAATAGAGGAAGTATCAACATTTAAGAGGAAATATTCATTATTCTAAGTTCTAACCATGGCTAAGATCTGGTTTTAGTTAATTAAATATATACTATTGATATTAAAATGTGGCTTGTCCTACTCAATGAAGTAAGAACTTTCAAAAATGAAGGGGAACTAGATCTTAAACTCATGAATATTTTCAGTAATATCCAAATATATATAATTGGTTTCACTTCTATTTTTATGTTTTTTTTTTAAAATTGAGAACGCCGTTTGGTGGTGCGACCCTATGATTCGAACTTAAAAATATAAAGTATAGAGTCCAGACCTTCCCACTTAAACCCCGTACGAATCCTAACTTGAGAATTGGCAAGTTATGCTATGCTCACAAATTATTAAAAATGCAGCCTGCACTTAAAAATCAATCCACAAGGCAATTATTAAGAGCCTTCAGTTCATGGTCTTTTGCCATTAAAAATGCAAAATCACCTCAAAGAGCCTTGTCACTCTACGCTCAAATGCAACGCCAAGCCATTCCAGTCGACAGTTTCGCCATTCTTTTCACTCTTAAATCATGCACCGAGTTGCGCAACCTTCCTCTCATATGCCACCTCCATTCCCATCTCCTCAAATTAGGCTTTAATATCCACGTGTATGTTGCCACCTCTCTGCTTAATGCATATGCTGGAACCTCATTTGAGTGTGCGTACAAGCTGTTCGATGAAATTCCCGTGAGAAATACTGTCACGTGGAACACGATGATAACTTGCTTTTCTCGTTCCAGGGATGTTAAAGGAGCGAGGAAGATGTTCGATCAGATGCCTTTGAGAGACCTAGCTTCGTGGTCGGCAATGATTGCTGGATACATGAGCAATGGGCATTGGGAGGAAAGTGTGGCGCTCTTCCAAGAAATGGTTATGTTTGAACAACTAAAGCCTGATCAAGTGACCATTGGGCCAATATTGGCGGGCTGTTCTGAAATGGGCTCAATTGGTTTGCTCCTTGGGAAATCAGTGCATGGTTTTGTCGTGAAGAATCATTGGGAACTTAATGTGGAGCTTGGTACTTGTTTAGTAGACATGTATGCTAAATGTGGATTCTTGAATTTTGCTTCTCTGGTTTTCGATATGATGAAAGATAGAAATGTCGTTACTTGGACTGCTTTAATTTGTGGAGCAGCAAAACATGGTTTTGGAACTGAAGCTTTGGAGATATTCAAGAAAATGAGACAAGGGGGTGTGCTACCTAACGAGTTTACGTTCACTGGGGTACTTAGTGCTTGTGTACAAGCAGGGCTGGTTGATGAAGGTCGTGGATATTTCAAAATGATCGAAGAGTGTGGACTGAGACCAACAATTCAGCATTATGGCTGCATGGTTGATTTATTTGGGAAGGCTGGGTTGTTAGGGGAAGCATATGAAGTTATCAATACTATGTCACCCGAGCCTAACATAGTTATTTGGGGTTCCTTTTTGTCATCTTGCAAGTTGCATAAACAGTTTGAGATGGCAGAGCGAGTGATTGAGAGGGTCATGAATTTGGTGAGGCCAGAGAATGATGGAGGGGTTTATACCCTTATCTCAGACTTGTATGTTCTGGGTGGTAAATGGGCAGAAGCCGAGAGGGTGAGGCAATTGATGCTCCATCAACATGTGAGGAAAGCTAGAGGATGTAGTTTTATAAGAAATAATACAACATGAAGTATCAAACTGCACCAGATTCTTGTTTAGATAATGCTCTGGTCAAGAAATTTTTTATTTCTTCTTTCTGTTCTTGAAGTGACTTTCACCGACAGTAGAATTAGGAAGGCGGAGGACTTATCAAGTTAAGACGAAGAAAGAAGCAACTTATTGCAGAAAAAACTAAGATACTGGAAAAAGATGCCGCATATAGGAAGGTGTATAAGTTATACGTGTCTCCCTGCTTCCTCACACAAAAGTATACTTCCTGTGTTTATGCCTCAATGACACCAATTGAATCTAAAGGTTCTTTAGCAGAATGTGGAAAGATCATGAAAGGTCGAAATAAGCACTTCATCATTGGCAATGCTCCACTTAGCTAAAGCATCTACAACTTTATCAGCCTCCCTATTACAATGACGAATAACACAATTTAGTTGCCTGGTAATAACTTGAATGTGCTTGATAATGTCCCAAAACTGCCATGGTGGACTGGTCGTTTGGAATTTCCTCTGATCATCTCTATAACCAACAAAGAGTCGCAGTCTAGGAAAATTTTGTGGATCGATGTTATTCTGAATACACCAATTCATCCCAAATAAGACTGCCTTTGCTTCTGCCATATTACTACAGTTTCTGGTAATTGGAGAAGCAAAAGTCATGAGTAATGTTACGCGGCGCCTTCCTGAAGTTCCTTGGAAGGGCGACGTAAGGCTAAGCAACCGATGTCAGTGCGGTTGCTATGCGCCAACTGAGGCCCTCGCCGTACGCTAGACTAGATTGTCAGTGCCGTACGGGAAAGCCAATGTCGTGAGCAATTGAGCAGCGGAAAATGAGCAATTGATGATGAAAGCTGATGATTGTATTGATGATGATGAAAGCTATTACAAGATGAAATGCGGTGTCGGGGGGGAGAGACACCAGTACAGAGAATTGTTTGAATGCTTGAATGTTTGAATGCTTTGGTCCCCCTTAATAATGCTTAAAAAAATAAACCAAAGTTACATGAGTTGACCTAAGAAAGCTGTAGAAGCACACTGAAAATGAATGAAGTAAAACTACTCTATAATTACAATGAAAAGGACTTAGTCTTTTATGGAAGCAAGTCCGATGGCAGCAACTTTGTCTTGAACAGCAGGGTCTGCGCGCGCATTGCTGTGGGCGCGCGCAGCACTATTTGGATCTGCCAGCGGCTGGGCGCTGGTGCTTGGCATTGGGTCTGCGCGCATGGCACTGTCTGGGTGTGCGGCGCTGATGGCAACATGATGATTTGTGCGCGCGGCATTGTCGGTGCGCGCGGCACTGATGGCATTGGCCAGCCGCTGAGCGCTGGCATTGAATATCGGTGGGGCGACAGAGGCGCATGCTCGCTTGTCACTTGGCGCTGCCGAGACCACGGGGCCGACCGTGGCGCTAGGCGTTGGGAGGCTTGCCGGGACGCCACGGGGCGCGTCCAAGGGGTCATGGGTCGATGATGGAAAGCAGCCCATGACATTCTCCCCCACCTGAGTTGGCGACGTCCTCGGAGCCTTACCTGCAGGATGATGATGATTGGTCAGGCTCTTGACGGCTGGGAGGTCTGTTCCCCTCGGTGCTGTGAGATGTCTTTCTGAATGATCTTCTATGCATTTCTGAAATGGCCTGAGGCGGCTGACATGGAAGACTGGATGGATTTTCCACCAGGCTGGTGTGTTCAGCTGGTATGTGGATTTCCCGATGCGCCTTGCAATGGAAAAAGGCCCGATGTAGCTTGGCAATAGGCGAGGATCTTGGGTCCTCTTTGCAAACAAGTTTCGCCTCGGGGTTCTTACCATCACTTTGTCCCCTGCTTGATGTTGGGCAAAGCGACGGTTTTGTTCGGCATGCCTCGTTGCCCTATCTTGGGCATTGACAAGATAGCTCCGCACTATCTTCAAAGTTTGTTCCCATTCTGTAGAGAAACTGGCAGCTCGATGAGATGATGGTATGGTTGGTGCATTCACATTTTGTGGGAGTAGCGGTTGCTGTCCGGTAACAATTTCAAAAGCGCTTTTGTTTGTATGGGCGCACTTTTGTGAATTGAAACACAGCTGAGCAGCATCCAGAAGCTTCACCCAATGTGTTTGTGACCCGGTAGCAAATTGGCGGAGATATTCCTCCAGCATGTCATTGAACCGGTCTGTTTGATCATGTGTTTGCTGATGATGATGGTTTGAGTTGTAACTCAATTTGGATCCGAGGCAACTGAAGAGTTGGGTCCAAAACTTGCTAGTGAAGCGTGGGTCGCAGTCACTGATGATGTTGCTGGGCATACCCCAATGTTTGACAACATGGGAGAAGAAGAGTCGAGCTGTTTCTTCTGCCGACATGTTCTGTGGGGCTGCGATGAAGGTAGCATACTTGGAAAACAGGTCTACTACCACCATGATGGTTGCATGATTTCCGACCTTGGGTAATCCTGTGATGAAATTCAGGGAAATGCTTTCCCAAGGTCTCTGTGGGACAGGTAGCGGCTCCAAGAGTCCCGCTTGTGCTGGGTGATCCGACTTGGCCTTTGGGAATGCTTGGCAAGTCTTCACACAATGAGGGGCGCCATGAGCTGTTGGACCCCGATGATGTGATGCCTGTTTGATGATGTTGAGGGCAGCCAGAACTATGGGTTCAGGTCTGTTGGTTCCCTCCTTAAACTGCATGGCCGTGATGTTTCCAGCGGCCATCTTCTTGGATATACATGGTATGGTGTGGGGTTTGGCCCCGTTGTCTCCCATCATTAGGAGCATGTTGGCATATGGTACTGGGATGGTGTTGGTCTACCTGAGGAATTCCAATCCCACTATCAGTTCGAAGTCATCGATGATAGCTATGCGTAGGTCGAATATTCCCTTGTATGGGCCAAGCTGGATTGGCGCTTCTTTGGCTATTCCACTCACTTGCTGAGATGGAGAGTTGATAGCCTTGACACGACCCTTGCATTTTTGCACTGCTAGACCGAGGCGTTGCACCTGAGTTGAGGCCAGGTAGTTGTGGCTAGCACCCGTGTCTATCAATGCCCGAATAGGTCTGCCATTTACTTTCATGTCAACGAACATTAAGGTCCTCTTTTGTGATGTGGGAGGCCTCACGTCCGCCTTTCCTTTCCCTTTCTTGTCGATTGGGAATGCCTTCTTCTTGGGGTTGCCAGTACTGGTTCCCACCAAGGTATCATGAATGGAGCCGACAAATGCGTTGAAGGCACCTACTTGATCGGCGCCGTCTGAGCCGTCGGTATCTAACTCGTCATCGTCAACAGTTTGTTGAGCATTGACTTGTGTATTGGGGCATTGATTGTTCCAATGTTCCCCGCTGCAATGGCGGCATTCTGATGGGGGCTTTCTCCCCTGATGGTTGTTGACTGATGCAGTAGTGTTACTGCTTGAGGAAGGAGTCTTGGATTTGGATGTACCTCGATCTCCTCCGTTTCTGTTGGGGCCACCGTTGCTAGGTTGGCTCCCGTTGTATCCCCCTCGGACAGGCGGCTGGGGCCTATCCTTTTGAGTTTCCAACTGATAATCCCCAAGGCACTCTGCAGCTTGAATGGCCTTGGGTAGGGTATCTACCCGTTGTCTTTGCAGTTCCATACGAGCATGAGGTTTCAAACCTTCTATGAATGCGAACAGTTTGTCCTTGTCCCCCATATCCCGTATGTTTAGCATGAGTGCGGAGAATTCACGCACATAGTCCCGCACCGACCTGGTGTGGCGGAGTTCACGTAACTTTCTTCGTGCATTGTATTCCACATTTTCGGGGAAGAACTGCAGGCGTATGGCGGCCTTCAGTTCTGCCCATGTCTGGAGGGTATCTTCACCGGCCCTGATGGCTTCGTATTTGACTCGCCACCAGAGTTTTGCATCGCCTTGAAGATACATGGCAGCAGTTGCTACCTTTTTGGATTCATCCAAATGTCCAACGCCATCGAAGTATTGTTCGATGTTGAAGATGAGGTTTTCCACTTCTTTAGCATCCCGGGCTCCGTTGTATGGCTTGGGCTCAGGAATTTTCAGCTTTTGTGGCATGGGGGCAATGTTCATGGCACCCCTGATGTGGTTTTCGCCTCCTTTGAGCAGGCTTTGAAGGGCAGCATTGACAACATTGAGCTGGCCTGTCAAGTTGTCTATGGTTTGCTGCATGACTGTCAGTCTGTCTGCCTCTAGTTCCCGATGGGCTAAATCCTCGGCACGCTCCTGTTGGAGGTCCTCGAATTGGCTATGAATTTTGGTTGCCTCGACGGCAGCCGTTTGCCGGTCTTCCTCAGAGTCTTGACTGATGTTTGCTATGTCATTTTCGGCCTGCCGCATTCTGCGGTCCAGGTCATCCAACCTTTGCACTAGGCTGGTTTTTAGATCAGGCAACGTATCCACGATGGGCCGTAATGCGTCAACCGTCTCTTCTAGGGTCATGATGCGATCCCCGTGATTCACCATGTTCAGAAATGGTGATGATGATGCCAATGAGTTCCCTCGTCCGATGTCGAGCCTAGGCTCTGATACCAACTGCTACGCGGCGCCTTCCTGAAATTCCTTGGAAGGGCGACGTAAGGCTAAGCAACCGATGTCAGTGCGGTTGCTATGCGCCAACTGAGGCCCTCGCCGTACGCTAGACTAGATTGTCAGTGCCGTACGGGAAAGCCAATGTCGTGAGCAATTGAGCAGCAGAAAATGAGCAACTGATGATGAAAGCTGATGATTGTATTAATGATGATGAAAGCTATTACAAGATGAAATGCGGTGTCGGGGGGAGAGACACTAGTACAGAGAATTGTTTGAATGCTTTGGTCCCCCTTAATAATGCTTAAAAAAATAAACCAAAGTTACATGAGTTGACCTAAGAAAGCTGTAGAAGCACACTGAAAATGAATGAAGTAAAACTACTCTATAATTACAATGAAAAGGACTTAGTCTTCTATGGAAGCAAGTCCGATGGCAGCAACTTTGTCTTGAGCAGCAGGGTCTGTGCGCGCATTGCTGTGGGCGCGCGCGGCACTATTTGGATCTGCCAGCGGCTGGGCGCTGTTGCTTGGCATTGGGTCTGCGCGCGGGGCAGTGTCTGGGTGTGCGGCGCTGATGGCAACATGATGATTTGTGCGCGCGGAATTGTCGGTGCGCGCGGCACTGATGGCATTGGCCAGCCGCTGGGCACTGGCATTGAATATCGGTGGGGCGACAGAGGCGCATGCTCGCTTGTCACTTGGCGCTGCCGAGACCACGGGGCCAACCGTGGCGCTAGGCGTTGGGAGGCTTGCCGAGACGCCACGGGGCGTGTCCAAGGGGTCATGGGTCGATGATGGAAAGCAGCCCATGACAGTAAGCATACCCTTTGATCCCTGCAAATACCTCCAATACCACTATACCAGCATCTCTGTTTTAAAAGGCGTTTCCGGGGCGAGCCCCGGGACGAGGCGTACCAAAAACGCCCCGGGGTGATGGTGTGAGGCGAAAGTTTCAAGAGGCGTATGCCCCGCAATTTGGGGCGTACGCCCGGGCGTTCGGGGCGGGTTTTTTTAAGTAAGGAGTAAGCCCCAAAGACTTTTTCAAATTAAAACAAAATTTGTTGAATTAGTCTTTCATATAATACCCAAATTCTCAAAAGTCGGTTTGGTAATTACTTAAAAGGTTTAAAAAGGAATTCAAAAGTATTAAATTTAAAAGTAAAGACCTTTTTTATTGATTTAAGCCCTAATTCATGATTTTTTTAATTTTTTATCTTGTCCGCTAGTCTGCTAATATCTCCCAAAAGCAACAAATATTTAATTTTTTTTACAATACAAAGAGAACTACATTTTTATTCATAGCAGCAAATTCAAAGTTCAAATTGCAGGTTAATCATCTTTTTTGTTCCTGCATATAAAAAACTTTCTTCTTTTAGACTTAAATTACTTGTGCTTGTAAGTAACGTATAATAGATTGTTTTGATTAGTTTTTTGTGGGGATGGAGCACACATATATATAGTTTTTTTCAATTTTTATATAATTTTACCTGTTTATAAATATTAACTGTCATTATATTATTTTATAAAATATTAAAAATTAAATACCTATGGGGCTTACGACCCGCTGAGGCATATGTAAAACGCCTCGCCTTACGCCCACGTCTTTTAAAACACTAAACAGCATATCCTTCTAGATTTTTGCTACAATGTATATTGATTTTAAACCAAGATTCTGTAGGCTTGTCACGTTTAACAACTTTTCATTACATCCTGGGAGAAAGCTGCAAAATCTATTGACAAATAGCACCCCAGTTCCCTGCGCACTCTCCATTCCACTTAGCATAGGAAACCACCCATTTGACATGTAGGAAAATCTGATAGAATACCCTTTTCAGATAGATTCTGGAGTCTCATCATATGGCATTCCATATCTCCCAACTAATTACCATCGGAGTAATTTGGAGAATAGTATGACAAATGCTGGAGTATTAATTCTTTGGCTTGATCCCGCCACCTTTGAATCTTGATTCTGATAGGGATATCATCCTATTATTCCTATCTAACTCCCAATGAATTGCCAAAAGAATTCGTTTCAGCTTCTTAAACTTGAAGTATACCGTCTTTTTATAATCGTCAAAGGGCCAAATATACCCCGTACTATGAGAAAAAGTTTAAATATACCCTTCATTATACTTTGGGTCCAAATATACCCCTGCCGTAATACTATTGGTTCAAATATACTCATTTTCTGTTAAGTTTGTCCATAATGGACATCCAATCTTACGTGACACTTATATTTGATGAGGTGGATGTCACCTGGCATGCCACCTCAGCGTCCCTAATCCATATATAAAAGACTAAACTTTGAAATACAATATTTTTCATGGTAGCGGTAATGGTGACAATAGTGGTGGAGCGGCAGAAAATTTTAGTGGTAGAAAAAAATAGAAGTGAGGGGTAAATGGGTTAGGGGCGCTGAGGTGGCAAGCCATGTGTCATCCACATCATCAAATGTTAGTGTCACGTAAGATTAGATGTCCACTTTGGACAAACTTAATGGAAAAAGGGTATATTTGAACCAATAGTATAACGATTGGAGAATATTTGGAATCAAAGTATAACGAATGGTACATTTAAAACTTTTCTGATAGTACAGTGGTATATTTGGCCCTTTGCCGTTTTATAATTATTTTGACAAACTAACAAGTAATTAATGTTGCTCATAACTAGTTGAGGATTGAGTCAATATAATTGTTAACAACTTATCTGGAGTATCTTTTTCGAAGCTTAAAAAAGTTTAGAATCCCATAAACTGTGAATAATAAATTTGGTCATGTGTTTGTTTAAGTTATTATGTGTGTCATTCAGGAGTAATGCCATTATCTAAAAACTTGATTCTTCGATGGAAAATAATTTGAAAGACTTGATGTTAGTAAAGTTGCATATACTAAACCAGTTTTGATTCACTGTCATTTCATTGATAGAAGTCCAACTATAAAGAGACTTTCTCTATTACTTTGAGAAGAGAATCATTGGTTTGGCTGACAAACTACTTCAGAAAATAGATCTTCTTTCTTTGATTTGAAATAAGATTGTTCCGTGATCTGCATCATATAACAACATATTTTTATTGCAAAATGTAGGAAAATAATTATTGGCCAAATAGCCTCGTGGCAACTTAAACCTTTACCCGTTTACAAAGCTGATACATGATCTTGCACATTTTCCATTTGAACATTCCAACTTGACGAAATGAATATTAATAAACACCTTTGATCGTTGACTATGCCTATATGTGTCACGACCCAATTTCACCTATAGGTCGTGATGGCGCCCAACACTACAGCTAGGCAAGCCAACTAATAAGTCAAACATACATTGGTTAAACTTTTATTCCAAGAAGATAATAAAATACCAATTTTTACCAATGTGGGTGCCAAGACCCGGTGTCACAAGTGAATGAGCATATAGTAGATTATACAAAACTCCAAATACTGTCTGAAATAAAATAGACAGAATATAAATATCAGAAGAGACACCGATAGCTGCAGAACGGCTCAGAAAGGCAGCTCACCACTATGCCTCTAGATGACGTGGGTGTGTGATGATAGGTCCTCCACTAATACCTGTCTCAGATCCTGCACAAAAAGTGCAGCAAGTGTAGTATGAGTACGTAAACAACGTGTACCCAGTAAGAATCAAGCCTAATCTCAAAGTGGTAGAGACGAGATGACCGACTTTGACACTCGCTATAGGTCAATAACAATTGAAATAAAACTAGGATATTTAAATCAACGTGATTTACAGAATTTATTTAATCGGCGAAAATAATCAAATTCTTTCAAATGTATCAATTTTCAATATATTAATTAAATTTTTTTAATTCAAATAAATTTTAATTTATCAATTAAATCTCATTTACAGGAGTAACAATTAATTCCTTAACAAGCAAGAATAATAATTCATTAAATTTCCAAAGATTTTCCAATTTACTAAGTAGCTTTACAAGCAGAAATAAATTATTAAAGCATCGTGTAATTATTATTATTATTAAGCATGATTTCTGCCGAGGACGTACGGCTCAATCCAGAGTGTCGTGTACACTGCCGAGGGACGTGCGGCGCGATCCATAGATGCATCTATCCTGCCGAGGCATTCGGTCCGCTCCACAAGAAGGAGAACATTTTCTTATGTGCCTCCGGAAGGAGAGTATATTAATTATGAGATGAATTTGGGAGGAGAACAATTTCTTTTAAAAATTAATTGATTTAAACAGACAATAAAGCCTATGAGATTTACATCCTTTAATATCTTTATCTAACAATTCACAATATATTCATATAGATATCAATTAATATAAATAAATCAAAGAATACAATTTACACAAGTAAGGCATTCTTTGAGTCCTAAACTACCCGGACTTTAGTATTAATAGTAGATACGCACGGACTCTCGTCACCTCGTGCGTACGTAGCCCCCCTCCTCCCCCCCTCCCCCCCACAATTAGCAACAATTATTTAATTTTTAATCACTTATGAGATAATTTCCCCCTCATAAGATTAGACAAGAGACTTACCTCGTCTTGCTCCAATTTAATCCAAGATTTTACTTTTCCACGATTATCCAACTCTGTCTGGCTCGAATCTAGCCAAAATAATTCAGTACAATCACTAAAAATTATAGGAAATAACTTCTATAAGGAAATACTACATTTTTAATAAAAATTCCGAAAGTAATTAAAAGTTCGCCCGCGGGGCCCACATCTCGGAATCCGACGAAAGTTCTGAAATCCGATAACCCATTCAATTACGAGTCTAACCATACCACTTTAACTCAAATCCGACTCCGAATCGATACCGAAATCTCAAAATTTTATTTCTATGAGATTTCTAAACTTTTTCAAATTTCAATCTCAAAACACTAATTAAATTGTGAAAATAATGTTATATTCTTGTATATTGATCAAATCCGAGTTAGAATCACTTACCCCAATGTTTTTCCCTTGAAAATCTGCCAAAAGTCATCTCTGCTCAAGCTCAAGTTCGTCAAAAATGGCAAATGGGACGAATGTCCTCTCTTTATAACACTGCTCAGCACTTCGGAACTGGGCCTCGAACAGGGCCTCGATCGCGGCATCAAACATGTGCCTTCGATCAGGGCATCGAGGGTTGGGCCTCGATCCTAGCCCTCGAGCCATACCTTCGATCATGCCATCGAGCCTTACCTTCGATCACGACTTCGATCACAGGCTCGAGTCTGGACCTCGGTCATGGGCTCGATCAGGGTATCGAGGTTGGGCCTTCGATCATAGCCTCAATCATTGCATCGAGCTTGAGCCTCCGAGCCTTACCCTCGATCATGCCCTCGAGCCTTGCCTTTGATCAAGGCTTTGATACTGAACCTCGTCCCTGACTTCGACTCAGGCCTCGATCGTGGGCTCGATATCTGGGGCTCGATTTGAGGCTCGATATCTGAGGCTCGATCACAGCCCAGAATATGCAGCAGAAGAGAAAATTGCAGCAGCTTTTTAAGTCCAACTTTTGATTCGTTAACTATCCAAACTCACCCGAGGCCCTCGGGACCTCAACCAACCATGAATCATACCCCAATTCAAGCTTAATGAAACTAAGAGTTTTCAACTTCTACATTCAATGTCGGAACTTATCAAATCAACTCCGATTGATCTCAAATTTTACACACAAGTCATAAATTACATAATGGAGCTATGAAAATTTTCGGAATTGGATTCCGACTCCGATATCAAAAAGTCAACTCCCCGGTCAAACTTTCAAACTTTAAATTCCTATTTTAGCCATTTCAAGCCTATTTTCACTACGGACTTCCAAATAAAATTTTGATCACGCTCCTAAGTCCAAAATCACCATACGGAGCTGTTGGAATCATCAAAATTCTATTCCGGATTCGTTTTCTAAAAATGTTGACCGAAGTCAAACTTAGAACTTTAAGGCCAACTTAAAGAATCAAGTGTTCCGGTTTCACCTCAAACACTTCCAAATCCTGAACCAACCATCCCTGCAAGTCATAAATCATTACAAGCACCTCCAAAAAGTTTTATTTTAGGGAACGGGGTTCTAAAAGTTAAAATGACCGATTGGGTCATTACATTCTCCACCTCTTAAACAAATATTCGTCCTCGAACGGGTTTAGAATTGTACCTGGAGTGCTGAATAAGTGTGGATATCTGCTCTGCATGTCTTCCTCGGTCTCCCAAGTCGCTTCCTCGACTGGTTGGCCCCTCCACTGGACTTTTACTGCAGAAATCCTCTTGGACCTCAACTGGCGAACCTGTTTATCAACAATGGCAATTGGCTCCTCTTCATAACCCAAGCTATTATCTAGCTGAACTGTGCTGAAGTCTAACACATGTGATAGGTCGGCATGATACTTCCGGAGCATAGATACGTGAAAAACCGGATGAACTCCCGATAGGCTGGGAGGCAAGGCAAGCTCATAAGCAACCTCCCCAACTCGTTTCAACACCTCAAATGGGCCTATAAACCTTGGGCTCAACTTGCCCTTCTTCCCGAATCTCATAATTCCCTTCATCGGCGAAACCTTCAAGAGAACTTTTTCACCTACCATAAATGATATATCACGCGCTTTCTCTGATCCGCTTAACTCTTTTGTCTGGACTGTGCTGTACGAAGTCGCTCCTGAATCAACTTTACCTTTCCAAGGCATCCCTTACCAAATCAGTACCATATAACTTAGCCTCACCTGGCTCAAACCATCCGATAGGTGAACGACATCGCCGACCATATAAAGCCTCAAACGGAGCCATCTCGATGCTGGATTGGTAACTGTTATTATAAGCAAACTCGGCCAAAGGCAGGAAACGATCCCACTGACCTCCAAAGTCAATCACACATGCTCTGAGCATATCCTCCAAAATCTGAATTGTCCTCTCTGACTGTCCATCGGTCTGCAGATGAAAGGTTGTGCTGAGCTCTACACGGGTCCCTAACTCACTCTGTACTGCTCTCCAGAAATGTGAAGTAAACTGAGGGCCTCTATCTGATATGATGGAAATTGGCACACCGTGCAACTGAACTATCTCCTGAATATAAATCTAGGCCAACCTCTCTGAAGTATACGTAGTCACAACAGGAATAAAATATGCTGACTTGGTCAACCTGTCAACAATCACCCAAACTGCATCAAACTTCCTCAAGGTCCGCGGCAACCCAACTACAAAATCCATAGTAATTCGTTCCCATTTCCACTCTAGTATAGTCATCTGCTGAAGTAGGCCACCTGGCCTTTGATGCTCATATTTAACTTGCTGGCAATTTAGACACCGAGCTACATACTCAACTATGTCCTTTTTCATTCGTCGCCACCAATAATGTTGCCTCAAGTCACGATACATCTTTGTAGCACCTGGATGAATAGAATATCGAGAACTGTGTGCCTCCTCCAGGATCTTTTTTCTCAATTCATCCACATTAGGAACACACAGACGATCCTGGAGTCGTAGAACACCATCTGCACCAATAGTGACTTCCTTGGCACCACCTCGTAGTACCGTTTCACGAAGAACCACCAGGTGTGGGTCATCATACTGGCGAGCCTTGATTTGTTCAAATAGTGAAGACCGGGCCACAACACATGCAAGAACTCGGCTGGGCTCTAAAATATCCAGCCTCACAAGTCTGTTAGCCAAAGACTGAATATCTGAGGCTAATGGTCTTTCCTCTGCTGAAATTAAAGCCAAACTACCCATACTCTCTGCCTTTCTGCTCAAGGCATCTGCAACCACATTTGATTTGCCCGGATGATACAAGATAGTAATATCATAATCTTTTAGTAACTCCAGCCATCTGCGCTGCCTCAAATTTAGATCCCTCTGCTTGAACAAATGCTGCAAACTGCGATGATCAGTGTAAACTTCACAAGACACCCCATAAAGATAATGCCTCCAAATCTTAAGAGCGTGAACAATCGCAGCTAACTCCAAATCATGTACCGAATAATTCTTTTCGTGGGGCTTCAGCTGACGTGAAGCATATGCAATAACTTGCCCTTCCTACATCAATACACAACCCAAGCCAATGCGCGAAGCGTCGCAATACACTGTATATATCCCCGAACCAGAAGGCAACACTAACACTGGTGCTGTAGTCAATGATGTCTTGAGCTTCTGAAAGCTCACCTCACAATCATCGGACCATCGGAATGGAGCACCCTTCTGGGTTAATTTGGTCAAAGGTGCTGCAATAGATGAAAAACCTTCCACGAACCGACGATAATAACCTGCCAAACCCAGAAAACTCTTGATCTCCGTCGCCGAAGTGGGACGATGCCAATTCTGAACTGCCTCAATCTTTTTGGGATCAACTTTAATACCTTCGCCCGATACGATATGTCCCAAAAATTCTACAGACTCTAGCCAAAACTCACATTTAGAGAACTTAGCATATAGCTTTTGTTCCCGCAATGTCTGAAGCACTACTCTCATATGTTGTTCATGCTCCTCCTTACTACGTGAGTAGATCAAAATGTCATCAGTGAAGACAATGACAAATGAGTCAATATATGGCCTGAATACCCTGTTCATCAGATCCATAAATGTTGTCGGTGCATTAGTTAAACCAAAAGACATTACCAGAAACTCATAATGACCATATCTAGTACGGAAAGCAGTCTTCGGAACATCCGAATCCCGAATCTTCAACTGATGGTACCCCGACCTTAAGTCGATCTTAGAGAATACCCTAGCACCCTGCAACTGGTCAAATATATCATCAATACGCGGCAACGGGTACTTGTTCTTAATAGTGACTTTGTTTAATTGGCGATAATCAATACACATCCGCATTGTTCCATCTTTCTTTTTCACAAACAATACTGGTGCACCCCAAGGCGATACACTCGGTCTGACAAACCCTTTGGCTAGTAACTCTTCAAGCTGTTCTTTCAATTCTTTCAATTCTTTCGGAGCCATGCGATACGGTGGGATAGATATAGGCTGGGTATCTGAAGCCAAGTCAATACAGAAATCAATATCACGATCAGGTGGCATACCTGGAAGATCTGACGGAAATACATCGGGGAACTCCCGAACTACAGGCACTGAATCAATAGCCAGAGTCTCTGCAGTAGTATCCCGAACATAGGCTAGATAAGCCAAACAACCCTTCTCAACCATGTGTTGAGCCTTTATAAAAGAAATAACTCGATTAAATGAACTAACATGCGAACCCTTCCACTCCAGCTTAGGCAATGCTGGAATAGCCAAGGTAACAGTCTTGGCATGACAATCTAGAATAGCATGATATGGAGATAACCAGTCCATACCCAGAATAATTTCACAATCGGTCATCTCAAGCAATAGGAGATCTGCTCTAGTTTCATAACCACAGAATATAATAATACAAGACCGGTAGATCCGGTTCACAACAACAGAATTGCCTACAAGAGTGGACACATATACAGGGAGTACTCAAGGACTCACGAGAAACACCCATGAATGGAGCAAATAGAGATGACACATATGAATACGTAGATCCTGGATCAAATAATACTGAGGCATCTTTGCCACAAACAGAAATAATACCTGTAATCACGGCATCTGAGGCCTCCGCATCTTGTCTAGCCGAAAAAGCATAAAACCGAGTTGGAGCGCCAACTGGCTGGCCTCCGCCTGGATGACCTCCACCTCTAGGACTACCCCTACCCACCTGTCCTCCACCTCTGGGTGGTCAGACTACTGGTGGAGCAACTGCTCCGGTAAGCATAGGCTGCTGACCCTGCTGTACTGGTCTACCTCGAAGCCTGGGGCAAAACCTCCGCATGTGACTGGGATCCCCGCACTCGTAACAACTCTTCGGTGCGATGGGCTGCTGACTAAGTGTCTGGCCCTGGGGACCTGAATACCCACTGGGAGGACCCTGAATAGCTGGTGGGCGGTAAGAACTCTCTGGGATAGCACTGAGATAAGGTCGCACTGGAGCACCTCGAGGAGGTGGTGGTGCTGGATATGGGGGTCTGCTGGACTGTCCCCTCACAAACTGACCTCTGCCCCCGGACGGAGCACCTTTGAACTCTCCAGAGTACCTGAACCGTTTATCTCTCATAATCTGCTCTCGGCTCCGCTGACGTACACCCTCAATCCTCCGGGCTATCTCCACAACTCGCTCATAAGAAGTACCTATCTCAAACTCTCGAGCCATAGTGGCCTGAATACCAGTATGTAAACCGGCTACAAACCTTCACACTCTCTCCGCCTCAGTAGGGAGTATCATTAATGCATGGCGAGATAATTCAGAAAACCTCGCCTCATAATCAGTCACTGACATCTGACCCTGCTGGAGCTGCTCAAACTGAAACCGCAATTCTTCCCTCTGGGAGGGTGGAATATACCTGTCCAAGAAGATACTGGTGAACTTGTCCCAAGTCATAGGACGAGAATCTGCTGGTCTGCCAAGAGCATAAGACTGCCACCATCTACGGGCTCTACCCTCTAGTTGAAAAGTAGCGAAATCAACCCCATGGGACTCCAATATCCTCATGTTGTACAGTCTATCCTTGTAACAATCAATGAAATCCTGTCGATCCTCATGTCGCTCATCCCCGAAGATAGGAGGATGTAGCCTAGTCCATCTATCCAATAGTTTCTGAGGATCCGCGGCTACAGCTGGCCTGGGCTCAGGTGTAGCTGCTGCCATTGGCTGGACTCCACCCATGGGTAGTGCACCCTGGGTCTGATATACAGTAGCTGACTGTCCATGAGCCTGCGCGGTAGGGGTATGTGCTCCCCCGCCCGCCTGAGATGTGGCTGGGTCTGCCGGAAATAAACCAGCCTGAGTCATATTATCCATGAATCGCAGCATACGACCCATGACATCCTGAAATCCCGGTGCAGATGTGAAGTCCACCGGAGCTGGCTCTGCCACAGGCACCTCACCCTGCTCCTCAATAATGGGATTCTCTGCTGGATCCACTGGCGGCATAATCGGAATAGTCCTGGGACGTCCTTGCCCTCTACCACGGGCTGGAGCCCTCCCTCGGCCTCAGCCTCAGCCTCTAGCAACTGGGGGAGTAGCTCTTCCCTGGTCTGGAATCTCATTAGAGCGTGTTCTCACCATCTGTGAGAGAATAAGAGAAGGATATTTAGTATTACATCAATTGCACGATGGAATATGAAGAAAGGTAGTTTCCTAACACCATATAGCCTCACGAAGATAAGTACAGACGTCTCCGTACCGATCCGCAAGACCTTATTAGGTCTGCTCATAACTTGTGAGACCTACGTGAACCTAGTGCTTTGATACCATGTTGTCACGACCCAATTTCACCTATAGGTCGTGATGGCGCCCAACAATACAGCTAGGCAAGCCAACTAATAAGTCAAACATACATTGGTTAAACTTTTATTCCAAGAAGATAATAAAATACCAATTTCTACCAATATGGGTGCCAAGACCCGGTGTCACAAGTGAATGAGCATCTAGTAGATTATACAAAACTCCAAATACTGTCTGAAATAAAATAGACAGAATATAAATATCAGAAGAGACACTGATAGCTGCAGAACGGCTCAGAAAGGCAGCTCACCACTATGCCTCTGGATGACGTGGGTGTGTGATGATAGGTCCTCCACTAATACCTGTCTCAGATCCTGCACAAAAAGTGCAGCAAGTGTAGTATGAGTACGTAAACAACGTGTACCCAGTAAGAATCAAGCCTAATCTCAAAGTGGTAGAGACGAGATGACCGACTTTGACACTCGCTATAGGTCAATAACAATTGAAATAAAACTAGGATATTTAAATCAACGTGATTTACAGAATTTATTTAATCGGCGAAAATAATCAAATTCTTTCAAATGTATCAATTTTCAATATATTAATTAAATTTTTTTAATTCAAATAAATTCCAATTTATCAATTAAATCTCATTTACAGGAGTAACAATTAATTCCTTAACAAGCAAGAATAATAATTCATTAAATTTTAAAAGATTTTCCAATTTACTAAGTAGCTTTACAAGATGAAATAAATTATTAAAGTATCGTGTAATTATTATTATTATTAAGCACAATTTCTGCCGATGACGTACGACCCGATCCAGAGTGTCGTGTACACTGCCGAGGGACGTGCGGCGCGATCCATAGATGCATCTATCCTGCCGAGGCATTCGGCCCGCTCCACAAGAAAGGAGGACATTTTCTTATGTGCCTCCGAAAGGAGAGTATATTAATTATGAGATGAATTTGGGAGGAGAAAAATTTCTTTTAAAAATTAATTGATTTAAACAGACAATAAAGCCGATAAGATTTCCATCCTTTAATATCTTTATCTAACAATTCACAATATATTCATATAGATATCAATTAATATAAATAAATCAAAGAATATAATTTACACAAGTAAGGCATGCTTTGAGTCCTAAACTACCCGGACTTTAGCATTAATAGTAGCTACGCACGGACTCTCGTCACCTCGTGCGTACGTAGCCCCCCTCCCCCACAATTAGCAACAATTATTTAATTTTTAATCACTGGTGAGGTAATTTCCCCCTCACAAGATTAGACAAGAGACTTACCTCGTCTTGCTCCAATTTAATCCAAGATTTTGCCTTTTCCACGATTATTCATCTCTGTCTGGCTCGAATCTAGCCAAATTAATTCAGTACAATCACTAAAAATTGTAGGAAATAACTTCTATAAGGAAATACTACATTTTTAATAAAAATCCCGAAATTAATTAAAAATTCGCTCATGGGGCCCACATCTCGGAATCCGACGAAAGTTATGAAATCCGACAACCCATTCAATTACGAGTCCAACCATACCACTTTCACTCAAATCCGATTCCGAATCGATACCGAAATCTCAAAATTTCGTTTCTATGAGATTTCTAAACTTTTCCAAATTTCAATCTCAAAATACTAATTAAATTGTGAAAACAATGATGTATTCTTGTATATTGATCAAATCCGAGTTAGAATCACTTACCCCAATGTTTTTACCTTGAAAATCTGTCAAAAATCGTCTCTGCTCAAGCTCAAGTTCGTCAAAAATGGCAAATGGGACGAATGTCCTCTCTTTATAACACTGCCCAGCACTTCGGAACTGGGTCTCGAACAGGGCCTTGATCGCGGCATCGAACATGTGCCTTCGATCAGGGCATCGAGGGTTGGGCCTCGATCCTAGCCCTCGAGCCATACCTTCGATCATGCCATCGAGCCTTACCTTCGATCACGACTTCGATCACAGGCTCGAGTCTGGACCTCGGTCATGGGCTCGATCAGGGTATCGAGGTTGGGCCTTCGATCATAGCCTCAATCATTGCATCGAGCTTGAGCCTTCGAGCCTTACCCTCGATCATGCCCTCGAGCCTTGCCTTCGATCGAGGCTTCGATACTGAGCCTCGTTCCTGACTTTGACTCAGGCCTTGATCGTGGGCTCGATATTTGGGGCTCGATCTGAGGCTCGGTATCTGGGGCTCGATCTGAGGCTCGATATCTGGAGCTCGATCTGAGGCTCGATATCTGGGGCTCGATCTGAGGCTCGATCACAGCCCAGAATATGCAGCAGAAGAGAAAATTGCAGCAGCTTTTTAAGTCCAACTTTTGATTCGTTAACCATCCGAAACTCACCCGAGGCCCTCGGGACCTCAACCAAATATACCAACAAGTCCTAAAACATCATACGAACTTAGTCGAACCTCTAAATCACATCAAACAACGCTAAAACCATGAATCATACCCCAATTCAAGCTTAATGAAACTAAGAGTTTTCAACTTCTACATTCAATGTCGGAACTTATCAAATCAACTCCGATTGACCTCAAATTTTACACACAAATCATAAATTACATAATGGAGCTATAAAAATTTTCGGAATTGGATTCTGACTACGATATCAAAAAGTCAACTCCCCGGTCAAACTTTCAAACTTTAAATTCCTATTTTAGTCATTTCAAGCCTAATTTCACTACGGACTTCCAAATAAAATTCCGATCACGCTCCTAAGTCCAAAATCACCATATGAAACTGTTGGAATCATCAAAATTCTATTCCGGAGTCGTTTTCTAAAAATATTGATCGAAATCAAACTTAGAACTTTAAGGCCAACTTAAAGAATCAAGTGTTCCGGTTTCACCTCAAACACTTCCAAATCCCGAACCAACCATTCCCGCAAGTCATAAATCATTACAAGCACCTCCAAAAAGGTTTATTTTAGGGAACGGGATTCTAAAAATTAAAATGACCGGTTGGGTCATTACAATATGGAAGCGGCGCAACTGACATGGCTAAATTGTGTGTAAATCACGCTGCCAAGGCGCGTGGATAGTATTATTTTTATTAAAAAATTTGAGAATAAGAATAAAATATAAATGAGACAAAAAAAAAAAAGACATTTCCCTTTCCCCTTCTCTTTTCCCCTCCCTCCCACTTCTCTCGTCTTCCCTACCAAACTTCCACCTCCCTTTTCCCCCTCCCCTCTATTCTACCACATTAATGAAGTCAAGCATTTTAATTTTTTTCTTCGCCATTTCTTTTTCTTGTATATGCTCCTTCTAATTTTAACAAAGAGGATAAAATTATCAACAATCAAGCTCGAAAAATATCATATCGAAGTATAAATTTGGGCATAATTTTCGCCAGCCAAACACGAAAAGATGCAGAAGGGACAACAATTTTCATTGCATTAATGGGGTCCAATCACGCCCATTGTTTCTGATTTTACAAAAGGTTAGCAAATGCTTTGAACAGGAGAAGAGTAATTTTTCTTGAAGTTATAGTGATTTTTCTTTTATTTTGACATTGGGTTTCAAATTTGGACCCTGATTTTTTTTCTTTCTTCTTGGTATTTTTTCGATTCTGGTTTTTTCGACATTGTGAAGTCCCACTTTAAATGGATCAGAATTGGACTTTTACCATTGGAAATGGTGCCTGGGCGGGGGGAAGGTTCTTCTGGTAGGGCTATAGTGAAGAATAAAAGAAGGGAAAGAGGAGAAAAAATAAAAATTTAATAAATTAATTTTTGAAAAAGACAGCCCCCACAAATTACAGCTGTCAAATAATAAATGGTCTGAGAATATGACGTGGTATTCATGTCGAGCAATTGAGATACACACTCTAAGAGGGGCTTATCATAAATATTTTTATCGAGTTGAGGTGCCAAATTGGGAAAAAATGAGAGTTTTAATATAGGCTTTAAAATCTGATGCAAGTTTTGGTGGCCCAGAGGCCATTCTAACTTAATTATTTGTTCGAGTTTTTTCTGGATAAGGGATGTTCAATGATTTGTTGAATTAAGTTTTCCAAGAAAAGGCTATTTCAAGAAGTTTATATATGCAAGATGCTAACTTCTGAAATTTAGAGCTAGCTCATGATCTGATTTAAGCTGACAAACGACACGTTTTCCTTTTCTTTGGTTTATGGGGTAAATTAACTATCTTTTCAATTTTTTGTGAAAAATCTGTTAATTTAGAAATTTCATATATGACACAATTAATGGAATCAAGTTAAAGTAAAAACTTGTAAATCAAAAAGAGGGAAGTACGTTAATTATTCTTTAATTTCGTTTCTTCTGTTAAAACAAAACACTGACTAGAAATTTCCTATTGGATGAATGGAGTTAGAAAAAGTAAATAAATTGTAAAAAAAATAAAAATTAAAAGAAAACTTGTACCCAACGTAATAAAATAAGGAAACTAATATCACCTGTTTAAATCTGTTAAGTTAGTTAAGTTGTAAGACTAGGGCATTGTAAAAATTACGAAAGGAAGTAACTTGAGTCCCAAGCTCGCCCTCAAGATCAACATTTTTTTCCCTCTTTAAATTTGTTTCCTAAATTTTCTCTGCTGGAATTAACCTGATCAGATATCTATAAATAGTCCATTAAGCATTCACGTTAATTAGCTTCCAAGCCATTCGTTTAGGGTTTACTTTCATAATTCTTGTCTTCAAACTTGAGAGAATAGTAGTACTCTTGATCGTCGTTGTTGAAGGGATTGCTGTGTTGCGGCAATTACTTGTCTCTATGCCGATGTCGACGTTACCTGTACGCCGTGGGTGTATCATGGGTGTTCGGTTTCACCCAACTGAAGCAGAGTTGATCAACTTTCTGAAAAGGTTCCTAAAGGGCGAGCCTTTGCCGAGTGAATGCCCTAATTTCCAACTTGCCGATATCTATGGAGACCAATCACCATGGGAGATATTTGGAACTTCTGATCATCCCGAAGAGAAGGTTCGCTATTTTTTTACTCGGTTGAAGAAGCAGAAGAGCGAACATACAAGGGTACGTCGAACTTACGCCAACGGGACATGGAAAGGCCAAAAAGGTATTGATCCTATCAAGAATGGTAAGGGAACTGTGGTTGGGTTTAGAAGATGTTTCAAGTTTCAAACTAGTCGTAGTAAAGAAGGAGAGCACAATAAAATTTGGCTGATGAAAGAATATTTCGTCGGGGATGATTTCTTTAGAGAAAACAATATTACTAAGGAGGATATTGTTGTGTGCCGAATCAAGAAGAATATAAGATCGGAGAAAAATTATGGGGTAACTATGGAGGAACAAGACGTTGCCAAGATGATCGAAGCTATGTTGCATGGACCTGATAACTACTGCACAACGCAACAGGCGACAATTAGTCAAGGGAATGAGATTCACAATGAGTTCACTGAAAATACAATGTTGCACGCAGGATATGCTTTAGATGATTGTTTGAGCGGACCTAATAACCAAAATAGCCAATTGTTGATTAATACAGATGACGGGAATCAAGTTAGTATGGAGAACCAAAATAATATGATGTCCCTGCTCACGGGTGATGCAAATACAACTTCGACTACCTTGGAACAAGAAGCATATGGTCTACCTTTGACTGGGATGGAGCAAGGCTACGAAAATGATTATCAGACAAATAACAACAGTGAATTCTGGGAAGAGATGAATGAAATATTGGAAGGTGTTAATATTATTGTTCCTGATAATTGGTGACAATATCAGTTCGACTAGATAGGCATGAAAATATCAGTACTTAATCTGTTGCTTAGTTTTTAACCAACTATGGGTGCAAATCTCTTTGTAATTTCTTTTGGTTCATATTTTAGTTGAAGAGCAAAAGCTCGCTTAAATGAAAACATACAATTTCAGTATTCTTCTTTTCTCAGATATATATACATTTTTAGAGGTCGACGTTTCAATCCTAGCCAGGTAATTAGATATTGGAGTACAATATATACTGCAAATGGAAAGAATAAGCTGTCCATTATGCCAAAGAATTTTTCTATATATCTTCCTCAGAATCAATAAAGGCTAGAAACAGAGAAAAATGTAGCAATGCCAAGTTTTCACTTTATCATTATGTTTTCCGTTTGCCTTTCGGAGGCTTTTGACCATGTCTTTTGGTTTTGTCCGCACACGTTGGAGTTTCCTTTCCCTTGTATAAGATATGTTTTACCGGTTTTTCGACTAATTCAGATTTGCGTCAATGACATCTCACTTTAGGTGTAAAGCGGTCCATACCAACAAGGCAACAAAGATCGTATTCCCATAGCTCAAACCCGACTCCATTATTTTTCTTTCAAGTTAGTTGTTGAAACTTTAAGACCCGAGTTATTCTTGAAAAAAATATCCTTTTCTAATAAGTCTTAAAGATTTTACTCATTTTGTTACGGAGTTAATCAAAATTCCTGTGATTTGGCGCCCAAATAACCTTTTCATTTTTTCCTTAATAGAGTACTTCAAATAGGGTGGCTCTCTACCGAATACAATAAGAATAACAATATTTCATGGAAATCATTTTCTAGACAACATATTAATTATTTGATAATTTATGACTCCGAAACCTACTTTTTTTTGCCTTGAGTCATCTCTTTTATCTTACGAGCTCTTGTTTTTGTCTTTAGGCTGGACTACAGATATACTTTAATTTATCTATCTATCTATATCTATATTACTATAAAAGTGAGAACCCCTAAAGTTAAAAGTCAAATGATAGAATTACCCTTCTAAATAATTAAAACTTTACTAATCTAAAAAGAAAAAAAAATGCCTACAACAGCCCAACCAGCGCTTCATGCTTCATGAATAGTCACAACTCACAACCACTAATTGTGAGGGAAAACATACCTTGTCGTGGCAGGGAAATAATTTATCATCTTTCCATGTTTTAATTCGTATCCCTTTTTCCACAAACAACCATTGCATAGACTCTGGCTCAGAGTTTTGAATTATTGTTATTTGACTGAAGAGCCAGAAATTAATTCCTTTGTTATACCGTAACTTTGTGTGTTTGCAAATATTATATATCGTCTGGATTTTCTTGTAGGAGTTGTACATGAAAAGTCGTGCTGTTTCTATGATCAGTATAAACAACTCTCAATTACCAGCCTTTATATTTCTTATTAACAGTCAGAACTTTTGAGAAAAAAAACGTAATGCCTACAAATAGTTCTCAATTAGCCAACATTTCATATTTGAAAAATTGACGTTTTGCCCTGAGTATTTAATATATTATTTTCACTCAATCCTCATATTATCTTTCCGACCGTGTCAACACAAGTATCTAGATTTGTGTTTGCCTGTGTTCTCACAGAATCTTTTTGTGGTTGTAGGTGTCGAGAGGCGTTGCAATTATGATATTGTCAATATTTTGTCAAGTGTATGTTCGGGTAATTTTTTTCCCTTTCTTTAATACTCTATATATGATTGAATGACAAAGGCAGTTTATTTCAGGTTTTATCAAGAAAAACTAAGAATCAGTAGAGGGTTTAGTGCAATTCCTCATGTCGTAGATTTGCTTAAGATAGTTGATATCCATTCCTTGTCTCATATGGATGTGTCCTGAAAAATTATATGACTTGCTTTTGTGACTAGAAAAAATGACTAAACGATAAGTGATATGATTCCTCCACTTGTCATAATGTTGCAAATGTATGTATACCATGCTTCTTTCTTCTTCCGCAATTCCTTGTTACTTACCAAAAAGTATGTTTTGAATTTGGATCCTTTGCCGTCAAGTTCATGTTTTAAAATGTTAATTCCACTGGTTTGTTTTCTTGATTTCCCCTTCCATTTTTCATTTGTTGGTTTTCACCTAATCAAGTAATTCTTTATACCTTTGCTTTTCTGAGTTTTAGTTTTTACCTTTCAATACATTTTGGTAATACTTTTTTTCTTATCTTGAACTTTTATATGCTTAGACATAATTACATTGATTATGTGAGTATTTGAGTTTTACTTGGTTTCATAAACATCATTGTTATGTCTATAGATGAGTATATATATTGTTAGTACATATGCAGTTCCAACATAAATACAAACAAAAACTAAAAAGACAAAATATTGAAAAAATTACAATTAGGCAAAATATTTATTGTTCAATGTCACTACGTGGGCGATGGATCATTGATATTTGACTATTTCATCGTTAACTATCTTCGACTACATCCCAAGCTTTTTCATGCATAACAAGATTACAAGACAACTCTAATGAAGCATAGAAAAGATTTATAGTAAATCTTCGAAACATAAATAACTCTAGATTATGGATGCAGACGAAAGATGTTCTGATATGACTTATCACTATGCTATTATATGCTTCTTGCTCTTGTAGACAAGATCCTCTATATATTTGAGAAAAATAAAATCACACCTATTTTCAAACTATTCTGTGAGTCCCATTCACTAATTTTTGTTTGTTGCAGTCCTGATTTTACTCGGTGTATATACTTTTTATAAATTGGGATAATATGTTTTTACTATGCACACTAATCTGTCAGGAACTTGGTGGTTAAACTCTACTATATAGTTGAATTATTTTAGGAAAGTAGAGGGATAAAGCAACACTAAAATCCATCTTTTTGATAAATGTATCAATTTCTTCTATGCTTTCCTCTTTATCTAAATCATATTTTATTGTTTTCACATCTTATAAAAAAACAATTACTGAGTTTTTGTGCCTTTATCTAGATCTCATTTAGTTAAATAGGGAGAAATGAGAGCTCCTGGCTGCGACAAGGCTATTATGAAAAAAGAACCATCACCATTCGATAATTGGTGACAATATCAGTTCTACTAGATAGGCATGAAAATATCAGTAGTTAATCTGTTGCTTAGTTCTTAACCAACTATGGGTGCAAATCTCTTTGTAATTTCTTTTGGTTCATATTTTAGTTGAAGAGCAAAAGCTCGCTTAAATGAAAACATACAATTTTAGTAGTCTTCTTTTCTCATATATATATATTTTTAGAGGTCGACGTTTCAATCCCAGCCAAGTAATTAGATACTGGAGTACAATATATACTGCAAATGGAAAGAATAAGCTGTCCATTATGCCAAAGAATTTTTCTATATATCTTCCTCAGAATCAATAAAGGCTAGAAACAGAGAAAAATGTAGCAATGCCAAGTTTTCACTTTATCATTATGTTTTCCGTTTGCCTTTCGGAGGCTTTTGACCATGTCTTTTGGTTTTCTTCCGCACACGTTGAAGTTTCCTTTCCCTTGTATAAGATATGTTTTACCGGCTTTTCGACTAATTCGGATTCGCGTCAATGATATCGTATTCTCATAGCTCAAACCCGACTCCATTATTATTCTTTCAAGTTAGTTGTTGAAACTTTAAGTCTTAATCATAATTCCTGTGATTTGGTGCCCAACCAGTATAATTTCACTAGTGGGGTATGAGGAGGGTAGTGTGTACGCAGACCTTACCCCTATCCTGAGGTAGAGAGGCTGTTTCCGATAGACCCTCGGCTCCATCCCTCAAAGAACTCCTCGCCTTGTTCTTGGGGTGACTCGAACTCACAACCTCTTGGTTGGAAGTGGAGGGTGTTTACCACTAGAGCAACCCACTCTTGTCCATTTTTTCCTTAATAGAGTACTTCAAATAGGATGGATCTCTGCCGAATACAATAAGAATAACAATATTTCAAGGAAAATATTTTCTAGACAACATGTTAATTATTTAATAATTTATGACTCTGAAACCTATTTTTTTTTGCCTTGAGCCATCTCTTTGATCTCACGAGCTCTTGGTTTTGTCTTTAGGGTGGGCCTACCTATAGAAATAGATATACTCTAACTTATCTATCTATATAATATTAAAAACATAAAACCTTTAACTTAAAAGTTAAATTACACATTTGCCCTTCTAAAAAAATCTAATTGTCCTACTTATTAAAAAAATGTACGCTTAGTAGAATACAAAGGGATGCGTTGTTTCGGACAAGTTCTGTTACTCATCTATACGAAAGGATATGTTCCTTCAGAGAAGTTTCAAATACTAGATTTATATCTCCAACTGTTATTCCCCAAAAAAAAAAATTCACAACAATCTAGAAATTTAAGGAATTATATGTTTATATCGTTGGAAAAGAAGAAGAAAATGTCGACCGAGAATCCAGCGGTAACGCAAAGTTGATGATGAAGCCTGATTTTTTTTTAATATAAAGCTCCTAGTATATCTGGGCTTTCATTGCTAATAGGAGATGACGCATAAGGAGGATGTGGCCTTGCCTCAGTAACAAAATAAGTTCTGCGCAGTATTACATGAAGTTACTGACACAGTTGCAAATAAGGAAGTAAAGCACACTTAACTAACATAAAAATTTGCCTTATCATATTTTATTCTCATACTAGGTAGTTGCCATTTATCTAAGTGGTATGCTCCTTTAGCATCTTTCGGAAGATCGTGAAATGCAAAAAGAATCATGCACTCCTGTATAGTATTTGCATGTTTTGCTAGGCCATCTGCCACTTGATTGGCTTCTCTCCAGCAATGTCTAACTTCTACATTTGCTTGACATAACATCTGCTTAGTTTGTTGAATGATAGCTTTAAGTTTGCACTTCTCCACGGTGTCTTTGATAAGTATATTGGCAATTATTAGAGAGTCAATCTCTAAAATGATATCACCAAACCCCTGTTGAATACACCATTCCAAACCATATTTGGCTGCATGAGCTTCAACCATATTGTTACTGCTGCATCTTTTAGGGACTGCAAAGGTCATTATCATATTCCCCCTGCAATCTCTGACAATGCCTCCCATACCTGCTAAACCATAAGAGTGAAGGAAGGTCCCATCAGTGTTAAGTTTAACTTTACCTTAAGGGGGTAACTCCCATAGAACAATCAAGGTTTTAGGATTAGGTCTGAGCCTTTCGACTAACTCACAGATTTTATGCCAAGACTGATCCCAATTATAGCTGGGAAATGCCAATTTTAGAGTTGTTCTAAGGATCCAAAAGGTGTTATGGTATACTCTACTATACACAATCTTCTTTTTGTCTCCATATATACATGAAGTAATTCCTTTCCATACCTTCAACATATATCCAAAGGAGTAATATTTAAGATCATTTTACGTACCATGTTAACTGGTGTAGTACCAAACCATCCTTGCAGTACCGCTCTAATAGGCCTTTTACGGTGTAAGATACCTAGAGGGCCACCAAAATTATTCCACAACTTAACAACCAGATCACTATCAATAAAAACAAGTTGAAGAGTTTCACATTTTGGAGCATTACAACAATGGCATCTGGAAACAACATAGTTCCCAAATTTGTACATTAATTCATCAATAGGCAATTTTCTATGTAATACCCTCCATGCTAGAAAGGAGATCTTAAAAGGGATTTTGTTATGCCAAATATTTTGGAACAAAATATCATGAGAGCTATGGTTACTTTCCTTCTGATAAACGGTTTTGGTGGAGAATTTTCCATCTTCAGTTTTAGCCCAAATAGGATAATCCTCATGCTCATGTTTCCCTATCGGAACAGTTAGAATATGATTCACCATGGTTACTGGAAGGACTTCTGAGAGCTTGGTCATATTCCAAGTTCCTTGAGTTATGTAATCTGATACTCTTTTCCTATGGGACCTAGCTGGACAAGGGTGTATTTTTGCAAGTGCACCCTTACCTGTCCAATTATCCCACCAGAAATTAGTATCACCGTTGTTGATATTTCAAAGAATATTTTTCTCTGCTTGATCTTTAACTTCCAAAAGATGTTTCCACACATGAGATGGCCCACTTCTCCATGTTTTAGCCACCGGATGTTTGTAAATGCAGATCTTGCTAACGATGAAAGAGCTCCAGAGGTTGTGATTGGTTCTTAGATTCCACCACCTTTTAATACCAAAAGTGTTACTCACATCTACCAGTCTTCTCATCCCAGTGCCTCCCTCATCCTTCTTGCATAAATTGTTCCATGAACTCCAGTGATACTTGCTCTTTTCACTATCCAATCCCCAAAAGAAACTTGCAAAGTATTTTTCAATGAGATTGAAAGTTCCTTTAGGAGGGCACATGGCTGCAAGGGTATATGTAGGTATAGCCTGGAGAACATGGTTAATTAAGGTCATTCTACCCCCATAGGACAATATCTTTCCTTGCGAGTCACTTAATCTTTTAACTATTTTGGATACAAGTCCATCAAAATAAGCAATTTGTTTTCTCCCAATGTAGATTGGACACCCTAAGTAGTTGAATGGAAAACCATGATCCATGAAGCCCGTGGCCTCTCTCATCCTGTTAATTCTTGAAGGGGAAGTTTTAGGAGATGCTAGGAAGAAACTTTTATCTCTATTCACCTGTTGTCCAGAGGACCTCTCATATGACTTAATCTGTTTTAAAACCAACTTCATAGACTTACTCTTGCCCTCTGTAAAAATCACAATGTCATCTGTGTAGGCTAGATGATTTATCTGGGGACCTCTCTTACTCATAGAAAAAGGAATAAAGTCAGTGGTGCTATGTAATTTATTCAACAACCTCGATAAAATCTCTGCGCCAATTATAAAGAGAGAAGGTGATAGAGGATCGCCCTGCTTGAGCCCTTGTGAAGAGGTAAAGAAACCTTTTCTATCTCCATTAATAAAAATTCAATACCAAACACTGTAAAAGTTTTACTGTTCAATCTGATTCAAAGAGAAATCAGATGTTTTACTGTTGGGGACTTGTAAAAGTTTCCTGAAAATATTTGTAGCTTACTTTATTCAGTACATGCTCACTTCTACCAAAGGCGGCCAATTGAATCTAATCAAAAGTTCAAGAATTGACGTTTAATTGAAGGAGACATTTTAATATCCAATGCACTTTGTTTGTTGAAATTATAGCAAATCACGTGGGCAAGCAATGGAAGAATAAAGTGATAATAACTGAATGTTTCCTGATGGAAGAATAGAGTAATGAATTACCAAAAGAATGACAAATTACACTCGAGCTACTACAAAGGCTTGAATTGCATCATGCAGAAACTTGAAAGTGAGGAAATGAAGGAATTGAAGAGCGAGAGCATAAAATCGGGTGAGGAGATATGAATATCCCTTTTTCATTCGTCGCTCTTATTTTTGTTTTCTTTTTTCTGTTTTCCCTAAAGCTATAGGCAATTCTCCACTTTCAGTAAATTAACCAATACCCCTTCGTTTCTATAAACAACTTTGAGAACCTGTGGAGTTACATGTAATTAGTCAATGCAGATTATAGTATAACCTAACTAATTTAATAGGTGGTTAGTTTCTTTCTTTTTTGCATAGGCCCTATATACAGGTGAGATCGAGCTCACGGTACATCCCGGCCTCCGACAAGATAATTCAGGCTCGAGACATGGTGGCAAGGGACCGAAATCGAGCCAAAGGTCCCACCGAGTTTGTTTCCGGGGGCACGACGCCTGCCCTCGAGAATTTCGAGGTCATGAGTCCGGAATCGGTCCTAGCCTCGAACGACTTCAAAGAACATTGTCGAACAATCAAGCATAGTCAACTGGAGGCCGAAATATCCGTGACCGGTCCGATATCACGGCGGGGATCTCGGTACGTATCGATAAGGAACCGATAGTCAGTTAATCAGAAGATTGTTTACCTTTTATAAAGTTGTACCTAAAATAGGACTCCCCTACTATATAAAGGGGGTCTGATAATTCATGAAACACATTGTAACACACACTCAAAAGCAATATATTATTATTTTCTCTGTCACTAGCTCTTGCTCCTTTTCATTGGTGCCGGCCGTGGTGACCCCGACTCGAGGGTGACTTTCATTACGGCTAGAACTATTTTACTCGTGTGGTTTGAATTTAATTTACCTTTGTTTCTTCAATTCTCCTTAATTTTTTGTTTTGTATCAAATTAATCTGTGTATCCTTAAAACCACTTGTGAATTTAATTGTTATCCGCATTTGAGGATAAACAGTTTGACACCCACCATGGGGCTAAGGATAATAGCGGTGATTTGATACAAATTTTTGTAACACACCCTAATTTACACTTGCTCTTTGAAGTGCCTTTGATTTCAGGTCTGCATTAAAATGTCGAACTCCCAATCTACCCCTCTAAACACGGATGCTGAGTCTGGCCACCATGGTGAGAACAAAAATATAGTGATCGGAAACGAGGTGCCCCCTGCCGATCCTAACATAATTTCGTTCGCAGACCCGATCGACGGCAGCTCACATGTGGCCATCAATATGAATTTGCCCACCGATCTTGAGAACAACATCTGGGGGGAAGTCCGGTCGGTAGCTCAAAATGCTCGTGACGGTGAAGGAGATGGGATCAGCTTGCGGGTGATCTTCGAAATATTGCAAGCTCAGTGGGCAGCGATAGCCCGACTGCATAACCGAAGCCGCGCTCCCAGTAGATTTAAGCCTGAGTCATCCCGGGAAAACACTCGCGGAAACGAACCAGCCACGATAGGCCAAATAAAGTTGAACCCGGAACCAACCCCGAAATAATAAAGATGATCGAGGAATTGCAAAGGCAGGTGGAGACTGGAGAAAAGAAAATCGAAGCCAACGACAAGAAGGTGGAGATTTACAACTCCAGGGTCGATCAAATCCCAGGAGCGCCACCGATATTGGAATGCCTAGACTCCAAGAAGTTTGTTCATAAACCCTTCTCTCCGAGCGCGGCCCCGAAGCTGATCCCTAAAATTTTTTGCATGCCTGAAATTCCTAAGTACAATGGGACAATTGACCTAAATGAACATGTGACCTCATACACATGTGCCACCAAGGGGAATGACTTAGAAGATGACGAAATCGAATCTGTCTTGCTGAAAAAATTCGTAGAGACCTTGTCAAAAGGAGCTATGATATGGTATCACAACCTACCTCCTAACTCTATTGACTCGTTTGCTATGCTTGCAGATTTTTTCATAAAAGCACACGTCGGGGCTATCAAGGTCGAGACTAGGAAGTCGGACCTTTTCAAAGTGAAACAGAGGGATAATGAGATGCTTAGAGAATTCTTGTCCCAGTTTCAGATGGAGCGGATGGACCTGCCTCCGGTCGCGGATGATTAGGCCATTCAGGCCTTCACCGAAGGACTCAACACTCGAAGCTCGTTGGCTTCGCAGCAGTTGAAGGAAAATCTAGTAGAATATCTGGTCGCGAATTGGGCCGATGTGCATAACCCATATCAGTCAAAAAGTAAAGTCAAAGATGATCAGCTCGGGGCCCCTTCCGGGTCTGTCTATCCTATTCGAGCCAGTGACAGACCCAAAAGAGACATTGACTGTGAACCAAGGCCAAGTAGGGACCGATATCAGCAGTATATCAGTGATCGCAGGAATAACGGATCGGGACGAAACCCTATGAGGAATGAAAGGAGAAGTGATCGGAGTCAAATAATCGGGGACTCATGAGCAGAAATGGCTTTGACAGGCCCATCGGGCCTAAGGAAGCACCGAGGTTATCAGAGTACAACTTCACTATCGATGTTGCTGTCATTATGACCATAATCAGACGCATCAGAGACACCAAGTGGACTCGACCTCTACAGTCCGATCCATCCCAAATGGATCCTAACCTAATGTGAAAATATCATGGCACTCACGACCACATAACGGAGGACTGCCGACAATTGAGAGAGGAAGTAGCCCGATTATTCAATAATGGACATCTCCAAGACTACCTGAGCGGTCGAGCCAACAATTATTTCAGGAGTAGATATTCTAATAAACAGATCAAGCAGAATGAACCTCGACACGTCATTAACATGATCATTGGTGGTGTCGACGTTCCCTAGGAGCTGATGCTGAAGCGCACCAAAGTATACATCACAAGGGAAAAATGGACTCGGGATTATGTGCCGGAATGAACCTTATCTTTCAACGATGAGGACGTTGAAGGGATCGTGCAGCCCCACAACGATGCACTGGTAATATCTGTACTCATAAATAAATCTCAAGTTAAGCGTATGTTAACTAATCTAGGTAGCTCGGCCAACATCATCAAATCGAGGGTCGTGGAACAACTCGATCACAAGATCAGATTGTGCGTGCAATCTGGGTTCTAAACGGATTCAACATGGCATGTGAGACCACTAAAGGGGAGATAACATTACCGGTGAACATCGCAGGGACCATTCAGGAAGCTAAGTTCTATGTAATCGAAGGACACATGAGGTACAACACTCTGCTCGAAAGGCCGTGGATCCACAATATGAGGGCGGTACCCTCGACTATGCACCAAGTGATGAAATTCCCAACGCCGGGAGGGATAAAAATAGTTTATAGAGAATAACCAGCTGCAAAGGAGATGTTTGCGGTCGACGAGTTGGTCCTGTTATCCACACTTACAATGAAAAAAGGTCTGGGTTCGGTTGCCAAGAAAGAAGCCAAATAGCTATTACCTACACCGGCCCCGACCCAACCAGACAAGAAGGGGAACGATGAAGACGACGATTACACGGTTCCCAGGTCCTTTATAGCCCCCGACGATTCCAATGCTACTAACTCAACAATCGAGGAACTAGAGCAAGTCGTACTGATCAAGCACTCGCTCGATCAAAAGGTATACCTGGGCACGAGATTGAGTCCCGAGCTCAGGAAAAACCTCATTCAATTCCTCATGGCTAAGATAGATTTTTTCGCTTGGTCCCACCTTGATATGGCAGGGATCCTGCTGGAAATAACCACTCACAAGCTGAGTCTGGACCCAAAGTTCCACCCGATCAAGTAGAAGAGGAGACCCCAGTCCGAGGTCAAGTAATGCGTTCATCAAGGATGAGGTATCTAAACTCCTTAAAATTGGGTCCATCCGGGAAGTTAAGTACCCAGATTGGTTAGCAAAAGTAGTGGTAGTCCCTAAAAAGGGGAATAAATTAAGAATGTGTATGGACTATAAAGATTTGAATAAGGCTTGCCTCAAAGACTATTTCCCTTTGCCCAACATCGATCGCATGATCAATTTGTATTGTTTATGACTGACTATTTTTCTAAATGGGTCGAAGCCCAGGAATTTGAGAATGTCGGGGAAAAGTAAGTCATTGATTTCATCTAGGACCACATAATATGCTGGTTCGGAATGCCGACCGAGATCGTGTGCGACAATGGGAAGCAGTTCATCGGCAGCAAAGTAAGCAAGTTTTTTGAAGACAATAAGATTAAAAGGATCCTATCAACCCCCTATCACCCTAGTGGGAACGGCAAGCGGAGTCCACAAACCAAACCATACTCCAAAACCTTAGAGAGATTGACCGACTCCAAGGAAAATGGAAAGAAATCTTGCCCGAAGTCCTATGGGCATACTGTATGACCTCGAAGTCTAGTACTGGGGCCACACCATTCTCGTTGGATTACGGCGCCAAAGCTATAATACCGGTCGAAATGGGAGAACCAAGTTTTAGGTTCCGATATGTGACCGAAGAGTCAAATGACAAGGCCATGAATACGAGATTGGAACTATTAGATGAAAGGCGCGAAGCTGCCCTCGTCCAGATGGCTGCCCAAAAATAACGGATCGAGAGGTATTACAATCGAAGAGCCAACCTTCGACACTTCAATGTCGGAGACTTAGTGTCAAGGAAGGATACTCTAAGTACCGGGAACCCAAACGAAGGGAAGCTAGGGCCAAACTGGGAAGGTCCATATCAAATTATCGAGATCACCGAAAAAGGATCATACAAACTCGGAGCAATAAACGATGAGCGATTATCGAACAACTGGAACATAACTCACTTGAAACGATACTACTACTGAGGTACGACCCCATTCATTTTCTTTTATTTACATTTTGGACTAACACTAGCAAGTAACCTCCAAAGAATGATACAATTTTTAGTCCTGAAAGCACGCGTTGCACTCTTTTTCCCTTGAACCAATTTTTAGTCCTGTCGTGCTAACTCAGAATCAAAGACCGGTTATGCACCGGTGTCAAGGATCACATTAATAGTATCTGTCTATCTGAGGCTTCTCTATGATCGACATCGAACACTGGGGGGGCATCACCCTCGGATAATGATTTTAGCAAGGATAGAAACTTAGTGCTCGAATATTCTAGGCTCAATTGATAGGATTTACTGTAAGGGCCAAACGGTCAAATGAACCGTGCCCAACATAGACCGCCCGAGCCTTGGCAACAAAGCTGGTACACATGTGTAACCTTGTATATTATGCACATAAATAAAAGGAAGTTTCTACCTTGTGGATAAATATTTTGTCCCTTAAAAATTCTCTCTCTTTATTACATTTGGTCCCCTAAAAACATCGAGCCCAAGGGCCAACTCGCTCAGGGACTGCCTCCCAAGGCAGGTTCGGATGGTCCAGCATAACGAATCCCGGGGGCACAAAGCTTATTAGGCAGTGCCCAAACTCTAAAAGCTACGGCCATCCCCATTCAGGGATGGTTGTCTTGGGTAATCCCAGACTACTCGGGGTAACAAGCCCACTAGGCAACAGCCGAACTAGAAAGGCTACGACCATCCTAGAACGGCTCGGAGATGTCCGAGAGTTGTAACCACAATATAAGGCCTTCAAAATTTCTAAACCAGTTCAAAAGGCTATCCTCGAAAAATTGTAATCTAAAATATTCTAAGTACTTTGGGGAAAATCTTCCAGTCATACCAAGTCCCCCACAAGTTTTAAGCAAAATAATATCGAGAACAAGGCATGTTCGAACCTCCGAACAAGACCTAATTATTACGTGCTAAGGCATTCGATATCTTTATGATCATAAAGAAAAGAGCGAAAGGAAATAAGATTAAAAAATGTCGAAGGGAAAAAGAGCATATATATATATATATATATATATATAAAATATCTTTAAAAAGGCCAAACGGCCTCAACAAAAGTACAAAAGTGCAAAAACAAAGAAAAATCTACAAGGCACCTAAACATCCTGATCTTCGCCGTAACCCGCCTCATTACCGGATCCGCCCGAACCTTTGGAGTATCCTTCATCCTCATGATACACCAACTTCTTGGCCTCGGCCTCAGCCTCGAGCCCCTTAGAACTTTCGATCTCGACCTATAAGTCAAAACCCTGAGCATGAAACTCCTCGAGGGCCTCCCTTCAGGACTGCCACTTCACATATTCGACTACGTCTTTCAGGCGGTCCCGAGCTGCCTCGGCATCATCTCTGTACTGGGCTACCATCTCATCGGCATCGGCCTTGGTTATTTCAGCCACCGACTTGGATGCTTTAAGTTCCTCGGCGAGGGTCTCTCGATCGGCGACAACCGAGTTCAACTGAGACTGAAGCTCCTCAATTTTCTGGGACTGTGTCTCAGTCTTCTCCTTCGTCGCTCGAAGTTGGGCCTCCGCCGAGACTAATTGTGCTCGGGAAGTCTCCTTTTCCGAGGCCAAATGGTCCATCTTTCCTTTTGACTCTTTGGCCTCGACCTTGATTGTACTCATCTCGGCCCGGAGTTGGTCGATCCGATCAATCTTCTGTTTGACCTGTAGGTTCTGACTATTAGTCACCGTGTCTAGCTTATCGTCACTAACCTTAAAGATATTTACCTGTTCAACCATGTCGGCATGTTCATCCGAGCCGCATCTAACTCACCTCGAAAGCCCTTAGCCTCTCCTACGCGTTGCTCGCTGAGACGTTTGTACGTGTCTCTCTTCCTAGCAAGCTCTTTGGCTTCTGCCTCGAGTTGGATCAACTCGTCTTGGTACCGGAGAAAGGTCTCATGGTGGAGCATCGAAACCTACAAACACGAGGAAATATATTAGACTTATCAAAAAATTAGTTCGAATATCATAAGAAAAATTGGAATCATTAGGGATTATCGAGAATTACCCGGTTCAGTGGCTATTGTGCTTCGTTGAACAGGCATGGAGAATATACCTCATTCATTTTGTCCTTGTATTCCTTCGTAACTAGGCACTAGAGGTAACTAGCTATCCCTATGGGGGAGAAAAGAACTCGGGCATCCTCCGAAACTGTGATAATAATTGATCGCTTTCGACCAGGATCCGCGCTCGGGGTAGGGAACTGATTGATCAGCCTCGGGCTTGAGTTAGTCCCACCTGCCCCCGAGGACGGACGTTTCCTCGGTACCTCTAAGTCACCTAAACCGGTGACATACTTTGTGGCGATGGAATCCACGCCATCAAACAAAGAAGATGAGGGGGTCATCCATTCCATGGGCCCCCTCGTTGGGGCGTTCTTTCACCGTTTAGACCTCGTTGTACATGGACTTTGTAAATGACGATGACTCGGTGATGTCTATCATGCCGAGTGCCTCCTTCGGGGCACTGCCCGCATCCCGGGAAGCCTCAGCCCAGGCCTCCACACCAACCTCCATAGCTTAAGGCAGATTGGCCTCACAGATCTCTAGTTTAACAGGCCCCTACTCTTCGAGGGGCGACGGCTCGCAGGCCACAAAAACAAAAGGCTCTTCTCCCTCAGACCCGCCCTTTAGCCGATAGAGCAAGTCAGAAGTTGTTGCTCGGGAGCTAGTGCTTTACTTTGGCTTGCGCACCAGCCTTCTCGTTGTTTTCTTTTTCTTCGAGCTCGGGAAACTCGGAGCCATTAATCTATTTGCCAAAAAATTGGATTAAAGAAGGCATTGTTCCTTTATGAATTACTTTCCAGTTCATATTATTGCAATTGGTATTGAGTTATAAAGGTCATAAATGATATTTGAGGCAAAGTGTTAAATTGTGAAATATTATTTTGTTGAGTTGTTCGCTTCCGGACATGTTTGTTAAGATTTTTGTGCACATTATGGCCGAGTCATTGTCTCCTTATTGTGGAAGATGAAGTATTGTTGATTTCTGTGGCAAGTTAAAATATTTGAGCACTTGAGGTGCAATTTGCGATATGTTTTGATATTTGAGCACTCGATGTGCAATTTGTGATATGTTATGATATTTGAGCACTTAAGGTGAAATTTATGAGATGTTGTAATATTGGCACATGATATTGTTGGGAGGATTGTTCGGGTGTTTGCACGAGATTTCTGGCCTGCTATTGTTACTATTGATATATGCACATGCGGCATGACAAGGCGGGCTATATATGTGGGTTTGCGCATGTGGAGAGACAAGGTGAGAATATTATTATGCGCGTGCGGTGAGACAAGGCGGGCATTTACTTTATTATTGCGCACGTGGCGAGACAAGGTGGGCTATGTCTGGGATTGATTTTTGATGACTTGTGAAGGCCTGGGGACATTGTTTTTGTTAAAATTTATTTATGATTTGGGACTACGAGACGGTAGCTCGGGAGTGTCCTTTTGTTGATATTTTTCTATGGTTGCACTTGCCTTTGGTTATGTTGTTTTTCCGTGATATGTAAATTCTTGTGTTCTTTCATGATGTATTATTTGATTTTATTATGTCTTTTGTATTCCTTGTTGTATTGTGTTGGCTTTGGCTCTTTGTACAAGACTCTGAGGATTTGTGTTTATGGTTTTTACTGTTTTTGTTTTTTTTGAGATTTGAATTGTTTCGAATTAAAGAAATTGCTATTATATTTTAATTTAATAAATTTTATATCCAAATTAGTAGTCATCGGATGCTTCATTTTAATTTATTGTCATTTTCTTCACCCAAACGAGTTCAAAAATAAACACATTTCTTTGATGATTTCTTGGTTTAAAAATTGTAAACTTACTTTATTGATAATAAATTGATCCTGCAGATCTTATATGAATTGATATTTTGGTACGTGAGTTGTCCGTGTAGTTATGAAAAAAAATATGGGCATGAGGTGCCGGGAAAAATATGATGATTTTATTATTGACACATGAGTTGTCAGTGTGGTTGTGATAGAAATATGGGTACGAGGTGCCGTGGAAAATATGAAAGTGGGCTGAGACCCGTAATTTTTATGATTGTGAAATGAGGTGTCACATGGTGACTTTTACTTGAAAATATATTTATTTGAAAGAAGTATATTCGAAAGATATTTATCTTAAAGAATAATATGTGAAGAATTTATATTTGAAGGACTTGATTAATTGGTTGTACTTGTGTTCCTTATTCATATGAGAAATAATTATGATATTCTTGTTGCCTTGTTGTTATATCACTGGTTGATTTTGTTGTTATCTTTGCTAGTTGTTTTCCAGTACTATTGTATACTGCTATATTGCACAGGTTATTTGACTAGAGTGTCTTGACTGTACCTCGTCACTACTCCACCGAGGTTAGTTTTGATACTTATTGGGTACCGACTGTGGTGGACTCATGTTATATTTTTGTATATTTTTGTGCAGAGCCAAGTATTGGAGATATCGGACTCCGGCAGAGTTAGTGTGTTGATCGCAAGGATTCAAGGTAGAGCTGCTTGGTCATCGCAGTCCCTTGGAGTCTTTCCATTTTATTGTACTGTCAACTCTTATTCGAACAACATTGTATATTCGATCTTTGAGATCATTGCATGTATTCAGTTAGAGTTCGTGACTCAGTATTACCAGTCTTGGGAAGGTGTTATAATTATTTCCGCTGTTAGTTTCGATTATAAAAAAAATGGCTTGAATTGTAATTGTAATCAGCTTACCTAGTCTTAGAGACTAAGTTCCATCACGACGCCTGTGGTGGGATTTTGTGTCGTGACAAGTTGGTATTAGAGTCCTAGGTTCATAGGTTCTACGAGTCACAAACGAGTTTAGTAGAGTCTTGCGGATTGGTACGGAGACATTTGTACTTATCTTCGAGAGGCTACAGAGCTAGTAAGAAAAATCTCCACTTCTTTCATTCCTTATTGTGCGGCATTTATTTAGCTTGAAGCATATATCTTATGTTCTTTTGCATCCACTCGCGTATGAAATTGCGCACTCGATATCAACTATGCGCCAACGGTTCGTGATACTACAAAGGAGTTATAAGGGAGCCAGGGTTGCTCAACCATTATTACCATGTGTCGTCCAGATCGAGGATGGAGAAGTATTGAGAGATCATTCAGTTGTGCACATGGGGGTGCAGTAGTTTCTGATACCTGGTTGATAAGTACGATCTAAAAAAGGTTTAATTAGTTGCCTAATCGTCATAATCTTGGTAGGGTCACGAGGTGGATGTAGATCTGAAGATAGTTGGTGGTATTAGAGACTATGTGGTTCGTATGAGATGTCTATTTAGCGAAGGGTACATACTAGCAGCCAAGACACTTGAGGAAGCAAGTTTAACTGTCACGGGGATGACATGCGCCAAATAAATGGCTTGAGGTGTCTTATGACCGGTGTCGTACAAGCGATGAAGGTTAGTATTGTGGATCATCAGAATGTGTCCTATGGCTTTGCGCCAAGTGAGGGGAGTCCACTATCAACGATCAGATTGCGAGGTCATGTGTTATATCAGTTTTGGCCTGAGATGTATTTATGTGGTATTGAAAGGTTTTCCGAAACTTGTATATGATTAAGAGTTGAGATTTGTATGGGATGATGCTGGGACTTGCGGTATTCCCGTGTCCTTAATAATTCTACATTCCAGTATCAACGGAGTCATGGAAATAATTTCAGAATACTCGGAGTGGTCCAGTAAGTTCTTTTAATGCACCACCGACACAGGGTTCATATAATGGTTATTTCAGTTATCTGGCATAGACTCAGTATGAGCAGCCGAACCGACAGAGGGTTTGTTATCAGTGTGGTGATACTAGGCACATCATGAGAGATTGTCCCAGACTTGGGAGAGGCAGATTTCATCAGAATACTCAAGCTACAAGCTCTATCCCAGTTACTACCCCACATGCATAGTCAGTTAGGGTAGAGGACATGCGGGTAGAGGGCGCCCTAGAGGGGGAGGCCTGACCCGTTGATATAATTGATATGGTATGGCTGAGGCTTCTACACCAGATGGTGTCGTTATAGGTACGGTCCTGATTTGTTATAAAGGAATATTTTCCTTAGTTTGATTCGATTTTGGGTATCGAGGCGAGTCCTCCTATTATGCTCCACTTATGGGTGAGCTTCGTAATTCCGAAACCTATTTATGTGTTATTACCTGTTGGGAGATTTGATGGTATTAGCCCGTGTCTATCATTTTTATTTTGTACACCATTGAGAACTATAAGTCCAAAAGCGACTTTCTAATACTCCGGTCACTGGGAGATGAGCAAAACATAAAAGTTGTAGCCCTTGGTGAAAGTCCGTAGTGGAATTAGGCTTGAAATGGCAAAAATAGGAAGTTTAAGTTGGAAGTTTGACCGGAGAGTTGACTTTTTGATATCGGGGTTGAAATCCAGTTCTGAAAATTTTCATAGGTCCGTTATGTCATTTATGACTTGTGTGCAAAATTTGAGGTCAATGGGACTTGATTTGATAGGTTTCGGCGTCAAATGTAGAAGTTGAAATTTATAGTTTCATTAAACTTGAATTGGGGTATGATTCGTGGTTTTAGCATCGTTTGATGTGATTTGAGGTTTCGACTAAGTCCGTAATATGTTTTGAGACTTGTTGTTATATTCAGACGGGTTCCCGAGTGGCTCGGGTGAGTTTTGTGGTGGTTTCAGACCATTTCTAGTCCATTTTTAGTTGCTGGTTTTTGGCCTCAGAGGTATGTATCATGATCACGGACAAACAGTCGCGACCGTGAAGAGAAATTTTGCTGTTTGGAAACTGTGAATCACGATAGCGGAAGCCTTTTCGTGATTGCGTAGAGGAAAATCCTGCTGCACTGACCCGACTTTGGAAGCTTTTATCTCGCAATCTATGAGGAATTTGGAGATGATCCAAAAATGAAAGTTGTAGCCTTTTGTGTCTAACTTTCAGAAAATGAAACCATTTGGCATTTGGAGTTGTGTACTAAATGTTATGGTTGATATACTACAGGCTGTTTGGAAAGAGTTTGGAAATCGCTAAGAAGATATTTGTGTTGCACAGGACTAACTTTGGTAGCTTATATCTAGAAATCTATAAGGAACTGGGAGATGAGCAAAACATAAAAGTTGTAGCCCTTGGTGACTAGTTTTCAGAAAGTTAAGTCATTTGCAGTTTGGAGTTTTGTACTAAAGGTTATGCCCATTATACTAGAAGTTGTCTGGAAGAGCTGGGCACTTGTTCTTCGCGATCGCGAAGCATTTTCTGCGATCGCGAAAGGAAAATTTTGGTCTGAGAAAAGTTGTGCTTCGCGATTGCGAAGCATTTTTCGCGATCGTGAAGAGTAAGTACCTAGGCAGTAGCTATATTTCTAGGTTTTAGCCATTTTTAACATATTTGGAGCTATGGAGCTCGGATTGAAGCGATTTTTGAGGCGATTTTCACCATATGGATTGGGGTAAGTGTTCTATATCCGAAAGTGATTATATTTCATGATTCTATAGTTATATTCATTTATTTCTGATTTAAATGGAAGAAATCAAGATTTTTGCAAAACTTTTCAAGAACAAAAATTTTAGATTTGGAGGTCGAGTTGTTATCGGAATTTGATAAAATTGGTATGGGTGGACTCGTAATTGAATGGGTTGTCGGATTTTGTGAGTTTTGTCAGATTCCGAGATGTGGGCCCCACGGACGATTTTTGAGTTAAATTTCGGATTTTGTTGAAAAATTAGTATTTTCATATGGAATTAATTTCTATAATTAGTATTGACTGAATTGAATTAATTTGAATAGATTTGAGCTGTCTCGAGGATTTATTCAAGAAAGACGGCTATTTTGGAATATCGGCATAACTTCAAAAAGGTAAGTATCTTGCCTAACCTTGAGTGGGGGAATTGCCCCTTAGGCATTGAGTCTTATGTGAAAATTGTGTAATTGAAACCATGTACGCGAGGTGACGAGTACTTACTTGGTTTATATGTGCAAATTATATTGGTTGAAATTCTTAGACGCCCTTATGTATTAAATTGAAAAATTATTGGAACATAGTAAATCCTTTATTGGTCATGCATAAATCCTTGTTTGTTGAATTTATTTTTATATGATAATTTGGTGTGATTACCACTTTGATTTTTATGTAAATCTTGTATTTTTGTTGAGTTGATATTTCCTGAAGATAATTTCATTATGGATTATTCATTTGAAAATATTATATTATGTAAGTTTAAAAGGAGGCATTAATCTATTTGCCAAAAATTTGGATTAAAGAAGGCGTTGTTCCTTTATGAATTACTTCCTAGTTCATGTTGTTGCAATTAGTATTGAGTTATAAAGGTCGTAAATGATATTTGAGGCAAAGTGTTAAATTGTGAAATATTATTTTGTTGAGTTGTTCGCTCCCGGACATGTTTGTTAAGATTTTTGTGCATATTAAGGTCGAGCCATGGGCTCCTTATTGTGGAAGATGATGTATTGTTGATTTCTGTGGCAAGTTAAAATATTTGAGCACTTGAGGTGCAATTTGCGATATGTTTTGATATTTGAGAACTCGATTTACAATTTGTGATATGTTGTAACATTTGAACACTTGAGGTGCAATTTATGAGATGTTGTGATATTGGCACATGATATTGTTGGGAAGATTGTTCGGGTGTTTGCACGAGGTTTCTGCCATACTATTGTTATTATTGATATATGTACATGCAGCGTGACAAGGCAGGCTATATATGTGGGTTTGCGCATGTGGCGAGACAAGGTGGAAATATTATTATGCGCGTGCGGTGAGACAAGGCAGGTATTTACTTTATTATTGCGCACGTGGCGAGACAAGGTGGGCTATGTCGGGGATTGATTTGTGTTGACTTGTGATGGCCTTGGGGCATTGTTGTTGTTAAAATTTATTTATGATTTGGGACTACGAGTCAGTATCTCGGGAGTTTCCTTTTATTGATATTTTTCTATGGTTGCACTTGCCTTTGGTTATGTTATTTTTCCGTGATATGTAAATTCTTGTGTTCTTCCGTGATGTATTATTTGATTTTATTATGTGTTTTGTATTTCTTGTTGTATTGTGTTGGCTTTGGCTCTTTTTACAAGACTCTGAGGATTTGTGTTTATGGTTTTTACTGTATTTTTGAGATTTGAGTTGTTTCGAATAAAAGAAATTGCTATTATATTTTAATTTAATCAATTTTACATCCAAATTAGTAGTCATCGAATGCTTCATTTTAATTGTAATGTCATTTTCTTTACCCAAACGAGTTCAAAAATAAACTCATTTCTTTGATGATTTCTTACTTGGTCTAAAAATTATAAACTTATTTTATTGAAAATAAATTGATCCTGCGGATCTTTTATATATATATATATATATATATATATATATATATATATATATATTGATATTCTTGTACGTGAGTTGTCCATGCGATTATGGAAAAGAAATATGGGCATGAGGTGCCAGAATAAATATGATGATTTTATTATTGACACGTGAGTTGTCCGTGTGGTTGTGATAGAAATATGAGCACGAGGTACCGTGAAAAATATGAAAGAGGGCTGAGACCTGTAATTTTTATGATTGTGAAATGACGTGTCACATGGTGACTTTTACTTGAAAATATATTTATTTTGAAAGACGTATATTCGAAAGATATTTATTCAAAAGAAGTATATTCGAAAGATATTTATCTTAAAGAATAATATTGAAACAACCCGACTGGTCGTTTTGAGTATTACAGTCTCGTTCCCTCATTTACTACTATATTTATGCTTTATAGCTATATTATGACCTATCAGATTAGTTAGTTCGGGTCCGGAAGGATTTTGGAATGAATTGAGACACTTAGTCTCATAATGAAAAGCTTAAGTAAAAGTTGACCGGATATTGGCTTATGTGTAAACGACCTCGGATTTGAATTCTGATGATTCCAATAGCTTCGTATGGTAATTTTGGACTTAGGAGCGTGTCCGTAAAATTATTTTGAGGTCCGTAGTGGAGTTAGGCTTGAAATGGCGAAAGTTTAATTTTTGGGAAGTTTGACAGGGGGTTGACTTTTTGATATCGGGGTCGGAATTCAATTCTGGAAATGGGAATAGCTTCGTTATGTCATTTATTAGTTGTGTGCAAAATTTGAAGTCATTTCGGATTGATTTGATGTGTTTCGACACAATATATATAATTTAAAAGTTCTAAGTTCATAGATTTTGAACTGGGGTATGATTCATCATTTTGATGTTGTTTGATGTGATTTGAGGCCACGAGTAGGTCCGTGGTATGATTTAGGACTTGATGGTATATTTGGTTGAGGTCCCGGGGGCCTCGGGTGAGTTCTGAATGATTAATGGATCAAAAATTGGAGTTGTGAGGTTGCTGAAGTTGTAGTCCTTCTGGTGCGGAGTTGGAGGGTGTTAGCAGAGGTCGCAAGTGCGATGGGATTTCCACACATGCGATTGCGCAGATGCAGGAAGGGATTCACAGAAGCGGAAAATGGTGAGGATGCCGAGCAGCGCAGGTGCGACATTTTTCCGCAGAAGCGGGTACGCAGGTGCGAGCCCAGGCTCCGCAGGTGCGAAAAGCCTGGGCAGAACCCTTTAAGTTCGAGGGTTCAATATTTTCACCCATTTTCGGATTCTGGAGCTTGGTTTGGGCGATTTTGGAGAGGAATTTTTTCACACAACTTGGGGTAAGTGTTCTTGACTCCCTTATGATTATATTTCATTAATTAATCTTCATTTTTGGTGTAAGATTATCGAATCTTCAAGAGAAATCGAAGGAAATTCTTATAATTTTATAAAATGCATTTTTGAGTTTTGAACATTGATTTGGAATCGGAATTGAGTGAAATTAGTATGGTTGAACTTGTAATTGGATGGGTTATCGGATTCTTTGAGTTTCGTTGGATTCCGAGGCGTGGGCCCCACAGGCAATTTTTGGAGTGTAATTTTGGATTTTGTGGCAAAATATTAGTATTTTGATATGGAATTAAATCCTCTAAATTGTGTGGACTGAATCAAATTTATTGTGGCTAGATTCGAGCCGTTCAGAAGTTGATACACGCAGAATGGGATTTCTGGAGCATTTTGATCTTGCTCGGAATTGGATTCGTCTTGTTTGAGGTAAGTAACTCTTCTAATCTTGGAGCTAAGGGTATGAACCCTGAATATATGTATTATGTGAATTGTTGGGAGGTGACGCACATGCTAGGTGATGGGCATGTGGGCGTGCACCATAGAAATTGTGACGTAATTGGTTCCGTAGAATTTTGTAGTCATAATCTCGGCATGTTCTACGTAGTTTTATGTGTTAAAGAAATTGAGCTGAGAATCATATTAAAAATCATGTTGAGGCTATGTGCCAGTATTATTGAGACCCACAGAGGTCATATTGCTGTGAATTATTTGTTTAAATTGAAATTTCATACTCAGTCATATTCATTTCATTGCATATTATATCTCAGTCTCTGTTGTTATTTATTGATATATCATATTATCATTTTCGGGCTATTTTCATGACATTGTGAGCCCATGATAGAGAGACTGGAGAGATTGATGTCTGAGTGAGGCTGAGGGCCTGATTGATTCTGATATTGACACTGATTTATGATAGCGCTTGGGCTGAATGAGCCCTTCCGGAGTTTGCACACACCCCAGTGAGCGCAGTTAATATTATATGGAGATGGATCTTCTCCACAGGGTTGGATTGGCCTTCCTCGGTACTGGGTGACTTATAGTCAATGATGTATATGTTCTGTGATTGATATTCCCTAGGCCGTATGGGCCATATACAGTACCGAGTGGTTGAGTATTTTAGAGTGTGAACCTGGAGATGGATCTTCTCCACAGGGCTGGATTGGCCTTCCTCGGTACTGGGTGACTTATAGTCAGTGATGTACATGTTCCAGGATGCATCTTCCCTGGGTCGTATGGGCCATATATAGTACCGAATGGTTGTGTCACTACCCAAAATCCATTACAGGTTGTGATGGCGCCAGACACCGTTGTCAGGCAAGCCAAAAATAAATACTTAATTTGGTTCTCATTTTAATATTTTTGAAATCATATTTCCTTCCATTAAATAGTAAAAGATCGAATTTACAGAGTAAATAATAATATTTTTAACAAATTTAAATACAGGACAACCCAAATAACCCTAAAACCCGGTGTCACAAGTGCAAGATCCTGAACTAGGAATGTAAAATAAAATACAACATCTGTCTGGAATACAAATTCGGACAGGAGAAAGATAAATACTCTGAAGGAGACTCTGCTGGCTGCGGACTTGTAACGTGGAATGCAACTCACCTAAATCCCCGCAATAACCGCGCCTTTGCACCCACAAGGCCACTAGACATATATGCACCTGCACAAAAATGTGCAGCAAGTGTCGTATGAGTACGTAAATCAACGCGTACCCAGTAAGTATCCCGCCTAACCTCGACGAAGTAGTGACGAGGGGTCAACTTTCACACTTACTATGGGCTATAAATAAAATATCAATCATATAACTAAGTATGGATTACATAGAATGGTTGTAAGCTCAATATTCTGAAATAAGTGAATAATTCTTTTGTTAATAAGAAATTTCCAAATTTATTTTCCATCGTTTATCAATTTGTAACTCAGGCCAATGAAGCAATATCAATTATCATAAATTTCAAAGCAACCAATTCAATCATGCGCAAATCATGCCGAGGTCGTACGGCCCGATCCAACATAATATTTAAACTGTGCACTACCAAGGGTCGAACGACACGAACCGTAGATGCATCTATTTAACCTGCCGAGGCGTTCGGCCCATTCCACTAAAGAGAAAACACATTAGACAACCAATTCAAGATTTATTAAGAGGCAAATGTTCCAAAATTTCAAATTCTCATTTAACGGTCAAGTAAATAAAGTTTATCTTTTTTTTTTAAAGTTCCTTTACCAAGTTTCGATATGATTTAAGCAATTTAGATTAACAAGTAGGATACAAGCATCACAATTATAACATTATCTGGGTCCTAGACTACCTGAATATAAACATATTAGTAGCTACGCACGGACTCTCGTCACCTCGTGCGTACGTACACCCCACAAATAGAAGCACATATTGAATTATTTCACCTATGAGGTTACTTCCCTCTTACAAGTTTAGAAATTCCATAACCGGCTCCCAAGCCCTTCCAACAACTCGAACCGATGTCCAACACTCCAAAACTAGTCAATAAATGTGCAAACCAATAAATATATACTCTAATACTCATAATAATTCAATTTACGACAATTTCCAACTCCGCTTGAAAAGTCGATAAAAATCACCATTAGGGCCTACGTGCCCGGATTCCGAAAATTTTCAAAGACAAACTTTACCCATAACACCATGAGCTCAAATATATAATTTATTCTCAATTCCATGCCCATATTCGTGGTCAAAATCCAAAATTATAAATTTCTAGGTTTTCCTTCAAAATCTCAAATTTCCACAAATTTTCAAGTCTAAATCCATATATAATCCAAGTATTTAACTTGCAATAGGTGGGAATAACTTACCTTGGCATAGATGATGAAAAACCTCCACTTGAAGCTCTCCAAAAATCGCCCAACCCAAAGAGAATAGAAGAAAATGGGCCAAATCCCCGTTCTAAAAGAAACACACTGCCCACCGATCTCTCGCACCTGCGGTCCCATAGGTGTGGCCACAATTCCGCTTATGCGGTCCTCCTTCAGGCCCCTCAACTCCTCTTCTGCGGCTTTCCTTCCGCATTTGCGCGTTTGCAGGTGCGTACATTCCCATGCACCTACGCTCCTGCCCAGCATCGCTCCTACGACCTCATGGCTGCTTCTGCGGCTCCGCACTTGCGGCACTAACCTCGCAGGTGCGGTTACACCAGGAGACAACAACCTCATCAATTTATTCCAAGTCCAAACTTGATTCGTTAACCATCCGGAATCCACCCGAGGTCCTCAGGACCCAACCAAATATACCAACACGTCCCAAAACACATTACGAACTTAGTCGAGCCTTTAAATCACATCAAACAACACTAAAAACACGAATCACCCTCCAATTCAAACTTAATGAACTTTGAAGCTTCAAACTTCTACCTTCGATGCCGAAACCTATTAAATCACGTCCGATTGACCTCACATTTTGCACACAAGTCATAATTGACTTTACGGACCTACTCCAACTTCCGAAATCAGAATCCGACCCCGATATCAAAAAGTCCGCTCTCGGTCAAACTTTCCAAATACCTTCAAATTTTCATTTTTCACCAAATGACCTACAGACCTCCAAATCCACTTCAGGACGTGGTCCCAATACCAGAATCACCATACGAAGTCATTCCCAGACTCGGAATCCCAAACGGACATTGATAACATTGGAATGTACTTCAACCCAAATTTGTGAAATTCTTTCAAAACGCCCACCTTCCACAATAGGCGCCGAAACGCTCTCGGGTCATCCAAAACCTCATACGGACATATGCCCAAGTCCAAAATCATCATACAAACCCGTTGGTACCTTCCAATCCCGATTCCGAGGTTGTTTACTCGAAAATCAAACCTTAGTCAATTCTTCCAACTTAAAGCTTCCGAAATTAGAATTTTCTTTCCAAATCAACTCCGAACTTCCCGAAATTCAATTCCGACCATGCGCACAAGTCACAATACCTAAAATGAAGCTACTCAAGGCCTCAAACTGCCGAACAACACGCTGGAGCTCAAAACGACCGGTTGGGTCGTTACATTCTCTCCCACTTAAACATACGTTCGTCCTCGAATGTGCTAAGAGCTGCTCTGGAATTGTCGGAAATTATTGTTTAATACCTCGTGCACCTACCTATGCTACCACAACCCAGTTGAGCATATTAGATCGAGCAAACCCAAAAATCCTCCCTTTTATCTAGCAAAGTAAGCCTTTGAGACAAATTCCAACATCTGAAATCCTCTACCAGGTGTGTTTCCAAGATACAAACACCGTATCCATCACTACACGATCCACCAATACATGATTGCATACCTTTACTGAATTGACACCATGCACCGTGTAACTCACATGACCATAATAACATCCTCTCACAACGATAGTCGAAATCCCATGAATCTGATGCCCACATGCATCTCATGAAGCATATAAGTCCCGTTTCAACTCTCACAATACTGCCACAACAGAAAGGATGTGTAGAAATTCATAATCAACTTCCGAGTCGACAAATCATTGAGTCCCTTCTCGTGACAAGGACCATTACCCTATTATGAACCAAATAACGATATTTGTTTTTTTAACATGCCTCATATAATCTGATTGCACTGATTCCAGGTCCAATAATCTCGTTTCCCCCAGTATAAGTTGTTCTGGTAATAAGCCACCACAAACACTACCAAAGGTCTCATATGATGCCACCATGTGCCAATAATCAACAAACGCGCATATGATACATAAGGAAAAATGAACTCCGAAAAGAACTGCTCAACCCTCGTGACTAATTAAACAATCGAAAAGATGTTATTAACCTTCCTCGGAAAATGAGAAGCAAAACACACAAAATAGGTACATGGAGCTGTACTCAACATCACACTATTGCGTCGTGCAACCCAATCCACACGTGATACAGTTGCGGCGTACAACGCGATCCAACCATGATACCCATGGTGGCGTGCCACCCGATCCAAACAACGTACCCGTGGCAGCGTGCCACCTGATCCACATATAATAATCCAAAGAAAACACACCTCGAGCCGTAACACTCATACTCATGAAATGCCCGAATATCAACCCTAAGCACGCCAAGTGCATAATACAAATCCTGGGGAGACGGGTAACATCATACGCTCTAAAACTTTAGCACAACTAAGGTGCGATATATGATCTACATCTCGAGAGCTATCCTGCTCACATAACACCACCGCTACGCGGGACCTCAACATTTGTACAAATAATCAAGTCGTCTCACAACCCACATGGCACAATTGAGTATTACATAAAGTAGCTGACGACAAAAATAACATCCAACGCCCGAATACTCCTCCATAAGGAAATACTATGCTGAATGAACACATCCAGGCTGGTGTAGAGTACACATCCACCTTGGGACCCATAAATAGACCCCAAACTGATTCTGATCATACCATGCTTGGGCAAATACCCTCTCAAGGATTCACAATGACCTTTTTCCCATGACACACAAGAACACCCGTTGAATCTGAAACAAACTTCCACAATTCACAACCAACTGAATAGAGCACCTTTCAGGCCTAAACTCTCACATTAGCAATAATACCAATTATCCATACTTGGTTTCAATCTTTAATCAATCAAGTGACTACATGTCACACCTATACAATCTTCTCATGGGATACGCTCCCACGACCTTCCGCACCAGGTAACAAGTCTTCACATCCATACCACCGGCCACTCTAGTGCTGTAAAGCAAATTAAGAAGCCGCAAATCAGTACACAAAGCCTCTTACACAGGAAACGATCTCAGATGATGCTAATGACAATACCAGCTGATTCTAACCACCTAAATTCTTCCCTAATCATCCGAGCTCGTGACATTCTTGTCAACACCGAACCGCAACCTTGATCCTCAGCTTCCAATTCCCCATGCCGCTCACTACACCTAACATGCCAATACGTGAGAGTACCATAATTTCCATAATAACCCTTGATCCACAAATAGGATAAACACTTCATCATATAGAAACTTTTTACTTAGCTCATTTCAGAAGAACCAATGCAACACACAACTAAATTCCCAAACCGCAGAAAATACAACCTCATGTCGTAATCTAAACTGCCATAACTCTTCCAAAAATCCCTTTACACAACAAAGCCATATGAATCGAATACCTCCCAAATCAACCACGTTGTAGTGGCGCTCAAGCCCAAGTGTACAACCATATACTACATGTATAACTTTACGCTGGAGAAACTGGTCACTGCCATAACCATGCTGATTCAACCATTACCAACCGAGCCACTTCTTCTACTTTACTCGGGACTTGCCTTAGAAATAATAATAGATCCATTCAAAACATCATGAACCCAAATCCGCACTCATCCTGGGTGACCTTATTTCATGAGACCACGTTGTCTCCAAACCTACGAACCATCTCATACCCTCCTTATGCGTATATTCGCATCTTCAACTGGTACACCCATTCTGAAAATCCCTCTATGAATCTGAAGTTATTTTCTCCCATTCCTCCAATGCCACACCACTGCAAAAGCTCAATACTTAACCATACTACTGGCTCGAAATCCTTGGGCACCTCACTTTGATTTTTTTTTTGAACCCACTAGAACCATTGTTGAGAGTCACCCACTCTGACTTGTTCCCAATTATGATCAAACTCTAAGGCCCTGCTGGCACATGAACACCCTCTCAAAGAAGCAACCGGATGAATCCCCTTCCTTGTACACGGGATTAAAAACCACCACCTACCCTTGTAGGATTTCAACATCACTACTGAGCAACTTTCAGATTACAACCTATGTAACCTAGGAATTAACCTTTTAATCCCTCACTAACTTGTAACACTGTATTACAAGCCACTTTGTAATAACTCTGTATACAGTCGAAATAGTTTTCGGCCTTAGCACGACCGATCGAGTTCGAACGGTGATTTATCGAAGTAAGATCCCGAAGGAGGAACGAACTAACCTCGAACCTGGGGAGGCTGATCCGTGTCGAGTTCGATATCATTATCGAGCTCGAATCAAAATCTAACCATGATGCAGAGTAGATATATCATTCCGATAATCCAGAGACCAACCAACTTTGACCTCGAATCGATTCGAGGGCTCGAGCCAGGATCGGGCTCGAACCAAGGTCACGAGTTCGATCCGAGATCAAGCGCAAACCAAAATCAAGGGTTCTAAGCAAGATCGAGCTCGCAGACAAAAACCGTTGCAATCCCACTAGAGAGAATCTTGGCAGAAATTATGGAAAAACTAACTTATCATGGGTCTCCCACTGAATTTTTATTTTATTATGCTTAGAGCCAAATCCTTCCACTATAAAAGGGCTTGGTTACCATTCCTGTAAAACAAGTTTTTTCCAAGGCTTACATTGTAATAAAAGGGCTATATTCTTCTACAATAAAGAACCGTTCTTTCAGATTTCTTAGATTGGCTCTATTTGTCGAATCCTGAGATTCATTGTTCCTGATAACCTTATCTAATTTAGAATTCTCTCCAATCTATATTTACACTTTTATTTATCCTTGCATTTTGTGTTAAGTTACACCACGTATCCTTGGAACTGCGTATAAATTCAACTCTATCCATTTTTTCGGGTAAACAGTTAGGCGCCCACCGTGGGGCCGAGGATAACAGTGGTCATTTGATACAAATCTAAAAAAAACAAAACATGCCATTGTGCTTTGCACTTATTTTCGAAAACATCTTGAATTTCGGATCAACTACGAATAACCACCAATCAAATGGCTTCACCGATCGATTACGAAGCCGGCCTTCAAGATGAAACCAACAACTTGGCACTCGAGGCTCGAATTCAAGTACCCAAAATTTGAGCTGGAATACCATTGGATGTCAATTCACAAATAGCTTTGGAGGCAAACCAGCGGTCCGAACCAGAAAGAAGCATTCAGGGCGGTACTCGATCCGTAGCCCGAGACACCCAAAATGCGGGAGAAATCGGGGCTAGCTTACGTATGATCTTCGAGATGCTACAAGACCAACACGTAGCGATAGCTCAGCTATAGAGCCAAACTCGCGCACAAAGCAGGTCAGATTCCAATCCACTTCGAGAAGTCACCCCCAGAACAGAGCCCGCCATAGTGAAATCTAACGAGCAAGAATCGGGGACTACTCCCGGAATTACTAAAATGCTCGAGGAACTGACAAAATGAGTCGAAGCCAACGACAAGAGGGTGGAAACGTACAATGCCAGGGTCGATCAAATCTCGGGGGCTCCACCAATAATAAAGGGGCTTGATTTGAAAAATTTCATAAAAAAGCCTTTTCCGTCAAGTGCGGCACCGAAGCCAATCCCCAAAAAATTCCGTATGCCCGAAATTCCAAAATATAACGGTACGAACGATCCTAACGAACATGTCACCTCTTACATATGTTCTATAAAAGGCAACGATTTGGAGGACGATGAGATCGAATCCGTGTTGTTGAAAACGTTCGGGGAGACCCTCTCGAAGGGAGCGATGATCTGGTACCACAATTTACCGCCGAATTCCATCGATTCTTTTGCCATGTTAGCAGATTCGTTCGTAAAAGCACATGCTGGTGCCATAAAGGTTGCAACAAGGAAATCAGACCTCTTGAAAGTAAAGCAAAGGCAGGATGAAATGCTGAGGGAATTCGTATCCCGATTTCAAATGGAACGCATGGAATTACCCCCGGTCACGGACGATTGGGCCGTACAAGCTTACACCCAAGGGTTGAACAAGCTAAGTTCGACAACATCACATCAGCTGAAACAAAATTTGATCGAGTATCAAGCGATAACTTGGGCAGACGTACACAACCGATATCAATCGAAAATTAGGGTCGAGGATGATCAGTTGGGAGCTCCGTACGGACCCGTTCATCAAAACAGGACAGTTACTAAAACCCAAAAGGATATCGACAGAGAACGAAGGTCGAATAGAGACCGATATCGACCATACATCGCGGATCGGGTGAATAATGGTTCAGCACGCAATGTAGTTCGTAACAATCGAAGGATTGATTGAGGACAAAGTTCTCGGGGGCTTATGAGTAAGAGCGGCTTCGATAAATATGCCGATCCTATAGAAGCACCTCGATTATCAGAATATAATTTCAGCGTTGGTGCATCCGCTCTCGTGTCAGCCATCGGACGCATCAAAGACACCAAATGGCCTCGACCCATGCAGACCAATCCTGCCTGAAGAAATCCCAATCAAGCGTGCGAATATCATGGTACCCATGGCCACAGAACGGAAGATTGCAAGCAACTAAGAGAGGAAATAGCTCGCTTGTTTAACAAAGAGCACCTTCGGGAATTCATGAGTGATAGGGTGAAGAACTATTTTAAAAGCAGGGATTTCAGCAAGCAAAACGAGCAAGAAGAACCGCAGCACGTCATCCACATGATCATCGGCGGCATCGATACCCCTCAGGGACCAGTACTTAAACGCACTAAAACATCGATAGTGAGGGAAAAACGATCTCAGACTCAAGATTACGCGCCCATGGGGACTTTGTCCTTTGATGATGAAGATATAGAGGGGGTCATCCAACCTCATAACGACGCACTGGTAATATCCATACTCATGAATAAAACTAAAATTAAGCGTGTGTTAATCGATCCAGGTAGCTCGGCCAACATCATCCGATTGAAGGTAGTAGATCAGCTCGGCCTACAGGATCAGATTGTACCCGCAACTCTAGTCCTGAACGGGTTCAACATGGCATGCGAAACCACCAAGGGTGAGTTAATCCTACCAATAAACGTGGCTGAGACCATCGAGGAAACAAAGTTTCACGTGATCGAAGGTGATATGAGATATAACGCCCTTTTCGGAAGGCCATGGATCCACAACATGAGAGCTGTGCCTTCGACCCTACACCAGACCCTCAAAGGAAATGTTCACCGTCGATGAAGCTAAACCAATGTCCTCACTTTCACCAATAAAAGGATCGGGCCCGGAAGGAGAACGGGACACCAAATAGCAATCACAGACATCGGCTTCGACCCAGCCAGACAACCAGAAAATCGAAGAGGATGATGATCAAAGGGTCCCTTGATCTTTCATGATTCCCGATGACTCCGACTCTACCAAATCAACAATCGAGGAGCTAGAGCAAGTCATATTGATCGAGCATTGGCCCGAGCGAAAGGTATACTTGGGAACGGGGTTGGGCCCCGAACTTAGGAAGAAACTCATTCAATTTCTTATCGATAACATCGATTGTTTTACATGGTCCCATTTAGATATAACAGGGATCTCGCCGGACATAACGACGCATCGGCTAATTTTGGACCCCAGGTTCAGACCGGTGAAGCAAAAGAGAAGACCCTAGTCAGAGAGAAAGAACGCATTCATAAAGGACGAGGTAACCAAGCTTCTCAAAATAGGGTCCATTCGGGAGGTGAAATATCCCGAATGGCTAGCCAACGTAGTTGTAGTCCCTAAAAATGGGAATAAACTTAGATGTGTGTGGACTATAAGGATTTGAATAAAGCATGCCCCAAAGATTCCTTTCCGCTGCCTAACATCGATCGCATGATCGATGCCACGGCCGACCACGAGACCCTCACTTTTCTCGATGCCTATTCCGGGTATAATCAAATCCAGATGAACCCGGAGGACCAGGAAAAGACTTCGTTTGTCACCAAATATGGAATGTACTGTTATAATGTGATGCCCTTCGGGCTAAAAAATGCAGGGGCTACTTACCAACGCCTAGTAAATAAAATGTTCAAAGAACAAATAGGAAAATCAATGGAAGTTTATATTGATGACATGTTAGTTAAATCCCTGCGTGCAGAGGACCATTTGACCCATTTGCAGGAAACGTTCGAGATTTTAAGGAAATACAACATGAAGCTCAACCCCGAGAAATGTGCTTTCGGGGTTGATTTGGGGAAGTTCCTCGGCTTCATGGTATCACATCGGGGAATAGAGATTAACCCCGATAAAATCAAGGCCATCGAAGACATCATCGTTGTGGACAGTGTGAAGGCCGTACAAAGGCTAGCAGGTCGAATTGCAGCCTTAAGCAGGTTCTCTCTACTAAAAAAGAAGAACGATTTTGCTTGGACCCCGGAGTGCCAACAAGCATTAGAGGAACTAAAGTGATATCTATCAAGCCCACCACTACTTCACACTCCAAAAACAGACGAAAAACTTTTTTTGTATTTGGCAGTATCGAAAGTCGTCGTAAGCGGTGTCCTAGTTCGGGAAGAGCAAGGTACGCAATTCCCCGTTTATTATACGAATCGAACCTTAGGAGAAACGGAAACTAGATATCCGCTCTTAGAAAAATTGGCGCTTGCACTGATAAGCGCCTCAAGAATGTTAAGGCCGTACTTTCAATATCATCCCATATGTGTGTTAACCACTTACCCGCTTCATAATATTTTGCACAAACCCGAATTATCAGGCCGACTGGCCAAATGGGCCGTCGAACTCAGTGGGTACGATATCAAATATCAACCCCGCACGGCCATCAAGTCTCAAGTTTTAGCAGACTTCGTGGCCGATTTCACGCCAACACTCGTACCCGAAGTCGAAAAAGAACTGTTGAAATCAGGTACATCATCGGGGGTATGGATCCTTTTTACGGACGGGGCTTCGAACGTAAAAGGGTCCGGGCTGCGCATAATTTTGAAACCACCCATGGGTAGCACTATTAGGAAATCTATTAAAACTGTCAGGCTGACTAACAACGAGGCCGAGTATGAAGCCATGATTGAAGGTCTCGAGCTAGCTAGAAACTTGGGAGCAGAAGTCATTGAAGCCAATTGCGACTCCTTGCTGGTGGTGAGTCAAGTAAACAAAACCTTCGAAGTTCGAGAAGGTAGGATGCAAAGGTATTTAGATAAACGGCTTGTCACTTTGCACCATTTCAAACAATGGACTTTACGGCATGTACCACGGGAACAGAATAAGGAGGCCGATGCGCTTGCGAATTTGGGATCGTCGGTTGAGGTAGATGATTCGGGGAATGTTGTTCCACTTTCGAGATCGGTAATCGAAGAAGGTCACGCCGAAATAAATTCTACAAGCTTAACCTGGGATTGGAGAAACAAGTATATTGAATACTTGGAGAGCAGAAAACTCCCATCGGACCCTAAGGATTCCAGAACCCTACGGACTGAAGCTGCTTGATTCACATTGGCTCCGGACAGAACGCTGTACCGAAGAACGTTTGATGGACCGTTGGCAGTGTGCTTGGGTCCGGGAGATACCGATTATATCCTACGGGAAGTGCACAAGGGTACTTGCGGGAATCACTTTGGAGCCGATACGTTAGTTCGAAAAATAATCAGAGCAGGGTATTATTGGGTCGATATGGGCAAAGATGCGAAGGAATTTGTTCGTAAATGTTACAAATGTCAAAGGTTCGCACCGATGATCCACCAACCCGGAGAACAACTCCACTCGAACCTATCCCCATGGCCATTCATAAAATGGGAAATGGATATCGTCGGCCCTCTGCCATCGACCCCAGGTAAAGCCAAATTTATTTTATTTATGACTGGCTATTTTTCTAAATGGGTTGAAGTGCAAGCGTTCGAGAAAATAAGAGAGAAAAAAGTTATAGACTTTATTTGGGATCATATCATATGCCGATTCAGGATTCCTGCCGAAATAGTATGTGACAATGGAAAACAATTTGTTGGCAGCAAAGTAACAAGATTCCTCGAAGACCACAAGATAAGAAGGATACTATCGACGCCATACCACCCCAGTGGGAATGGGCAGGCCGAATCAACAAACAAAACTGTCATTCAAAACTTAAAGAAGAGGTTGGATGACGCTAAAGCGAGATGGAGAGAAATACTGCCCGAAGTTCTTTGGGCATATCGGACAACGTCAAAATCCAGTATGGGGGTGACCCCATTCTCTTTAGTATATGGGTCCGAAGCATTGATACCAGTCGAAATGGGTGAGCCCAGTGCCAGATTTCGATTCGCGATGGAAGAATCAAATAACGAGGCTATGAAAACAAGCCTCGACCTATCGGATGAAAGGAGAAGGTGCTCTCGTCCAATTGGCCGCCCAAAAGCAGCGAATCGAAAGATATTATAATCGAAGAACCAAGCTCCACCATTTCAAGCCTGGGGACGTAGTGTTGAGAAAAATTACCATCAATACCCGAAATCTGAACGAAGGGAAACTAGGACCGAATTGGGAAGGACCATATCAGGTGCTCAAGAACATCGAAAATGGATCGTACGGGCTCGGCATTATAAACGGCAAACAGCTATCAAGCAGCTGGAATGTATCACATCTAAAACGGTACTACTGCTAAGGAACAACCTTTCAATATCCGTTTATATCTCAAAACTGACCCCTGCAGAAGTCCGAACAAGGGCTAAGACGGGTCTCTCGCTTGGAAGCACGCGTTGCACTCTTTTTCCCTTAGACTGGTTTTATCCCAAATGGGTTTTTCGGCAAGGTTTTTAATGAGGCAACCATTGATCGTGCAGCATTTACAACAATATCCGAGGTCTCGCAAGAAAGTTATTTCACAACAACAGGGTTCCAATAGGAAAATTGTAAGAGCCAAATGGTCGAAACGAACCATGCTCATATAGATTGGCCAGAACCCAGGCGTGTAATAACATGCGAAGAAAGTTCTCTTCTTTATCGCCGTCTTATATCAAAGGAAAATTCCTCAATTTTGAGATTTATTATGCAATCAGAATTAAGATAAACTCGACGACTAAGCCTACAGGCTATTTTTATTTCGAGTTCGAGCAAACACTCACTCGACCATTAAAGCCTACGGGCTACATTGCTTCGAGTTCGAATCATTCACTCTACTATGCCTACGGGCTATTTTTATTTCGAGTTCGAGCAAACACTCACTCGAACATTAAGCCTACGGGCTACATTGCTTCGAGTTCGAATCATTCACTGGACTAAGCCTACGGGCTATTTTTATTTCGAGTTTGAGAAAACACTCACTCGACCATTAAGCCTACGGGCTACATTACTTCGAGTTCAAATCATTCACTCGACTAAGCCTACGGGCTATTTTTATTTTGAGTTCGAGCAAACACTCACTCGACCATTGCGCCTACGGGCTACATTACCTCGAGTTCGAGCTGACACTCACTCGTCCATTGCGCCTACGAGCTATATTTCTTCAAGATCGAATCCTTGACAACTAATAAGCCTAAAGGGCTGCTTTGTCCCAAGTTTTGAGTAAGCGCTCGCTCGGTTACAGAAGCTACAAAGTCCAAATTTGATTAAGTTGTTTAAATCATTGTGAAAACATTCATAAGGCGTGAATAAAGTCCCCGCTAGACGAGAAACAAAAACAGAAGCAAGTCGGCAAAAAGGGAAATATGTCTATATACAAATTTATCTGCATGAGAGATTACAACGTAAAAACTAAGAACTAAACTTCTCGACTAGGAGCGGTCTCTTCTTTATCAGGCTCCCCCCCCATTTTCGGATCCGCTCTTTCTCTCATCATCATCGTCATCGCCATCTGAAACCAGAGCTTCAGCATCGGCTTCTCAGCAAATAAGGAATGAGGCATGACAAATTTAATACTAAAGGGCGTCTACAAATTTCAACCGATATAATATGCACATATAAACCAAGTACGTACTCGTCACCTCGCGTACATGGTTTCAATTACACAATTTCCACATAAGACTCAATGCCTAAGGGGTAATTCCCCCACTCAAGGTTAGGCAAGATACTTACCTTTTTGAAGTTAGACCGATATTCCAAAATCGCCTTCTTGCTTGAATTGACCTCCGGACAGCTCAAATCTAACAAAATTAAATTTAATTTAGTGAATACTAATTATAGAAATTAATTCCATATGATAATACTAATTTTCCAACAAAATCCGAAATTCAACTCAAAAATTTCCCATGGTGCCTCAGAATCCAACGAAACTCACAAAATTCAATAACCCATTCAATGTCGAGTCCAACCATGCCAAATTCACTCAAATCCGGCTCTGAATCGACACCAAAATCTCACAAATTCATTTTTATGATATTTCTAAAATTTTCCCAAATTTCAACCTCAAAACACTAATTAAATGGTGAAAACAAATGGTGGATTCAGGTAATCTAACCATAATTGAGTTAAGAACACTTACCCCGATATTTTCTCTGAAAATCTCTCAAAAATCGCCTCTCCCCAAGCTCCAATTGTCAAAAATGGAAAATGGGACGAAGTCCCTTGCTTTTTTACTCACAGTTCTATTAGGCTACCCTCGATCCTCGGCCTCGGTCCTCGGCCCTCGATCCTCATCCTCGATCCTTGCCTCGGTCCTCGGCCCTCAATCCTCGTCCTCGATCCTTGCCTCGATCCTCGGCCTCGGTCCTCGATCCTCGTCCTCGATCCTTGATCCTCGTCCTCGATCCTTGCCTCGATCCTGGGCCTCGATCCTCGGCCTTCGACCTTGGCCCTCGATCATCGGCCTCGATCCTGGGCCTCGGTCCTCGGCCTTCGTCCCTTGCCCCTAAATTTCCAGCAGAATAAAAATTGCAGCAGCTGTTTAAGTCCAACTTTTGATCCGTTAACCATCCGAAACTCACCCGAGGCCCTCAGGACCTCAACCAAATACACCAACAAGTCCTAAAACATCATTCGAACTTATTGAAACTTCAAATCACATAAAACAATGCTAAAACCACGAATCATACCCCAATTCAACCTTAATGAAACTAAGAAATTCCAACTTCTACATTCGACGCCGAAACCTATCAAATCAAGTCCGATTGACCTTAAATTTTGCACACAAGTCATAAATGACATAATAGACCTATGAAAATTTTCAGAACTGGATTCCGACCCCATTATCAAAAAGTAAACTCCCCGGTCAAACTTCCAAACTTAAATTCCTATTTTAGCCATTTCAAGCCTAATTTAACTACAGACTTCCAAATAAAATTTCGAACATGCTCCTAAGTCCAAAATCACCATACAAAGCTATTGGAATCATCAAAATTGCATTCCGGGGTCGTTTTCTCAAAAGTCAACTCTCCGGTGAACTCTTTCCATTTAAGCTTTAAATATGAGAATTGTTCTTTAAATTAAATTCTGAATCTTCCGAAAGCCAAACTCGACCGTACACGCAAGTCATAATACATATTATGAAGTTTCTTGGGACCTTAAGTCGCTGAACGTCACATAGATTCTTAAAACAACAAGTTGGGTCGTTACATTCTCCCCCTCTTAAAACATACGTTCGTCCTCGAACGTGCCAAGAATTATTCTGAGGACATTAAATTACCGAGTGTATTATTACACACATACCTGCAGGTGATTCTATGTTCCGCAATTTAATATGGGTCCGACAACACCATCTCAATTGAGATTATTTCTTTTATCCATACTTATAAACTTTAAAACCAATTTCTTACACTCCAAACATTTTCAAAAAGCCTGATTTTCACATCAATGCACGGTATTAGTCTCAACTGGCTATAGCAACTCGTGCCTACGCACACATCAACTTTCTTGATAGTGTTAAAGTATTTTGGGGCGTTACATTCTCCCTACTTAGGATCATTCGCCCTTGAATATTAAGTAATGTCCGCCCTCAAACACATAACATAACTTATCTCTTCTTTTGCACGTCTCAATCCCCCAATTTGGCCTATCCACCTGTCAGAGTAACACCAAAACAACTCCTAACAACACATCCACAATCCAACAAAGCACCATAATGTATATATCAATAACACTAATCTTAGTATTACAAGCACTGCATTATCATAATGATATCTGTACATGGAACACATCATATGTATGTCCATAACCACATCTCTGGTCATAATAGATGTTTATAATTAACTTCAGCATCCTCAATTAATCTCATCTTAACCAAAATCTCATATCTAATTTTTCACAACACAGACGGCAACACGCGAGGCATGAAGACCTCATAATTATTTACTCGGGGTAACGAGTCACATTTAACGCCACCTGGGCGGGCACCTACCTCGTAGGTTAAAACTCAATAATAACAACACGAATTTGGCAAGTATGCACAAAGAATTTCATATAAGACCTTTCAAATAAGCCTAACAAGCATGACTCCCTATTAGTACTATAGTACAAATTTAATTTCGCAAGGGAGAACTTAAACACAAGAATTTTCCTCACAAGGATCTCTGTCACGACCCAATTTCCCCTCCGTGTGACGTCGTGACGGCACCTAGTCTCTACAACTAGGTAAGCCTAACAGTTTTGCGTAATAATGAAATAAAAATAAAAATTTAACCAACTATTCAAAATACACAACAAATCCCAAAACTCGGAACATCGTGAATCACAAACTACAGAAGGAAAAATCTAGTGTCCCTATACATCAGAATCTAACAAGGAAAAATACAGAAGATAATGGACATGAGAAAGAGCAGAAGGGGACTTCGAGGTCTGCGGAAGCGGCAGATATACCTTGAAGTCTCCAAAGCTGTCCCGGCTCACTGATAGAGCAGCTGATAAGGTACACCTGGATCTGTATACGAAAAACATGTGCAGAGAGTAGCATGAGTACACCACAATCGGTACCCAGTAAGTGCCAAGCCTAACCTCGGTCGAGTAGTGATGAGGTCAGGGCCATACTGATAAATATATAATAAAACAATATAGAGTGTAATACCACTATAAAATAAAGGCTGACATTTAACAACAAAGAAATCATAGAAGGTAACAGATCAGTACACAGAAACACAATAGGGGATCTCCCGAGATACAGTCTCGTAGTCCCAAACGTAAATGTGCAGGGAGATCTCCCTGAATACCATTCCGTAATCCCAACGTAAATGTGCAGGGGGATCTCCCGGAATACCGTTCCGTAGTCCCAAAGTAAATGTGCAGGGGGATCTCCTGGAATACCGTTCCGTAGTCCCAAAGTAAATGTGCAGGGGGATCTCCCGGAATGCCGTTCCGTAGTCCCAAAGTAAATATGCAAGACAGGAGGATCTCCCGGAATACCGTTTCGTAGTTCCAAAGTAAATATGCAATGCAAACAATAGAAATGCAACTACATCACGAAATCTTACGATTTAGACTAAGTACCAGTCAAGGAAGAAGCAGGAAATTCACTAAGCATGCTGCACAGAGTTCACATAGGCAATTAAAACACGTAGACATGTTGTATTAGACTAAACAGGATAGCTACACAAATGGGAATAACTCAATTAAGAATGAAAATAGATTAATACTCATTAAAATGGTATAACTCAAAATAAAAGGAAAACATATTGTTGCTCGGTAAGAAATTGGGTTTTACCACAACTAGCCCGTGTACGTACTCGTCACCTCACTTACACGGCGCTCACATATCACAATAGTTCCAAATCTTAAGGGGATTTCCCCCCCACAAAGTTAGGCAAGCTACTTACCTCGAACCAAGCTCTGGGCGTGCGATGAAAGGGCCGCATCTGCACGTGCGCGCCTACAAAATTCCCTTCCGCTTCTACGGACCTTGCGCACCTGCGAAGACCCCCCGCAGATGCGGAAAACACCTCGCACCTGCGACCCCTGGCACTCCTCCATTTTCTCGCTTCTGCTCCAATTTGCTCGCATCTGCGGGCTCGCACCAGCGGGCAACCTTGAGTAGTTGCGATTACAGTAGAACCAGCAAAAGCACCAGAGTTTCCTAAGTCCAATTTCATTCCGTTAAGCATCAGAAACTCACTCGAGGCCCCCGGGACCTCAACCAAACCTACCAACCAATCCTATAACACCATACGAACTTAGTCGAGCCTTCAAACCACATCTAACAATCCCAAAAATCATGAATTAAGCACGGATTCAAGCCTAAGAACTTAGAATTTTCCAAATTCTACAAACGACGCCGAACCACGTCAAATCTAGTCTGAATTACCTCACATTTTACACACAGGTCACAAATGACACTACGAACCTACAACCACTTTTGGAAATCCATTTCGAGCTCGATATCAAAATTTCCACTATCGGCCGAAATCGCCGAAAAATCTAACTTTCGCCAATTCAAGCCTAAATCTACTACAGACCTCCAAAATACATTTTGGACGCGCTCCTAAGCTCAAAATCACCCAACGGAGCTAACGGAGTCCACCGAATTCCATTCTGGATCCGTCTTCACACAGTTCTGACTACGGTCCAATTTCTAAAGCTTAAACTCATAACTAGGGACTAAGTGTCCCAAAACTCCCCGAATTCCATAACCAATCACTCCAGAAATTCCCAAAAGTAGAAAAAAATGTGGGGAAAGCAGATATTAGGGGATCGGTTCTCTAATTCTCAAAATGACCGGCCGGATCGTTACATCCTCCCCCTCTTAAAACAATCATTTGTCCTCGAACGAGTATAAAGACATACCTGAAACTGTGAAAAGATGAGGGTACTGGCTGCGCATATCCTGCTCGGCCTCCCAAGTTGCCTCCTCGACCGGTTGTCCCCTCCATTGAACCTTCACGGAAGAAATGTTCTTTGACCTTAGCCTTCTGACCTGCCTGTCTAAAATAGCCACTGGCTCCTCAACATAGGATAGATCCTTATCCAATTGAACTGAGCTGAAATCCAACACATGGGACAGATTGCCGTGATACTTTCGGAGCATAGAAACATGGAATACTGGATGAACTCCTGCTAGACTGGGAGGTAAGGCAAGCTCATAAGCAACCTCCCCAACTCAACGCAACACCTCAAATGGACCAATGAACATTGGGCTCAGCTTGCACTTCTTTCCGAACCTCAAAATGCCCTTCATAGGCGAAACCCAGAGCAAGACTCGCTCTCCAACCATGAATGCCACATCGCGAACCTTCCGGTCCACATAAATCTTCTGTATGGACAGGGTTGTGTGAAGTCTATCCTGAATCATCTTCACCTTTTCTAAGGCATCCTGAACCAAGTCCGTACCTAATAGTTTGGCCTCACCGGGTTCGAACCAACCCACTAGGGACCGACACCGCCTACCGTACAGAGCCTCATACGGTGCCATTTGAATGTTGGAATGATAACTATTATTGTAAGCAAACTCCGCAAGTGGCAAGAACTGGTCCCAAGCACCCCCAAAATCTATCACACATGCACAGAGCATATCCTCTAATATCAGAATAGTGCGCTCGGACTGCCCGTCCTTCTGAGGGTGAAATGCTGTGCTCAACTCAACCCTAGTACCCAACTCATATTGTATAGCTCTCTAGAACCATGATGTAAACTGCGTACCCTGGTCAGAGATAATTGATATTGGTACTCCATGAAGCCTGACGATCTCACAGATGTAGATTCGAGCTAGCTGCTCGGAAGAATAGGTAGTCATCATAGGAATGAAATGAGCCGACTTGGTCAACCTATCAACAATCACTTAAACTGCATCAAACTTCCACTGAGTCCGTGGGAGACCAACAACGAAGTCCATAGTGATCCGCTCCCATTTCCACTCAGGAATCTCTATCTTCTGAAGCAACCCACCCGGTCGCTGATGCTCATACTTCACCTGTTGGAAATATAGACATCTAGCCACATACTCTACTATGTCTTTCTTCATCCTCCTCCACCAATAATGTTGTCTCAGGTCCTGATACATCTTCGCGGCACTCGAATGAATGGAGTACCGCGAGCTGTGAGCCTCCTGAAGAATCAACTCACGCAAACCATCTACATTGGGCACACATAGCCTGCCCTGCATCCTTAATGCACCATTATCTCCAATAGTAACCTCCTTAGCATCACCGTGTTGGACCGTGTCCTTAAGTATAAGCAGACGGGGGTCATCATACTAACATTCCCTGATATGATCATAAAGAGAAGACCGAGAGACCACACAAGCCAATACTCGACTCGGCTCAGAAATATCCAATCTCACAAATTGGCTGGCTAAGGGTTGAACATCCAATGCCAATGGCCTCTCTACTGCTGGTAGATATTCTAAACTCCCCAATCTCTCTACCCGGCAACTCAAAGCATCGGCCACCACATTGGCCTTCCTAGGGTGGTACAAAATAGTGATATCATAATCCTTAAGTAGCTCCAACCACCTCCACTGATGTAAGTTAAGATCTTTCTGCTTAAACAGATGTTGCAAACTCCGATGATCGGTGTAAATCTCACAAGGAACACCGTACAAATAATGCCGCCATAACAACAATGCATGAACAATAGATGCTAACTCAAGATCGTGGACATGATAGTTCTTTTCATGCAACTTCAGTTGTCTGGACACGTAGGCAATCACCCTACCGTCCTGCATCAACACCATGCCGAGACCAATCCGTGATGCATCACAATATACAGGATAAGATCCCGAACCTGCAGGTAATACCAATACTGGGGCTGTAGTCAAAGTTGTCTTGAGCTTCTGAAAGCTCTCCTCACATTCCTCTGTCCACCTGAACGGAGCACCCTTCTAGGTTAGCATGGTCATAGGTGCCGCAATAGATTAGAATCCCTCTACAAAGCGACGGTAATACCCCGCCAAACGAAGAAAACTTCGGATCTCTGTAGCTGAGGATGGCCTGGGCCAACTCTGCACTGCTTCAATCTTCTTCGGATCCACCTGGATCCCCTCACTCAATACTATATGACCCAAGAATGCCACTGAGTCTAACCAAAACTCACACTTTGAAAATTTTTATATAACTTCTTTTCTCTCAAGGTCTGAAGTGTAGTCCTCAGGTACTTCTCATGAACCTCTCGACTCCGGGAGTATACCAAAATGTCATCAATAAACATAATGACGAATGAGTCAAGATAAGGCCGGAACACACTGTGCATCAAGTGCATGAAAGCTGCTGGGGCATTGGTCAGCCCAAAAGACATAACAAGAAACTCATAGTGACCATATCTGGTCCTAAAAGCACTCTTCGGGATATCCGGCTCCTAAATCTTCAACTGATGATAACCTGAACATAAGTCAATCTTGGAAAACATTCTAGCACCCTGTAACTGATCAAATAAGTCATCAATACGAGGCAATGGGTACCTAATCTTCACTGTGACTTTGTTTAACTGGTGGTAATCAATACACATAGAACCATCCTTCTTCTTCACAAATAATATAGGATCACCCCAAGGTGACACACTGGGCCAAATGAAGCCTTTATCAATCAATTCTTGTAACTGCTCTTTCAACTCTTTCAATTCAGGAGAAGCCATACGATATGGAGGAATAGAGATGGGCTGAGTTCCCGACAACAAATCAATGCCAAAATCAATATCTTTGTCGGGCGGCATGCCCGGAAGATTAGCTGGAAACACATCTGGAAAGTCCCTCACTACTGGAACTGACTCCACTGTAGGGGTATCAATACTGATGTCTCTCACATAAGCTAGATACGCGTCACACCCCTTCTCAACCATTCGTTGAGCTTTAAGATATGAAATAACTCTGGTGGGAGTATACTCTAAGGTACCTCTCCACTCTAACCACGATAAACCCGGCATAGCCAGTGTCACGGTTGTAGCATGACAATCAAGAATAGCATAATGGGGAGACAACCAGTTCATGCCCAAAATAATATCAAAGTCCACCATGCTGAGGAATAATAAATCAGCTCTGGTCTCAAAACCACTAAGAGCAATCAAACACAATCGATACACGCGGTCCACAATAAGAGAATTTCCCATAGGAGTAGATACATAAATAAGGGAACTCAAAGAATCCCGAGGTATGCCCAAATACAAAGCAAAATAAGAGGACATATAAGAATATGTAGAGCCTGGGTCAAATAATACCGACGCATCTCTATGACATACCGGAACAATACCTATAATGACAGAATCAGAAGCAATTGTCTCTGTACGAGCAGGAAGTGCATAATATCTAGCCTGGCCTCCCCCTCTAGGGCGGCCTCTACCTCCCTGGCCTCCACCTCGAGCTGGCTGAGCAGGTGGGGTGGAAGCTGGTGCTGTAATCATAGCCTGAGGACCCGGTGGGGCACACTGTGGCTGAAAAGTCTGTGGAGGTGCACCCCTCCTAATCCTGGGGCAATCCCACACCATGTGGTGAGTGTTGCCACACTCAAAACAAGCTCTGGGAGGGCGTGGCTGCTATGACTGGGGTCTAGAAGGAGTTAGAACAGCGCTGAAGGCTGGAAGAGCTGAATGAACGAGGCGGCTCACATAACCCCTACCATAGCGAGTTGCTGGGGCACGAACTCCCGAATAATAAGCAGCCTCTCGAGACCTCTTGGCCTCCCTCTCCTCTCTATCCCGGGCAAACATGCCCTCGAATCTCCTGGCAATACCCATAACCTGTTGATAAGAAATATTCATCTCCAATTCCCTGGCCATACTACTTCGGATGTTGGGATGGAGACCCTCAATAAACGGTCGAACCCTTTCTCGAACTGTGGCAACTAAGGCCGGTGCATGTCAGGCCAAATCACTGAAGCGAACTACATACTCTGACACAATTATAGCACCCTGGCGCAGCTGCTCAAACTCCGCACGCCATGAGTCCCTGAGGCTCTGAGGGACATACTCTCTCAAAAGCATGTCCGAGAATTGAGTCCATGTAAGTGAAGCTGCCTCATCCAAACTACTCAACTCATAAGCACGCCACCACTGATAGGCTGCTCCTCTAAGCTGGAATGTAGTAAAAGAAACCCCTCTCGTCTCCTCCAATCCGATGACACTCCTCCAGAAAACCTTGAGCATCATCTGTAGCCAATCCGCTAAAGGTAGGTGGATGGTACTTGTTGTACCTCTCAAGTCTGAGCTGCTCCGCCTCAGAAGCTGCTGCACTAACCTCGGGCTGAGCTGGAGCTACCTGATGCATTGGTACAACCTCCGAAACATGGTCGACCTGAATCCGCTGCTCTGGAGTACCGGCTGTCACACCTCCTTTTTCTCGAGGGGAATAGGGATAAGGGAGTTTTTCCAATTAATCTGACATTAATCGAAATAGGATTATTTATTAAATTCAGAGTCGTCACTTAGAATAAGTTATGGTGTCCTAAGTCACTGATTTATTTTAAATCCCAAATCGAGGAAATTTGACTCTATTTATGATTTGCGAACACAGAAGACCGGGTAAGGAATTCTGTTAACCCGGGAGAAGGTGTGAGGCACTCCCGAGTTCCGTGGTTTTAGCACAGTCGCTCAACTATTAATAATTGGCCTAATTATCTGATTTAATACATGTTTTAAAACCTAGTGTGCATTTTTATCTTCTAAACCGCTTTTAATATTTATGGAATTTGTTTGAACAAGTCACGATGTCGCGCACTCGCTATTTTGGTACACGTTGCAAACCGCGCCACATGAAATGCACCCACTATTTATGACATGTTTATTTTTATTATTATTTGAAGTTGTGTTCAAGTCACGTGAAACGCACACTCGAATTGGGGTTACGTATCATGACTATGCCACGGGAACCATACCCATAGTCACGATGATTTATTTACGCGCCTAACGCAAACTACAATTATAAACAAAGAGGATGGCCTTGAAAGATTATAATTATATTTTAATACCATGTGAAGCTAGCAAGAAAATGACACCTTAAAGAAATCACCTGAATTCTTCTCAAACACATACAACCCATTTATCGTTATTGACAAAGTAAGGCCCAAACCATATGCAACAAATCATATCAGCTCATTTGACTTAATAAAATTCCTTAGAGCTTTCTTTTCCAAACTTTTACAAAATAAACTAATGATAAAATAATGCTTAACTCAAAGACACATGCTCAAAATAGAAACACTGGAGATGCAATGGTATAGACAAATTGTAAATATTTATCTAGACGATCAATTAGCTAATTAACACAATAAACAAATTCATGCCAACACGATAAATCGACTGAACCTTTCTCAAACTAACAGGAACAAAATGAAAGAATTAATTAAAGGGATAAGGGGACCTTTTATAGCTTCCAATTTATCAAAAAGCTTTCTGCCAGTTTACAAGATGATGAGAAGAACACGCCGACGAAATTGAATGGAACGGTTCATCAACAAGACATGCCGGAAACCTCGAATGAGCTCCACTGACTCGGCTTAATTTGGACAGTGGCTTCACGTGTTGAAGATCAGAAGAAGGAGCAGCATCGATTGGCTCCAATTTGAATCAAAGAAGCAAAGAAACAAGGGGAGGATTTTGTTTTTCCTTTTTGAAATCTAATTTCCCATTTTTGTTTTTCTCACTCCCCTTGTTTCGTTTTTGTTTCTTTGTTTTGTGTGTGTGTACTGCTCTTTTTCTTTTTGATTTTGAGAACTAGAAAAAAATCTCCCCAGGTGGGGGATCTGCCGTTTCTTAGCTTAGGAATTAGGTTCGCCCCTTGTTTTGGGAAGATTATTTAGGTTTTATTTGGGGTGGGGAATTAATATTGACCCTTGGATGAAAGTGGATCAATGGCTATGATTAAGGAAAGGGTTTGATGGGTGAGAAAAGGATTTGGGCTAAAAGAGATTGGGAAGAATGGGCCTTTGTCTTGCTGGGCCATTGAAATCCGAAAAATGAGTTCCCAACTGGCCCAAGTTCAATTCTTTCTCATTGAATAAAAATAAAAAATACAAATACTACCAAAATATACTAATTAATCTTGGTTAATAAAAATAAATTATTAACGTGAACTATATATTAAAATAAAATAAAAAATTGGTATTTTTTAAGTGTTATAAATATTATAAGATACTAATAAGCTAATATATATGTATGTATATATATATATATATATATATATATATAATAAAAATACAAATACTACCAAAATATACTAATTAATCTTGGTTAATAAAAATAAACTATTAACGTGAACTATATATTAAAATAAAAATATTTTTGGTATATATATATATATAAGAAAAGAAACATTATAAAACTATTTTTGTGTTTTTAAACTTATGTTTTAAAACTAAAACTAAAAGTTGACTGAAATTCTATAAAAATGAAAATAAATAAATATTTTAAAATACTACTTTTAAAAGTTGTGCGGGTAAAAAATTACGTGCTTACAGCTGCCCCTCTTTGCTTGAAAACACGAAAGTTTTCGGAGCAAAGAACAATAAGCAACGTAATTAATTTATGACCCGATGCTTATTCAAAACGAAACATGGATGGACAAAAGATTATGACCTAGCCCTGGTATCTGAGCTGCCTACATATCCTTGGCTATAAAGGAATCAGGTCATGTGTAGTTCAGAAGTGATTGAAGTGATGGAGTGTGTGATGACGATGAGAGAGTCGAGTGAGGTTCCATCGAGGTTCCGGTCCGCGGTCCTGTTATTACATCAAAATCAAAAATGAAAAAGACTAACTAAGCATGTCAGCTATGAGTTACAAGATTCCCATCTATAAGTGTTTGAAGCTTGATCTTGAGTCTTGAATGGTTCTTCATATAGACTTTTGATTTGAACCTTGATGCTTGCTAGCTGCAGGTGCAGATTCATCTTCTTCAGCTTCTTCGGATCAAGACCGAACATGCAGTGCTCGTGACTTCAGCCATGTCTTGAGCAGTTCACATCTTTCATCGGCTTCTGCATTTTGGATTCACTTCTCTTCTTTTCTTTTCTTTTATTATGGATTGAGACTTCTTCCTTTGGTCATCTCGGACTGTCGACTCGCATTCTTGAGGCGAGCTTCTGCTACTTCTAACTTGAATTGAATTCAAAAATGACTTCCCTTGTTCTTCAGGTGGGCGCGTGCAACTGACTTAAAACAAAAATGAATTCCCTCGTTCTCCAGGTGGGTGCCTAATACTGACTTGAACTTGCAATGAATTCCCTCGTTCTCCAGGTGGGCGCTTGCGACTGACTTGAACTTAAAATAAATTACCCCATTCTCCAGGTGGGCGCCTGCGACTGACTTTAACTTGAAATGAATTCCCTCGTTCTCCAGGTGGGTGCCTGCTGCCTTAAAACTTGAAATAAATTCCCTTGTTCTCCAGGTGGGCGCCTGATGACTTAAAACTTGAAATAAATTCCCTCGTTCTCCAGGTGGGCGCCTAATAATTTCACCTCGTTCTCCAGGTGGGCGCCTGATGACTTAAAACTTCAAATAAATTCCCTCGTTCTCCAGGTGGGCGCCTGATGACTTAAAACTTGAAATGAATTCCCTCGTTCTCCAGGTGGGCGCCTGATGATTTAAAACTTGAAATAAATTCCCTCGTTCTCCAGGTGGGCGCCTGATGACTTAAAACTTGAAATAAATTCCCTTCTTCTGCAGGTGGGCGCCTGATGACATAAAACTTGAAATGAATTCCCTCGTTATCCAGGTGGGCGCCTGATGACTTAAAACTTGAAATAAATTCCCTCATTCTCCAGGTGGGCGCCTGATGATTTAAAACTTGAAATAAATTCCCACATTCTCCAGGTGGGCGCCTGTTACTGACTTGAACTTGAAATGAATTCCCTCATTCTCCAGGTGGGCGCCTGCGACTAACTTGAACCTAAAATAAATTCCCTCATTCTCCAGGTGGGCGCCTGATGCTACAACAAAATAGGCAAAACAAAAGAAACTTTTCTTCCCCAGTTTGCACTAGGAAGATTTGTGAGTTGTTAGTAGAACTATAAATCACCTATGTTATTGATGATTGATGCAATGATGAGAGTAAAATTAAAGACTCGACTAGGATGTGCGTCTCCTGTGAGTAAAACCAAGAAAATTTCGACTAGCAAATGCGTCTGCTAAAAAAAAAAAACTGAATGTCCCAGACTAGGAAGTGCATCTCCTAGGGGTGAAACTTGAATGAACCAAATTAGGAAGTGTGTCTCCTAAAGAAATAAAAATCTGAAAAACCCAAAATAGGAAGTGTGTCTCCTAGATTTGAGATAGAGCTTGAAGAAAAATTATAAACTAAGCTTTGACTAAACTAAAAACTGACCCTATTTTCCAGGCGGGACCCCTGATTTCAAGAAAACTAAACATTGATAACTTAAGAAAACTGAAAATTGACCCTTTCTTTTTCTTTTTTTTAAAAAACCAGACTTCCCTTTTTTAATTTATTATCCTAGGAGAAAATTCATCAAACTAGGTTTTAATCTTAGGAGAAAGATTCATCAGACTAAGATTTTGATTCTAGGAGAAAATTCATCAGACTAGGTCTCTTTTCTCTTTTTTTTTTGTATCTTAGGAGAAAGATTCATCAGACTAAGATTTCTATCCTAGGAGAAAGTTCATCAGACTAGGTCTTCAATCTTAGGAGAAAGATTCATCAGACTAAGATTTCGATCCTAGGAGAAAATTCATCAGACTAGGTCTCTTTTTTATTTTCTTAGGAGAAAGATTCATCAGACTAAATCTTTTTTATTATCTTAGGAGAAAGATTCATCAGAGTAAGACGTTTATCCTAGGAGAAAATTCATCAGACTAGGTTTTCCTTTTTTGTTATCTTAGGAGAAAGATTCATCAGACTAAGACGTTTATTCTAATCAGACTAGGTTTTCTATCTTAGGAGAATGATTCATCAGACTAAGACTTCGATCCTAGGAGAAAGTTCATCAGACTAGGTCTTTTTTTTGGTTATATTAGGAGAAAGATTCATCAGACTAAGATTTCTATCCTAGGAGAAAATTCATCAGACTAGGTTTTCTTATCTTAGGAGAAAGATTCATCAGACTAAGATTTCGATCCTAGGAGAAAATTCATCAGACTAGGTCCTTTTTTGTTATCTTAGGAGAAAGATTCATCAGACTAAGACGTTTATCCTAGGAGAAAATTCATCAGACTAGGTTTTCTATCTTAGGAGAATGATTCATCAGACTAAGACTTTAATCCTAGGAGAAAGTTCATCAGACTAGGTCTTTTTTTTTTTTTTTGTTATCTTAGGAGAAAGATTCATCAGACTAAGATTTCTATCCTAGGAGAAAATTCATCAGACTAGGTCTCTTTTTTGTTATCTTAGGAGAAAGATTCATCAGACTAAGATGTTTATCCTAGGAGAAAATTCATCAGATTAGGTTTTCTATCTTAGGAGAATGACTCATCAGACTAAGACTTCAATCCTAGGAGAAAGTTCATCAGACTATGTATTATTTTTGTTATCTTAGGAGAAAGTTCATCAGACTAAGATTTCTTTCATAGGAGAAAATTCATCAGACTAGGTTTTCTTATCTTAGGAGAAAGATTCATCAGACTAGGTCCTTTTTTGTTATTTTAGGAGAAAGATTCATCAGACTAAGACGTTTATCCTAGGAGAAAATTCATTAGACTAGGTCTTCTATCTTAGGAGAAAGATTCATCAGACTAAGACATTTATCCTAGGAGAAAATTTCATCAGACCAGGTTTTCTTATCTTAGGAGAAAATATTCACCAGACTAAGATTTTTATTGGGAAAAAATCCATCAAACTAGGACCTTTTATCCTAGGAGGAAAAACGTGAAGACAAATGGCTACATTTTATGCACACTAGCAAGACAGATAAAGGCAAAGATTTGAGAAACTTACCTTTGTCGGCTCTTCTCTTCTTTTTTCTTTTTCTTTCTTTTCTTCTCTTTTTTTTTTGAAACCCAAATTCCTTGCACTACTTTGTTCCTGTTTCAAACAAAGAAAATTTTGTCAGTTTTAAAAGTGGTGGTCAGTTTGCGGCCTTGAGTCTTGGGCAGCTTGGCTTTTGCTCAATCAGCTTGAGTCAGTTTCAAGCGAGTTTTTGCTTTACATCAACCCTGATCGTTTCACACCCAATACCATTTGTATTTGTGGCTCAACCAGCCTTATCCCAACTGGAGATCTTTGCTTAGGTGACATTTTTAATGTCTCTCTGCTTTTTGAGCAATTTGTCTGTCAGAGAGAATCACCAGTTATCTTTGCTTGCGCCCAGTAGGTTGACAAGAGTCTTTTGGGGGGGAAGCCTTTGCATGAATCCTTAATGCATGTTGACTGTAAAAACTGCGTGTGCTGGCCAAATTTACTTTGTACAACTGAAAAGCTGGTAGCAGATTTTGAAATCTTTTCTTGCTTGTTTTGACAAGGACTGACTCAGAGTGAAGGACACAATGATGCAAAAAAATAAGTATTAACAAGAAATGCCCCTGTCGGAAGGACATAAGGAAGAGTTTTTTTTTCTTTTTATTTTGCAGTAACTAGCCTTAATGATCATGACATGCATTTTGGACTTAACAGTCTAATCTATCAAACTGACCAAATCTTCCCTTTTACCATTCTTATGACTTTGAAGCCGGGCTTTTTCTTGCCAATCCTTTGCATCAGCTTCACGACTCACTTTCGACAAGTAGTGCCCCGAGGAATTTTCACCAACAAGCCTCTCTCATTTATTCATCTCTGCTTACCGTCGTCTTACAGTGCCCGTGAGGGTTTTCACTAGTAAGACACTCTCATATTTGCTTCTTTATTTTTCTTTTTATTTTGCTTTCTAGTGTGAGCAAACTGACAGTGTTCTATGCGTGTGACAACTGTTGCTCATTGCATGCGTCTCTTGGCATTCTTGAAGGCATATCGGGAGTTCTTTATTTGGAAGGTTTTGGATAGGGTTGGAAAGAAGGGTCGGCGTGGAGGCTCTAAGTAGACTCAATATGATGGGTTGTACATTTTACAACTTTTGGAATCGACTCTTTCAAAAGTGAAATAAAAGTTTTGCCCCAGTTTCTGATATTGGGGATTTTTGTATTTTTTTTTCTTTATTCTTTTTTTTTTGAATTCTTATTTGGTTGGACCGAACCGTGTAAGGCTGCCTACGTATCCTTTTTTTAAAAGGAATTAGGTCTAACGTAGTTCAAACATCTGACCTAACTATTTTTTTTTCATCTTTCTTTCTTTTTTTTTCATTTTTTTCATTCGTTCTTCTCTTTTTTTTTCTTTTTTTTTTCACAACAATTTCCCCAACTTTTATTTTCTGGGGGCATGGACTTTGACTGTTCTTTTCTTATTCTTTTTTTCACTTGAACTTTCTAAGAGTCACCCCAGTTTGTACTCTTGGGACATGGAATTTTCCTTTCATTTTTTCATTTTTTTTGGACTTTTAACTCTAAACTTCATTCCAAAAGAAGGTGGTCGAAGAAAATAACACTGGCTCAAAAGGGGTAACAAAGGGTATAAAGTGTTTGGGTAGCAGAAAAAGGGCCTCCTAGCCTCTAGAGTGCCAATCATGGTTTCCTTTCGCGACACAGCATTGATGAACATGTTTGTCTTCTTGGTGTGTCGTGGTCGGAAGACACTTTTCACCCATTAATGTCAAACTTTCCAATAAACTTCAATTGATTCTTTCTCAAACCCGACCTTCACAATGATTTGAAGGTAAAGATCATTAACCTCCACGGGTCATTTTATTCAAGCTTAATTCCAAAGTGTTTCAACTCTTTATTCATCCTCAAAAGTTCATTTTCTCATTTATCCAATTCAAGCTTAAATCAGTTTTCTAAGATCTGGCCAAAAATTCCGCATGCATGTCATATCACTAAAACTAGTGGGAAAAGAACTAAACATGGAATGACACAAAAGGACAAACCGTATTTCATTGAGTAAACAACAAGACAAACAACCTAAAATCTGAGTTACAACCCTAAAATAACCCGGCTAATGAAAATAGCAACAAAACGGACAGACAAGACTCACACAAACAAAATAGAGGGATAGAAGGGTTTGACTCAATAAAACAAATAAAATCTAGATCACACCCTGGAATAACCCAGATAATAGAAAAACATCAAAACAAGCTACCAAGATTCCTTCCTAGTGAGAAGGGAATGACTTTTCAATTGCTATGCTTGACATTTAGCCACAAATTTGCTCATCAGAATCACCATAGCCTTCTCCAATTTCAGTTGGCAAGTTCCCGAGAGGATTCTCATACTCCATGTCACCACACATCATCCCCATAAAGTGTGCATCATCATGTGCATGTAAAGGATTTTGCGTGATATTCCGGGTGTAATTATCTTGGATCACAATCAATTTTTCCTAGATCATCCTTTCTATTTCTCTTTTCAAATCCCGACAAATTTCAACATTGTGCCCCTGGGCATTGGAATGGTATTCACACCTTTTAGAAGGGTCAAAGCTTCTTGCACGTGGGTCCACATGATTTGGAGGAATAGGTGCAATCACGTCATAATGCTTTAATTTCTCAAACACACTTGCATAGGACTCTCCTATTGGTGTAAAATTATCTTTCAACCTTTGTTCCCCTCTATACCCCTGGTTTGGATGTGGGTTATAGGGCACTTGGAAAAATTTGTGAAGGATGGTGGAGATTTTGCGGTGCTGGTGCTCGCCTTCTGGGGTGTCTTGGTGGCTGGACAACATACTGAAGTGGAGCAATAGAGTATTGTGGGTTCTGAGGTGGATAGTAGTGCTCAGGGGAATCATCGAAAACCTGATGAGGCTGCTCATACCCTCGAGATGTTCTCCTAGGACCTCTTCTCGACCTTATTGTCATCATGCTTTCTTTATCCTTCTCATTCGTGTCACTAACATTATCAAATTCAATCTGGACAGCCTGAGTTGCAGCTTTGAAAACTGCTTGACGTATAATTTTGCCTGTCTTAAGGCCATTCTCAACCATTTCCCCAATTTTGATTGCTTCCAAGAAGGATTTGCCCACTGCGGACATCATGTTTTGAAAATAATCTGGCTCTTGAGCCTGAAGGAAGATAATGATTAGCTCGTGGTCATCCATGGGTGGCTTAAATCTAGCCGCTTGCTCTCTCCATTTAATGGCATATTCCCTGAAACTTTCAGTTGGTTTCTTCTTCAGGTTTGAAAGGGAATTGCGGTTTGGGGCGATATCGATGTTGTATTGGAACTGTTTGAAAAAGGCCTGGGCCATGTCATCCCAGACATGCCAGTGAGAGGTGTCTTGATCCATAAACCATTCAGAGGCTACCCCTGTCAGGCTTTCCCCGAAATAAGCCATTACCAGTTCTTCTTTTCCCTCCACACCTCTTAGTTGATTGCAATACCTTTTCAGGTGGGCTATGGGGTCTCCGTGTCCATCATTCTTTTCAAATTTGGGAGTCTTGAAACCAAGTGGCAAACGAACACCGGGGAACATACATAGATCCTTGAAGGCAATACTCTTCTGATCTGCCGACCCTTGTATATTTTTCAACTTTTGTTCTAAGTTTTTCACTCTTTGGGTCATTTCTTCTTGTACCATCTTTCGGGTAGGCTTCTCAATCTTTGAAGGAAAATCAAATAGGTACGAGTGATACTCAGGAGAATGGTATTGTTTGTGATGGGTAGCAAATTGTAACTCATGACTTTCTTTTGTACCACTGTTGGCTGTGGGATTGTGAAAACGGGCATAACAGCATTGATTGTCTGATTGGTTGTCAATGGCACACTTTGGGAGCGCGCAACAGAAGTTCCAGCTGTAGTCATACAGTTGGGATAAAGACTGAACCCAAATGGATAGGATCGATTAGACAATGAGACAGGAGTAGTAATAGTCGAGATGTGTGTTAATTTTGGGAAAACATGAGAAAGGGGTGGTCCTTGACCATTGGCCGATGCTTGACACATTTTAGTCATTTGTTGTTTCGGTATTCTATTTTCCTCAACCACAATAGACTCTTGTTGAACCCTTTGACCCTGAGTCTCTTGACCACTCGTAACAGGTTCAATGTCAGTTGTCAATGACATTTTTCCTTTGGATTTTGTGTTGCCAGCTTGCCACAAACCGACCACCTCAAACTTTCTTCTATGATTCAAAACAAGAGACACGTTAGAATGGACTCAGCCGGTCCTTATTATTATCATAATTTTTTTATTTTATTTTTTCTCATTTTCATTTCATTTCATTTTTCATTTTTTTGGTCGATCGAACCTGATGTGTGTTGCCTACGTATCACGTGGGAACATGAATCAGATCGTGCGTAGTTCGGGAAGATAAAAAATAAAATAAATAAACTAACTCTTTTTGGATTTTGATTTTTTTTTTAATTTCCGAAAGAAAGACTTATAAAGAAGAAAGAAAATATTTTTGGAATTTGATTTGTTTTTTTTTTCTAATTTTTTCCGAAAGGACATCTATATAAGAAAGAAAAATATTTTTTGGCTTTTGATGTTTTGTTTTTATTTTTTATTTTTGGGAGAAAGACTTTCTAAAAGAAATGTGGAAAATATTTTTTTTTTTGGATTTTGATTTCATTTGTTTTCTTTTTCTAATAAAACTCCTACAAATAAAATATTTTTTGGTTTAAAAATTTTCTTATTTTTTTTATTTTTTGGGATTTTCTAAAAAAAGACTCTTAAAGTAGGAATTAAAGGAAAATATTTTTGGATTCTTTTGAAAATGTGGTCTAAAAGAAAGACTTTCTAAAGAGGAGGTAAAGGAAAATATTTTTGGATTTTTTTGAAAATTGTGGGCCGGAACCGATGAGGTTTGCCTACGTATCTCACATCCGGTGAGAATCAGACCCCGCGTAGTTCTGCCAGTTTTGACGGAACAGGGGAAACATGAATTTTGAAAACATTGGCTTATTTTCTCTCTTTGTTTTTCAAAATTTCGACAGAGTTTCGAAATGTTTTAAATACCTACCTCACTCTTGTTGTTTTTTTTTCTTGATTTTCTTTCCCTATTCTAGAAGTCGGTCAACATACAACCCGAAGCAAATGAATACACAAGTAACACATAATGCATCAGGATAGTCTTTTAATTTTGGGTACACCTGTCCTAGACGGACCCAATCCCTGTGTTGAGTCCCCTAAGTCAAATGCACGTGATGCAAGCAAACGTACCTACTATGGATCCGGCATGAGGCTGTGTTATTCTAAGTTTAAAACCTGGGTGTATTGTTCTAGACCTGGCTTACCCGAGCGAACAACTCGAGCCGGGGGAGGGGGGGGGCAACGTACCGGGAACCAAAAGGCCATCCGGCTTTGTGACTGTTCCGATCCTCATTCTAAAATTAGGGATATGACATTCTAACAGAAAAGAAGCCACGCCAGTGTGCGCTTCCCAGAAGATTTAGAAGACTCAGAGAGAAGAAGGGTGTCGTAACAGTTTATCTACAGTTCATAGAATATCAAAGCGGTAAATGAGCAGTAATTAGCACATTAAGCCCAAACATGTAATATCAGACAATCACAAGAAAGCCAAGCATAACAGTTATTCTAAGCTCGAATTCTGAACCCTGAACCAGAAGTTCTGGGTTATTATCTCCACCAGAGTCGCCAGAGTTGTCACACCTCCTTTTTTCCCGAGGGGAATGGGGATAAGGGAGTTTTTCCAATTAAAGTGACATTAATCGAAATGGGATTATTTATTAAATTCAGAGTCGCCACTTGGAATAAGTTATGGTGTCCCAATTCACCGGTTTATTTTAAATCCCAAATCGAGGAAATATGACTCTATTTATGCTCTGCGAACACAGAAGACCAGGTAAGGAATTCTGTTAACCCGGGAGAAGGTGTGAGGCACTCCCGAGTTTCGTGGTTTTAGCACGGTTGCTCAACTATTAATAATTGGCCTAATTATCTGATTTAATACATGTTTTAAAACATAGTGTGCATTTTTATCTTCTAAATCGCTTTTAATATTTATGGAATTTGTTTGAACAAGTCACGATATTGCGCACTCGCTATTTTGGTACACGTTGAAACCCGCGCCATATGAAATGCACCCACGATTTACGACATGTTTATTTTTATTATTATTTGAAGTTGTGGTTGAGTCACATGAAACACACACTCGAATTGGGGTTATGTATCATGACTATGCCACGGGAACCGTACCCATAGTCACTATGATTTATTTATGCGCCTAAAGCAAACTACAATTATAAACAAAGAGGATGGCCTTGAAAGATTATTATTACATTTTAATACCATGTGAAGCCAGCAAGAAAATGACAACTTAAAGATATCACCTGAATTCTTCTCAAACACATACAACCCATTTATCGTTATTGACAAAGTAAAGCCCAAACCATATGCAACAAATCATATCAGCCCATTTAACTTAATGAAATTCCTTAGAGCTTTCTTTTCCAAACTTTTACAAAATAAACTAATGATAAAATAATGCTTAACTCAAAGACACATGCTCAAAATAGAAACACTGGAGATGCAATGGTATAGACAAATTGTAAATATTTATCTAGACGATCAATTAGCTAATTAACACAATAAACAAATTCATGCTAACACGATGAATCGACTGAACCTTTCTCAAACTAACAGGAACAAAATGAAAGAATTAATTAAAGGAAGAAGGGGACCTTTTATAGCTTCCAATTTATCAAAAAGCTTTCTGCCAGTTTACAAGATGATGAGAAGAACACGCCGACGAAATTGAATGGAACGGTTCATCAACAAGACATGCTGGAAACCTCGAATGAGCTCCACTGACTCGGCTTAATTTGGACAGTGGCTTCACGTGTTGAAGATCAGAAGAAGGAGCAGCATCGATTGGCTCTAATTTGAAGTGACGAAGCAAAGAAACAGGGGGAGGATTTTGTTTTTCCTTTTTGAAATCTAATTTCCCGTTTTTGTTTTTCTCACTTCCCTTGTTTCGTTTTTGTTTCTTTGTTTTGTGTGTGTGTGCTGCTCTTTTTCTTTTTGATTTTGAGAACAAGAAAAAGATCTCCCCAGGTGGGGGATCTGCCGTTTCATAGCTTAGGAATTAGATTTGCCCCTTGTTTTGGGAAGATTATTTAGGTTTTATTTGGGGTGGGGAATTAATATTGGCCCTTGGATGAAAGTGGATCAATGGTTATGATTAAGGAAAGGGTTTGATGGGTGAGAAAAGGATTTGGGCTAAAAGAGATTGAGAAGAATGGGCCTTTGTCTTGCTGGGCCACTGAAATCCGAAAAATGAGTTCCCAACTGGCCCAAGTTTAATTCTTTCTCATTGAATAAAAATAAAAAATACAAATATTACCAAAATATACTAATTAATCTTGGTTAATAAAAATAAACTATTAACGTGAACTATATATTAAAATAAAAATATTTTTGGTATTTTTTAAAGTGTTATAAATATTATAAAATATTAATAAGCTAATATATATATAAAATACAAATACTACCAAAATATACTAATTAATCTTGATTAATAAAAATAAACTATTAATGTGAACTATATATTAAAATAAAAATATTTTTGGTATTTTTTAAGTGTTATAAATATTATAAAATACTAATAAGCTAATATATATTTATATATATATATAATAAGAAAAGAAACATTATAAAACCAAACTATTTTTGTGTTTTTAAACTTATGTTTTAAAATTAAAACTAAAAGTTGACTGAAATCTTATAAAAATGAAAATAAATAAATATTTTAAAATATTACTTTTAAAAGTTGTGCGGTCAAAAATTACGTGCTTACACCGGCGACGGGAGTCTGTGCTCCTACCCCGGCCTGAGATGTGGCCGGAGCAAGTGGAATCAATCCAGCCTGAGCTAAGGTACTGAACATGCTCAGAAACTAGGCTAGAGTCTCCTGGAGGGCTGGTGCAGCAACAGGTATCTCAAGTGTCTGCCCTCCAGCTTGAGCTACTGGGGGCTCCCTTGTAGCAGCTCGTGCGGGTGCTTTGGCTGCACCACGTGGACGTCCTCGGCCTCTACCCTGGCTCCGGACTCTCGAGGCTCTAGCAGGGGGCGCGAGTGCCTGTTCATCAGATCCGCTTGTACGTGTCCTCACTATCTGTGAGAGAACAGAATACAAAAATTTAGAATCTTTGAAGTCAATAATTTTCGCACGACAAGGAATCAAAGTAGTGAAAATTTTCTAACAGTTCCATAGCCTCCCGAAGATAAGTACAAACGTCTCCGTACCGATCCGCAAGACTCTAAAAAAACCAGCTTGTGACTCACGACACCTACGAACCTAGGGCTCTGATACCAACTTGTCACGACCCAATTTCCCCTCCGTGTGACGTGGTGACGGCACCTAGTCTTTACAACTAGGTAAGCCTAATATTTTTGCGAAGTAATGAAATAAAAATAAATATTTAACCAACTATTCAAAAATACACAACAAATCCCAAAACCCGAAACATCGTGAATCACAAACTACAGAAGGAAAAATATAGTGTCCCTATACATCATAATCTAACAAGGAAAAATACAGAAGATAATGGACATGAGAAAGAGTAGAATGGGACTCCGAGGTCTGCGGACGCGGCAAATATACCTTGAAGTCTCCAAAGCTGTCCCAGCTCACTGATAGTGCGGCTGATAAGGTACACCTGGATCTGCACACGAAAAACATGTGCAGAGAGTAGCATGAGTACACCACAATCAGTACCCAGTACGTGCCAAGCCTAACCTCGGTCGAGTAGTGACGAGGTCAGGGCCGTACCGGTAAATATATAATAAACAATATAGAGTGTAATATCGCAATAAAATAAAGGCTGAAATTTAACAACAATGAAATCATAGAAGGTAACAGCTCAGTACACAGAAACACAACAGGGGATCTCCCGAGATACCGTCTCGTAGTCCCAAACGTAAATGTGCAAGGAGATCTCCTGGAATGCCGTTCTGTAGTACCAAAGTAAACGTGCAGGGGGATCTCCGGGAATACCGTTCCGTAGTCCTAAAGTAAATGTGCAGGGGGATCTCCCGAAATACCGTTCCGTAGTCCCAAAGTAAATATGCAGGGGGATCTCCCGGAATACCGTTCCATAGTCCCAAAGTAAATGTGCAGGGGGATCTCCCGGAATACTGTTTCGTTGTCCCAAAGTAATTGTGCAGGGGGATATCCCGGAATACCGTTCCGTAGTCCCAAAGTAAATATGCAAGATAGGGGGATCTCCCGGAATACCGTTTCGTAGTACCAAAGTAAATATGCAATGCAAACAATAGAAATGCAACTACATCACGAAATCTTATGATTTAGACTAAGTACCAGTCAAGGAAGAAGTAGGAAATTCACTAAGCATGCTGCACAGAGTTCACATAGGCAATTAAGACACGTATATATGCTGTATTAGACTAAACAAGATAGCTCCACAAATGGGAATAACTCAATTAAGAATGAAAATAGATTAATACTCATTAAAATGGTATAACTCAAAATAAAAGGAAAACTTGTTGATGCTTGGTAAGAAAATTGGGTTTTACCACAACTAGCTCGTGTACGTACTCGTCACCTCACGTACACGGCGCTGACATATCACAATAGTTCCAAAACTTAAGGGAATTTCCCCCACACAAAGTTAGGCAAGCCACTTACCTCGAACCAAGCTCAATCAATCGGTCACAATGCCTTTCCCATGAATATCCGGCTCCGAATGGCCCAAATCTAGCCAAAAGCAATTACATATCATAAATACAACAATAATATACTCATCTAATTAACGAAATCAACATTTTAACGAAAAGTCCGAAATTAACTCAAAAATCGCCTGTGGGGCCCACATCTCGGAATCGGGTAAAAGTCATAAAATACAAAAGCCTGTTCACTCACGAGTCTAACCATATCAAATTTACTAAAAGTCGATACCAAATGGTCCTCCAAATCCACAAATCAAACTTCCAAATCCCTAGCCTCCAATTCCAAATTTCCACCTTAAATACATGCTAACTAGGTGGGAAAATACATGGGGTAGCAAGATTATTGATCAAAAATAAGCACAAGGGACTTACCTCAATAAATGCCTCGAAAATGCTCTCAAACATCGCCCTAAACCGAGTTTGCAAAGTCAAAAATGACAAAAATCACAAAGCCTTTTGGGTTTTAACCACTACCCAGGTATTTCCGCACCTGCGGGTAGGCTTGTGCGGAAATTATGTGCATCTGCGCAATTCACTTTCCCCCTCTTCCTTTGCACCTACGATGAAAGGGCCGCATCTGCGCGTTCGCGCCTGAGGAATTCCCTTCCGCTTCTGCGGACCTTGCGCACCAGTGAAGACCCCTAACGCATCTGCGGGCATCGCAGATGTGGAAAACACCTCGCACCTGCGACACCTGGCACTCCTCCATTTTCCCATTTCTGCGCCAATTTGCTCACACCTGCAGGCTCGTACATGCGGGCAGCCTTGCGCAGGTGCGATTACAGCAGAACCAATTGAGAACCTGAAAAAAGAGAAGGACGCCTTAGATGAAAAAATTGCAAATATAGAACATGAAAGAGATTATCTAATAGTCATTGTGGTAGACCTAAAAGAGACCACTGAGTGTGTAAGAAAGTAAAAAGAAGTCTTAACTGAGAGGGTTGCTAACATTGAGCATGAGTGAGATGACCTATTAGTGGTGCTAGTGGACTTGAAGGAAACAATTGGGGAACTTAAAATAGAGAGTAGGCCTGAAAATTCTCAAAAGGTAAAGGAAGTTGCAAGTGAGGCACACATTAAGCTTGAAAGTGAGTTAAATTCAGTGAAGTCCAGTCTGTGTGCTGAGCTTGAGAAAAACAAACAACTTCATGAAGAACTAGGAACAGTGAAGAGTGACCTTGAAAAATCACTCAAGTGGACCTGCTCCTATGATGCTATCACTGCCATGTACACCAACAATGGGGGAAACAGGTAGGGGATTATGTTCCAAAGGGAAAATATTCCTTACAATCCTCATAGCAAGTACGTTACTGTACCTGATAATTGGCTTTGCACTCACTGTGGCAACACTGGGCACTTTAAAGAAAACTGTAAGGCCGGATTTCAGTCACAACAGAAAAATAAAGTTTTTGCTGAAAAGGTAACTACCGGTAGAGAACCTGATCCCTCATATAAAAGGCGCATGATGCCTGCTTGGACCAGAAGATCCCTCATTCACCCTTTTTCTTATTACAAGGGACCCAAACTCGTTTGGGTTCCTAAGTCTAACTCCTGATTTTCTTGTGCAGGGAACAGTGAAAGGAAGCAGCCTACAATGGTACATGGATAGCGGCTGCTCAAAGTATATGACTGGAAGTACAAATGATTTCCTTTCACGTAACGCCCTGAAAAGAGGGAGTGTATCCTTTGGAAATGGAAAGAAAGGATACATTCTGGGAGTTGGAAGGATTGGGAAGTCTCTCTCACACTCAATCGAAAATGTGTACTACGTGAACGGGTTGAAGTACATCTTGCTAAGTGTTTCCTAGATCTGTGACAAGGGAAACAAGGTGGAATTTGTGTCAAAAATATGTACAGTCACAAACCTAGTGATTGATGAGGTGGTTTTAGTAGCAAAAAGATACAAAAATATCTATGTTGCTGATTTTGAGTCTCTGCAGAATGGTGATTTCAGTTGTCTAAGTGTTGTTGATGATGATGCTGAATTATGGCGTAGGAGGCTGGGTCATGCAAGCTTCACGTTGCTGAACAAATTGGTCAGGAAGGACCTGGTTCGTGGTCTGCCCAAGTCAAGTTTCAAGGATCACAAAGTGTGTGATGCATGTGTAAAAGGAAAGCAAGTCATATCCTCATTCAAGCCCAAAAGGGAAGTTAGTACCTCAAGGCCACTTGATCTTCTTCACATGGATTTATATGGACCCATGGGGGTGGCAAGAAGGGGAGGAAAGAAATATATCTTCGTTATAGTTGATGATTACTCCAAATTCACCTGGACTCTGTTTCACAGAACTAAGGATGAAGCCTTTGAAGTGTTTTTTGCCTTTCGTCAAAAAGATTTAATTGAAGATGGGTAATAATGTAGCTTGCATCAGGTCTGATCATGGGACAGAGTTCGACAATGCCAATTTTGATGAGTTCGGTATTGAAAATGGTATCACTCACAATTGTTCAGCTCCAAGAACACCTCAACAAAATGGTGTTGTGGAGAGGAAGAATAGAACTCTTGAAGACATGGCAAGGACAATGTTGATTGATAGTGGGATTGCAAAGAGTTTCTGGGCAGAAGTTGTCAATACTGCTTGCTACTTGGTGAACAGGTGCATGATCACGTCCCTTCTGAACACGACTCCATATGAACTGCTGAATGGAAGGAAGCCCAAGCTGACACATCTAAGGACTTTTGGGTGTAAATGTTTTGTCCTCAACAATGGAAAGGAAACTCTTGGAAAATTCGATGCCAAAAGTGATGAAGGAATCTTTCTGGGATACTCATCTCAAAGCAAATCTTACAAAGTATATAACAAAAGGACTCAATGTGTTGAAGAGAGTATACATGTGATCTTTGATGAATCTCACCTCTCATGTGAGAAGGACAGACGTGTTGACCAAGATGGAGAACCTTTATCTATTCCAGGTGAAGTTATTGACATGGAAAATGGAAAGGCAGACATAATGAGTCATGTCAAGGAATCCAGTTAAGATGATGCAAATACATCTCCATCCATTAGAGGGGAACCTGGTCCCACGATCACATCAACTGAAGGTGACAATAGAGTTGTTGCTGCAGTCTAAGGTACTCCACTTGCTGAAGTAAGAAGCGGCCAAGAACCTCAGTCAGATATACCAGGCTCCTATACCAATGAGATTCAGGCACCAAATTGGAAGCACAAAAGCTCACATCCTCTTGATAACATAATCACTCCTCTCGACTCAGGAATTCAGACCACGTCAAAAGCTAGAAACTCACTTGCCTTCTCAGTTTTTCTTTCTCAAATAGAGTCCCAAAAACATCAAACAAACTTTGAAAGATGCAGACTGGATCAATGCCATACAGGAAGAGCTGCATCAATTTGAAAGAAACAAAGTATGACACCTGGTTCCTCGGCCTGCAGATCGAACCGTTATAGGAACCAGGTGGGTATTCAGGAATAAACTTGATGAGTTTGGAAACATAATAAGAAATAAGGCAAGACTTGTAGTTCAAGGCAACAATCAGGAAGAAGGGATTAACTATGATGAAACTATTTGTCACGACCCCAAATTTCCACCTTCGGGACCGTGATGGCGCCTAACATTTCACTTACTAGGCAAGCCAACGTTAGAATAATATTAGCCATTTTAAAACAATTTAAACTAATTAATAACAAAGAAACAAATGTGGAAGTAAGGTATGAAATGTAGTGATAATCCATAATAATAGCAATGTCTAAATACTATCCAACAACTGGAGTCACAAGTTCACGCGCTTCTAGAATAATACAAATAAAGGTCTGAATAAAATTCAAGCTGCTTGAAATATAATACACAACTGAGATAATATAGAAGGGGACTTCAGAACTGCGAACGCTGTGTAGTTATACCTTAAGTCTCCACTGGTAGCTGTATCCGAGAAAATCTACAGTACACCGCTGAGACCAACTCTGAAATCTGCACAAGAAGTTCATAGTGCAGTATCAGTACAACCGACCCCATGTACTAGTAAGTGTCGAGCCTAACCTCGACGAAATAGTGACGAGGCTATGACAAGACACGTACATAAACAACTTGTACAAGTATATACAAATACGAAGTAACAATAATACAATAAATAACAATTTATAAATTGGCAGGGTACATGCGAAGAGGAAATAAATAATAATTTCAGCAAGAGATGTATCACTTAGCAGTCAATTAATTCATCAACAATAAAATGAGCAAATGATAATATTAAAATGGCACGGCACCACCCTGCGTGCTTTTACTCTCATTTGACATGGCATCACCCTTCGTGCTTTTACACTTTCTCACAGATGGCACGGCAACATCTTTCGTGCTTTTACACTCATAAATGGCATGACAACAACCTTTGTGCTTTTACACTCACAAATGGCACGATAACACCCTTCGTGCTTTTACACTCACAAATGGCACGGCATGACCCTTCATGCTTTTACACTCTTCCTTACCATGAAAGATAATTATATAAATTCGAAAGAGTATTTAAATGTGGGGATATACACTTATCAATTCGATACCAGAATACCGATTTCATCTTCCAAAATATTCGACAATAAATAAATGAATAAAATTTTCATGAATAATAATCAAATAATCAATAATAAACTTAAGCAGGAATATCTTAGTTAAATAGGCCATTATTCAAAATAAACAAATTCCGCATGCATGCTTTGATTCAACCACAACGCATAAGTACTCGTCACCTCACATATACGTTGTACACGCACATTAAAACATGTAGCAAATAGACAAATAAGTCCTACTCCCTCAAGTCAAGGTTAACCACGACACTTACCTCGCTTTGCAACAAAATTCAAGAATCCAATACACCTTTGCCTCGTGAATTCGTGTCCTAAATCCTCAAATCTAGTCAGAAACAATTCAATATACTCAATATAAATCGTAGGAATTAATTCCATATGAATTTACTAATTTTCCGGATTAAAATCCGAAATTCATCTAAAAATCGACAGTGGGGGCCACGCCTCGAATCCCAGAAAAACTCATGAAATTCGAACATCCGTTCTGATATGAGTTCAACCATACAAAAATTATTAAATTCCGACACCGGATTGGCTTCCAAATCTTCATTTTATATTTTTGAAAGTTTTTATAAAAATATGATTTTTCTTCAATAAATTCACGGATTCATTATGTAATTGAGTATGGAATCATGAAATATAATAAATATAGTATAAGAAATACTTACCCCAATGTTTTCCCGTGAAAATCGCCCAAATATTGTCTTACCCGAACTCAAAATCGAAAATGGTGGAAAATGGGTTGAAATCCCGTTTCAAGAACTTAAGTTCTGTTTGCCCAGATTTTTACTCATCGCGATCGCGGAAATTCGTTCGCGATCGCGTAGAACAATTTCTCCCTTGGTCCATTTTACTCTTCGCGATCGTGGATCACTCTTTACGATCGCGAAGCATATTTTGGCTGCCCAGATTTTTAACTCTACGTGATCACGTAAATGGTCATGCGATCATGGAAAAGATTTTCTCAGCCTTACGTGATCGCGTACTGACTTATGCAATCGTGTAGCACAAATGGCGTGCCTAGCTTCTGCCTTCCTTCCTTTTACGCGATCGCAGCTTGGCCCTCATGTTCGTAGTACACTGGGAGTTAACCTTCCGTGATCGCGTGCCTATATTCGCGAACGTGAAGGGTAAAATTAATGACTCACAATTTCCTCTTCACGATCGCAGGAATGGCTACGCGATAGCGAAGCACAATGCACCAGATGACAGCAGAAGCTAAAAACCAGATTTTGTTTCAAAGTTCAAATGGTCTATAGGCTATCCGAAACTCACCCGAGCCCTCAGGGCTCCAAACCAAACATGCACACAAGTCCAAAAAGCTCATACAAATTCACTCGCTCGATCAAAACACCAATTTATCACCTAGAATTACGAATCGGACACTAAATCCAATGAAATTTTTAAGAAAACTTTAAAAATTCTATTTTCACAACTGAACGTATGAATCACGTCAAATCAACTCCGTTTCTCACCAAATTTGACATACAACTCATAAATGACATAACTGACCTATGAAAATTTTCAGAACTCGAATCCAAACACGATATCAATAAAAGTCAATTTGTAGTCAAACTTTGAAATTTTTAAGCCTTTAGGCTTCTAGTTTTTACCAACTAGCGATAATTCCAGCCAGGGACCTCCAAATTAAATTTCGGGCATACGCCATAGTTCCAAATCACGATACGGACCTACCCGAACTGTCAAAACACTGATCCAAGTCCGTTTGCTCAAAATGTTGACCAAAGTCAACTCAGTTGAGTTTTAAGGCCCTATTTCACATTTTAATTCATTTTTCGTACGAAAACATTCCGAAAAATTATACGGACTACGCACGCAAGTCGAGAAATAATAAATAGTGCTTTTCGAGGTCTTAGCACACAGAATTATCGGACCTCTGCCCTCTCTCCTGTGCAAGAACCATCTCGATCCTCCTCCCGACATTAGCAGTCGCCTGAAAGAAAATCTCACTTCTGGCCTCCTTGGCCATCTGAAGCCTAATAGGGTGAGTGAGTACCTCAATAAACCTCCTCACTCTCTCTCCCTCAGTAGATAGTAAAAGGATAGCATGACGGGATAAATCCACAAAACGGGATTCATACAGTGTAACAGCCATACTGCCCTGCTATATACGCTCACATTGCCTGCGATAATCCTCTCTCAATGTGATAGGGAGAAACTTCTCTAGAAATAGCCGTGAGAACTATTCCCAAGTTAGTGCAGGTGACCCAACTAGTCTGGTCAACGTAAAATCTCTCCACCACCTCTTGGCGGAACCCGTAATCTGAAATACAGCAAAGAGATTAGTAAACTTATACCATGTTCCGCAGCACCTTATGGCAGCGGTCAAGATAATCCTGTGGGTCCTCAGAAGGTGTACCACTAAAGTGAACTGGAAAGAGATTAGTAAACTTATCCAGTCTCAATAAGGCCTCAGAAGACATGGCGGGCCTATTACCGGCCTGTGCCGCAACAACTGGCTGAATTACCCCAACTGGTAGGGCTGCTGGAGCTTGGTTCTGTGGAGCCATCTGCTCTGGAGCGGGGGTAGTGGGATTCTGTGCTCCTCTTCCAGCCTGTGAGATGGCTGGTGCCACTGTAAATGTAGTATTCTTGGCCACGCCTTCCATAAGACTCACCAAATGGACTAGAGCGTCCTGAAGCACTGGAGTAGCAATAAATCCTTTGGGACCTGAACTGGTCCAACCGGTACAGTTTGAACGGGAACCTCCTCCTGAAGATCCACCTGAGGTTCTAACACAGGTGCTGCTGCTCGAGCTCTAGACTGAGCTCTACCCCTACCTCTGCCTCGGCCTCTAGCACAACCTCGGCCTCGACCTCTACCCCTGGTCATAGTTGCCACCGGGGGCTCTAGCCCCTGTCCGTTGGTAGATGTATTACGTATTCTCACCATCTACGAGAGAATAAGAATAGAGTGGTTCAATCATCGATGATAAAATAAAATCGCATGACAGAATAAGAAAGAAGTGATATTGTTCCTAAACTTTATAGCCTCTAATAGATAAGTATAGACGTCTCCATACCAATCCTTCAGACTCTACTAAGCTTACTCGTGACTCGTGAGACCTATGTAACCTAGTGCTCTGATACCAACTGTCACGACCCAAAATTCCCACCTTCGGGACTGTGATGGCGCCTAACATTTCACTTGCTAGGCAAGCCAACGTTAGAATAATAATTGCTATTTTAAATTAAGTTTAAACTAATTAATAAGAAAGAAACAAATGCGGAAGTAAGGTCTGAAATGTAGTGAATAATCCATAATAATAGTGATATCTATATACCATCCAGAACTGGAGTCACAAGTGCACGAGCTTCTAGCATAATACAAATTAAGGTCTGATAAAATTCAAGCTGTTTGAAATATAATACACAGTTGAGATAATATAAAAGGGGACTTCAGAACTGCGAACGTTGTGCAGTTATACCTCAAGTCTCCACTGGTAGCTGTATCCGGACAAATCTATAGAACGCCGCTGGGACCAACTCTGAAATCTGCACAAGAAGTGCAGAGTGCAGTATAAGTATAACTGACCCCATGTACAGGTAAGTGTCGAGCCTAACCTCGCTGAAGTAGTGACGAGGCTATGACAAGACACGTACATAAACAACCTGTACAAGTATATACAAATACGAAGTAACAATAATAAAATAAATAACAATTTATAAATTGGGAGGGTACATGCGAAGGGGAAAGATATAATAATTTCAGTAGGAGATGTATCCCTTAGCAGTCAATTAATTCATCAACAATAAAATGAGCAAATGATAATATGAAAATGGCACGACACCACCCTTCGTGCTTTTACTCCTATTTGAAACAACATCACCCTTCGTGCTTTTACACTTTCTCACAAATGGCACGGCAACACCCTTCGTGCTTTTACACTTTCTCACAAATGGAACGGCAACACCCTTCGTGCTTTTACACTTTCTCACAAATGGCACGGCAACACCCTTCGTGCTTTTACACTCACAAATGGCACGACAACACCCTTCGTGCTTTTACACTTTCTCACAAATGGCACGGCAACACCCTTCGTGCTTTTACACTTTCTCACAAATGGAACGGCAACACCCTTCGTGCTTTTACACTTTCTCACAAATGGCACGGCAACACCCTTTGTGCTTTTACACTCACAAATGGCACGACAACACCCTTCGTGCTTTTACACTCACAAATGGCACGACAATGTCTTTCGTGCTTTTATACTCACAAAAGGCACGACATCACCCTTCGTGCTTTTACACTCTTCATTACCATGAAAAATAATTTTATAAATTCGGAAGAGTATTTAAATGCAGGGATATACACTTATCAATCAATTCGATACCAGAATACCGACTTCATCTTCCAAAATATTCGACAAAAAACAAATGAATAAAATTTTCGTGAATAATAATCAAATAATCAATTAAAAACTTAAGGAGGAATATCTTAGTTAAATAGGCAATTATTCAAAATAAACAAATTCTGCCCGTATGCTTTGACTCAACCACAATGCATAAGTACTCGTCACCTCACATATACGTTTTACCCGCACATTAAAACATGTAGCAAATAGACAAATAAGTCCTACTCCCTCAAGTCAAGGTTAACCACGATACGTACCTTGCTTTGCAACCAAATCCAAGAATCCAATACACCTTTGCCTCGCGTATTCGTGTTTGAAATCTTCAAATCTAGTCATAATCAATTCAATATACTTAGTATAAATCATAGGAATTAATTCCATATGAATTTACTAATTTTCCAGAATAAAATCCTAAATTCATCTAAATATTGACAGTGGGGCCCACGTCTCGAATCCCGGAAAAACTCACGAAATTCGAACATACAAAAATTATCAAATTCCGACATCGGATTGGCTTTCAAATCTTCATTTTACATTTTTGTCAGATTTTATAAAAATCTGATTTTTCTTCAATAAATTCACGGATTCATGATATAATTGAGTATGGAATCATGAAATATAATCAATTAGGATAAGGAACACTTACCCTAATGTTTTCCCGTGAAAATCGCCCCAAATTCATCTTACCCGAGCTCAAAATCAAAAATGGTGGAAAATGGGTCGAAATCCCATTTCCAGAACTTAAGTTCTGTTTGCCCAGATTTTTAATCATCGCGATCGTGTAGAACAATTTCTGCCTAGGTCCATTTTACTCTTCGCCATCGCGGATCACTCTTTGCGATCGCGAAGCATATTTTGGTTGCCCAGTTTATTAACTCTACGCGATCGCGTAAATGGTCATGCGATCACGGAGAAGCTTTTCTCAGCTTTACACGATCGTGTACTGACTTGTGCGATCACATAGAACAAATGGCGTGCCTAGCTTCTGCCTTCCTTCCTTTTACGCGATCGCAACTTAGCCCTCGCGTTTGCAGTGCACTGGGAGTTAACCTTCCGCGATTGCATGCCTATATTCATGAACGCGAAGGGTAAAACTCACGACTCACAATTTCCTCTTCGCGATCGAAGGAATGGCTTCGTGATCGCGAAGCACAATGCACCAGATGACAACAGAAGCTAAAAACTAGATTTTTTTCAAACTTCAAATGGTCTGTAGGCTATCTAAAACTCACCCAAGCCCTCGGGGCTCCAAACAAAACATGCACACAAGTCCAAAAACCTCATACAAACTCACTCGCATGATCAAAACACCAATTTAACACCTAGAATTACGAATCAGACACTAAATCAAATGAAATTTTTAAGAAAACTTTATAACTTCTATTTTCACAACTGAACGTCCGAATCACGTCAATTCAACTCTGTTTCTCACCAAAGTCGACAGACAAGTCATAAATGGCATAACGGACCTATGAAAATTTTCAGAACTCGAATCCGACCCCGATATAAAAAAAAGTCAATTTGTAGTCAAACTTTGAAATCTTTAAGCCTTTAGGCTTCTAGTTTTCGCCAACTAGCGATAATTCCAGCCAAGGACCTCCAAAATAAATTTCGGGCATACACCCAAGTCCCAAATCACGATACAGACCTATCAGAACTGTCAAAACACTGTTCCGAGTCCATTTGCTCAAAATGTTTACCAAAGTCAACTTAGTTGAGTTTTAAGGCACTATTTCATATTTTAATCCATTTTTCATATGAAAACTTTCCGGAAAATTATACGGACTGGACACGGAAGTTGAGGAATGATAAATAGTACTTTTTGAGGTCATAGCACACAAAATTAATTATTAATTTTAAAGATGACCTTTTGGGTCATCACACGTTTGCTCCAGTTGCTCGAATGAAAGCTATCTGAATCCTTATAGCCTTTGCATCACATATGGAATTCATAGTGTTCCAAATGGATGTCAATAGTGCACTTCTAAATGGCTTCCTAGAAGAAGAAGTTTATGTCAATCAACCTCCTGGATTTGAGAGTCACGAGCATGTGTTCAAACTGGACAAGGCACTGTATGGGCTAAAGCAGGCTCACCGGGCTTGGTATGAAAGGTTGTCAAAGTTTATTCTAGATAATGGCTTTTCAAGAGGGAAAATTGACAACACTCATTTTCTGAAGAAATGAGGGAGGAACCTACTCATTGTTCAAGTAAATGTTGATGATATCATTTTTAGAGCCACAACTGACTCTCTTTGTGAAGAGTTTGAAAACTCTTGGAAAGTGAGTTCGAGATGAGTATGATGGGAGAATTAAATTTCTTCGTGGGACTTCAAGTGAGGCAACCTCAAAAGGAGACATTGATAAGTCAACAGAAGTACATCAAGGAGCTGCTGAAAAGGTTTGACATGGAAGCATCAAAAGTTATTGACACTCCTATTGCCAAAGCTAGTCGTCTAGACATGGATGAACCTGGTTCCCCTGCATATGAGACCATGTATAGAGGGATTATAGGGTCACTCTTGTATCTCACTGCAAGCAGAACATACATTGTGTTTGGCGTGGGGCTTTGTGCAAGATTTCAATCCAATCCAAAGGAATCTCATTTGAAGGCTGCCAAGAGAATATTGAGATATCTCAAAGGAACACAGGACTTGGTTCTGTACTATCCCTCAGGTGACAACTTTAATCTTGTTGGGTATGCTGATGTTGATTATGAAGGATATCTGGTGGACAGGAAAAGCACGTCTGGAATGGCATATTTCCTGGGTTCCTGTCTAATCTCATGGGGTACAAGGAAGCAAAACTCTGTGGCACTCTCAACTGCAGAAGCAGAATATGTAGTAGCACACAGAATTGTTGTGCTCAATTATTGTGGATCAAACAGTAGTTGGAAGACTTTGGAGTGTTCTCTGACTGTGTGCCCCTCCTGTGTGACAATACAAGTGCACTCAATATGGCCAAAAATCCATTCCAACATAAGAGAACCAAGCACATTGATGTGTGTCACCACTTCCTCAAAGACAATGTTGAAAAGGGGCTCATTTGCATGAAATTCTGCAGCACACAAGATCAGATTGAAGACATATTTACCAAGGCCTTGAGCAGAGAATATTTTGAAAGAAATCGCCTAGCACTAGGGTTGATAAAACCCAACGGAGAACCTGGTCCCTCGATGATTGGCTATGAAAGAAATGTTTAGGTAAAATTAGTTAAAAAATGTTTTCTAGAACAGTCTAAGTCATCTCTATATCATTACAGGTAGACACGCATGATGATTACAGAGCAAATAGGCAGTTGATGCAGTACACGCTCGTAAAAAGGGCAAAGCTTATAGATGCAAGATTAGTCAGGGAACCTGGTTCTCCCGACACAGGTTAGTAGCATCTTTGTTCTCTCATGTACAATTTTGAACGGTTAAAACAAGTGCCACATCATCAATGCATCAATTTCTTTTTCTTACATCTTTTGAACCCAAATGTCTCACCCGTTAATAATCGACCCGACTCCCAAAACTGTCGCCCTTTATTAACCGGTCCCTCATCCATCTTAGATACATCCATCACTGTCACAACTCTTCACATCAAACTCTCCCTTCTTCTTCCCCTCTTCAAACTACCCATTCCTTTTCTTGAATTCATCATTTCACACCATGGCTGAAAATCATGAAAACTCGAGTGTTCCAAGTAACACCCCAACTGAGTCCTCACTAGTTAAAATACCAATGTTGGACTCCTCGCTCCTCACTATTACTAGCCAAAACTGTAGGACAGAGTCACCCCCACTCTCAGTTTCCTCTCCTACCCAATCGAGTTCTGGTTCTCATAGGAGTCATAAAATCTTGACTCCTAACAGGTCTCCTGCTTCGCAGGAAAATCTAGGTGAAAAGGGTGCAGTTGACGAAGAAGAAAATCAGGAAATCTCCAGTCTTTTTTTGGATAAAGGCTCAAATGCAGACCAAACTGCTGGTTCTGAAAATGCTTCATTTCCTAATCTTGAGCCCACAAGTACAACTCCTTCTTCTTCTGTGTTTTCCATGGAGTTACAAGAGAAAGAACCAATAGAAAACATGCTATCTATAGCTAATGAATGGGTTATTATCGAAGGAAGTGCAGATGGGTCTGAGGCTCAGGGGGAAGAGTCTAAGTATGTGGTAGAGGGTAGAGAGCTTGTGCCTATTGAACAATCAACACAGGACAATACTACTGGGGTACCAACTGAGGGACCTGATCCCACCTCAGAAGATCCAACTCAGGGGTCCTCTCAAGAGCCCCAGATCAGTATTGATCCTGCTCCCTCCCCTCATTTCGATGCTGAGCCTTTGTCTGTGATTGTGCCTGAGATGAGATCTGATTCTGAAGAAGCAGTTAGGGAAAGTGAAGAAGATTCTGATGATATGCCAATTGCTAGCTTGACTAGGCATAGACCAATGGTTTCTCAAGAGTCTACTCCTAAGAGACATACTACAAGGTTTCAAAGGAAGGAGGCTCTTGAATCTGCACTTAAGAACAACCAAGTTAAGTGAAGGAGAAGAAAATTAGTGAAAGATGGGAATGTTATTAGCGAGAAGACAGTGCCAGTTGTGAATGTGGATGATGAAGTAGAAGAGGAACCTGGTTCCTTGATTAGAAAGCGCTCTCAAAAGCATGGTCTCCCCAAGCCTAAAAAGGGATCTTCTATATTTGCTGAAAGTCTTAACAAGTCTGATGATGTTGTCACTAGTGAAACTGTGGTGAAAGAATCTGGTGATAAGTTGGTAGAAGAGTCTGATGCCAGGGTGATGTAAGAATTGGGTGAAAAGTCTGTGAAGTCTGATGAAAAGGGAAAGAATGTTCGCAAGTCTGCTAAGAGAAAAGTTGATACTGATGAGGAACCTGGTTCCTCAAAGAAGGCAAAAGTTGGTGATCCAAGGAGTGCTGGGAAAGAGAAGTTGAGGAATCAAAAGGTGCTATGGTGCCGCACATTTACCCCTGACATTTTGGAGGAGGCCGATATGAGACAGCTGGTTGAAATTTATGAGTTTCAATAGTGGACACATTTGTTCAGAAGTGAGGCTCCAGAGGTGTATGAGGAGGAAGTTCAAAGTTTCTATGCCGACCTCTTCAAAGTTGAGGATGATCACATTTGCGTGCTGGTGAATGGAGTTGATATGGTAATGGACTATGCTTTGTTGGGATCTATTCTGGATGTGGCGGCTGAAAGGTTGTCTAGTGTTCAGGGATCTTGTTCGCAAAATTTCAGGTACCAACTACTATTTGAGATGGTGAACAAGGTCTTGCTCCCTGGTGCTGAGAAAAGATCTAACACTTCTCGTGCATACCTGTTCCTCATGGATGCACTTAACAACTTCACTACCATCAACTTGCCTGGGATCATGATAGAGCACATGCAGAAAGTTGTAGATTTTAAAGATGGTAATCATGGGCTGCCTTATGGGTTCCTTCTCACAAAGGTCTTTGAATACTTCAAGGTTCCCCTAGGACAAACTAAAATGGGCACTAAGAAGCAAGCTTTCTCCAAGTCCACTCTGGAAGAATGTGAGTGAATTGATAGGGCTGGAGGAGTTGGAAGCACTTCTACCATTTCTCAGTTGATCAACGCTCAGAACAGTGCTACTGCTGAGATAAGGCAGTTGAAAGCAAGGAATGATATTCTTGAGAGTAAGTTGAGTAAGTTTCAGGAGGCACCTAGTTTCAGTATCTCTCAAAGTGAGGCATCTTTGCTGCAAACAAAAATAATACCTGTAATCATGGCATCCGAGGCTTCTGCATCTTATCTGGCCGGAAAAGCATAGAACCGAGCTAAAGCGCCAATTGGCTGGCCTTCGCCTGGATGACCTCCACCTCAAGGACGACCCATACGCACTTGTCTAGGAAGATACAGGTGAACCTGTCCCAAGTCATGGGAGGAGAATCTGCTGGTCTGCCAAGAACATAAGACTGCCACCATCTACGGGCTCTGCCCTCTAGCTGAAAAGTAGCAAAGTCTGCCCCATGAAACTCCAATATCCTCATGTTGTACAGTCTATCCTTGCACCGATCAATGAAATCTTGGGGATCCTCATGTCGCTCACCACCAAAGACAGGAGGATGTAGTCTAGTCCATCTGTCCAATAGTTTATGAGGATCAGCGGCTGCAGCTGGCCTGGTGTCACAAGTATGAGCATCTAGTAGATTTTACAAAACTTCAAATACTATCTGAAATAAAAATAGACAGAATAAAATGCAAGAAGAGGCACTGGTAGCTACAAAACGGCTCAGAAAAGCAGCTCACCACTACGCCTCTGTATAACGTGGATGTGCGATGATAGGTCCTCCACTAGTGCATGTCTCAGATCCTGCACAAAAAGTACAGCAAGTATAGTATTAGTATGTAAACAACGTGTACCCTGTAAGTATCAAGCCTAATCTCGAAGTGGTAGAGACGAGATGGTCGACTTTGACACTCACTAAGGGTCAATAATATTAAATAGAATAAAACAGAATTTATTTAACTCAACATGATTCACAAAGTCAACAATAATTTTATTTAATCAGCAGAAATAATTAAATTCCCTCAAATGAAACAATTCTCAATATATTAATTAAATTACTTCAATTCCAATAAATTTCCAATTTACAATTAGCTTTACAAGCTGCAATAAACTATCCAAGTATCGCGTAATTATTATTATTAAGCACGATTTCTACCGAGGTCGTACGACCAGATCCAGAGTGTCGTGTACACTGCCGAGGGACTTGCGGCGCGATCTATAGATGCATCTATCCTGCTGAATCGTTCGGCCGGCTCCACAAGAAATGAGTACATTTTCTTATGTACCTCCGGAAGGAGAGTATATTTATTATAAGATAAATTCGGGAGGAAGAATAATTTCTTTTAATGATTAATTAATTTAAATAGAAAATCAAGCATATGAGATTTCCACCCTTTAATATTTTTATCTAACAATTCACAATATATATATATATATATATATATATATTAATTAAATAAAGAATACAATTTACACAAGTAATTCATGCTTTTGAGTCCTAAACTACCCGGACTTTAGCATTAATAGTAGCTACGCATGGACTCCCATCACCTCATGCGTGCGTATCTCCCACAATTAGCAACAATTATTATTTTAATTACCTATGGGGTAATTTCCCCCTCACCAGATTAGACAAGAGACATACCTCGTCTTGCTCCAATTTAATCCGCTAGTAGGCCTTTTCCTTGATAATCCAACTTTGATTGGCTCGAATCTAACCAAACATAATTCGATACAGTCACCAAAAATTATAGAATCAATTTCATAAGAAAATACTACATTTTCAATAAACATTCTGAAATTAATTAAAAATTTATTCGTGGGGACCACGTCTCGGAATCCGACAAAAGTTATAAAATCCGAAAACCCATTCAATTACGAGTCCAACCATACCAGTTTCACTCAAATCCGACTCCGAATCGATACTGAAATCTCAAAATTTCGTTTCTACGAGATTTAAAACATTTCCCAAATTTCAATCTCAAAACACTAATTAAATGGTGAAAACAATGATATATTCGTGTATATTGACCAAATTTGAGTTAGAATCACTTACCCCAATGTCTTTCTGTCACGACCCGAAATTCCCACCTTCGGACCGTGATGGCACCTAACATTTCTCTTGCTAGGCAAACCAACGTTAGAATAATATTATCCATTTTTAAAACAATTTTAAATTTATTAATAATAAGGAAACAAATGCGGAAGCAAAGTTTGAAATATAGTGAAATAATCCATCAAACAACGGTGTCTAAATACCATCCTAGAATTGGTGTCACAAGTGCACGAGCTTCTAGAATAAATACAAATAAAGGTCTGAATAATATAAAGCTATCTGGAAATAAACACACAGCTAAAGTACAATAGACGGGGACTTCAGAACTGCGGACGCCATGCAGTTATACCTCAAGTCTCCTCTAATAGCTAAAATCCGAGAAAGTGTATGGTACGCCGCTGGGACCAACTCCAAAATCTGCACAAGAAGTGCAGAGTGTAGTATCAGTACAACCGACCCCATGTACTGGTAAGTGCTGAGCCTAACCTCGACGAAGTAGTGACGAGGCTAAGGTGGTTCACTTACATTAACCTGTATGCAATATTAGTAACAACAACAATAATAGGAATAAATCAGGTAATTCATTTATAATAATTGAAGGCAACTCAGCAGTCATAACCAATTATCATTTCCATTATTTCTGTTGCAGCGTGCAACCCGCCCTCACAATATATCCACATTCAGTTCTGTTGCGGCGTGCAACCCGCTCCTCCAACATATTCATTTTAATCTAGTCTATTGCGGCGTGCAACCCGATCCTCCAATATTAACTTTTTAACAAGTCTGTTTCGGCGTGCAACCCGATCCTCCAATATTGACTTTTAATAAGTCTGTTGCAGCGTGCAACCCGATCCTCCAATATTGACTTTTAAGAAGTCTGTTGCAGTGTGCAACCCGATCCTCCAATATTGACTTTTAATAAGTCTGTTGCGGCGTGCAACCCGATCCTCCAATATATTCATTATAATCAATCATGTTGCGGTGTGCAACCCGCTCCTCCAACATTTTCATTTACCAATTCTTATACAAGAAAGTTTTCCCAATAAATATAACAATTAATATAAAATTATGAAACAACAAGCATACAATAGTTTTGGTTTAATTATGAAGCAAACAATGACAAATAGCAAATTATTATGGAAATCAAGGAGCAAATAGGCAGTTTAATATTTATTATGCTAAATGTCAAATAACAATTAAGGCACATAATTCAAATAGCATGTAACAATTAATGCAGGAATTCAAGAATTTATATTTGCAAAGAATAAGAGAGAAATAATTATTATAATAATTAATTTATGATTAAAAATAATTTATGATTTTTCAAGTAAGCAGGCAAACAATTAATTTGACGACGTATAGACACTCGTCACCTCGCCTATATGTCGTTTACATGCAATTCACATAACAAACAATTTAAGGGTTCTATTCCCTCAAGTTAAGGTTAACCCCGACACTTACCTCGGTTTGTAAATTCCAATCAATTATTCAACCACATATTTTCCTTTTAAATTTGCCACCAAAAGCTTCAAATCTATTCACAAACAATTCAATATATTCAATACTAATCATAGGAATTAATTCCATATGAATTTATAATATTTTCGGATAAAAATCCTAAATTCATTAAAATATTCGGCAGTGGGACCCACATCTCAAATCCCGGAAAAACTTGCAAAATCCGAACACCTATTCCGATACGAGTTCTACCATACCAAATTTGTCCAATTTCGATATCAAAAAGACCTTCAAATCATAATTGTTTTGTTTTTTGAAAGTTTTACAAAAATTCCAATTTCTTCCATCTAAATCCGAAATAAATGATGAATACAGACATGGATTTGTGAAATACAATCACTATATGATAAAGAACACTTACCCAGTTCTAAGTCGTGAAAATCCCCCTTGAAATCGCCCTAATCTAAGACTTAAAACTCAAAAATGAGTAAAAATGGCTAAGACCCGATTTTATGTATTCTGCCCAGCATTTTCGCATTTATAGGCTATATTTTCACACTTGCGGTCACGCATTTGCGAGATAAATCTTGCATTTGTGAAGTAGGGCTGCCAGGCGAGGTTCCGCATCTGCGGACATTTCTATCGCACCTGCGACGTAGCAGAAGCGACCAAACGACCGCAGAAGCGATTCATCCTTCGCAGAAGCGGTCACGCATTTGCGCCCTATTTCTCCGCATAAGAGATGGAACTGGCCAGTTCCCAGGTCACAGAAGAGACCAGCTTCTCGCAGATGCGGTTGCGCACCTGCGACCACCATTGCGCAGGTGCGATTACACCAGGTTCTGCCTCACTGCTTTCAACATGCTCTAAACAATCTGAATTTCGTCCGAAACTCACCCGATCCCCTCGGGATCTTATCCAAATATCCCAACAAGTCCCGTATCATAATACGGACTTACTCGGGGTCTCAATCACATCAAATAACATCAAAATTGCAATTCACACCTCGATTCAGACTTTGAGTTTTAAACTTTTCAATTTGCAAACCTCGTGCCAAAACATATTAAATGAATCGAGAATGACTTCAAATTTGGCACACAAGTCATAAATGACATAACGGAGCTGTTCAAATTTCCAAAATTGGATTCCGGCTCCGATATCAAAAAGTCAACCCCGTGGTCAAACTTGGAACATTTAGCCTTTAAATTGCTAGTTCCGTTAAATGGTCATAACTTGAGCTAGGGACCTCCAAATTGAATTCCGGGCATACGCCCAAGTCCCAAATCATGATACGGACCTACCGAAATTTTCAAAACACTGATCCGGATCCGTTTGCTCAAAATGTTGACCAAAGTCAACTTAATTGAGTTTTAAAGCTCTATTTCCTATTTTAATTCATTTTTCACATGAAAACTTTCCGAAAAATTTTACGGACTGCGCACGCAAGTCAAGGAATGATAAATGGTGCTTTTTCGAGGTCTTAGAAGACAGAATTACTTATTAAATTTAAAGATGATATTTTGGGTCATCATATTCTCCACCTCTAAAACAAACGTTCGTCCTCGAACGGAGTTAGAAAAAGTACCTGAGCTGGAGAAAAGGTGTGGATATTTACTCTGCATGTCCAACTCGGACTCCCAGGTAGATGCCTCTACCGGCTGACCTCTCCATTGCACCCGAACTGAAGGATAACTTTTTGACCTCAACTGTCGGACCTGCCGGGCTAGAATAGCCACCGGCTCCTCCTCGTAAGTCAAATCTTTGTCCAATTGGAATGAGTTGAAATCTAACACATGGGACGGATCACCATGATATTTCCGGAGCATAGACACATGGAACACCGGATGAACCGCTGATAAACTAGGTGGAACCACTCTGAAGAATAGGTAACTGCCAATGGAATGAAATGGGCTGACTTGGTCAACCTGTCCACAATGACCCAAACTGCGTCAAATTTTCTCTAAGTCTGTGGGAGCCCAACAACAAAATCCATTATGATACGCTCCCACTTCCACTCAGGAATTTCTAACTTCTGAAACAAACCACCAGGTCTCTGATGCTCATACTTAACTTGCTAACAATTCAGACACCGAGCTACATGTGCAACTATATCCTTTTTCATTCTCCTCCACCAATAATGTTGCCGCAAATCTTGATAGCATCACCGTGCCGCACCGTGTCCTTAAGGGCAAGTAAATGAGGATCATCATACTGCCTCTCTCTGATGCGCTAATATAAAGAAGACCGAGCGACTGTACAAGCTAGAACCCAACTGAGTTCTGAAACATCTAACCTCACGAACTGATTAGCCAAAGTCGGAACATCTCCAGCTAATGGCCTCTCACTAACCGGAATATACGCAAGACTGCCCATACTCATAGCCTTTCTACTCAAAGCATCGGCCACCACATTGGCTTTTCTGGGGTGATACAAAATGGTGATATCATAGTCTTTCAACAACTCCAACCATCTTCTCTGCCTCAAATTAAGAACTTTTTGTTTGAACAGATACTGAAGGCTACGATGATCAGTAAATACCTCACACGAGACACCGTAGAGGTAATGCCTCCAAATCTTCAGCGCATGAACAATGGCTGCCAATTCTAAGTCATGAACAGGATAATTCTTCTCGTGAACTTTCAACTGCCGCGATGCATATGCAATTACCTTGCCAATTTGCATTAATACTGCACCAAGCCTAATGCGAGATGCATCACAATATATCGTATACGATCCTGAACTTGTGGGTAATACCAATACTGGCGTCGTAGTCAAAGAGGTCTTGAGCTTCTGAAATCTCAACTCACACTCATCTGACCATCTGAATGGAACACCCTTCTGGGTTAGTCTGGTCAATGTGCTTGCTATAGATGAAAACCCTTCCACGAACCGACGATAATAACCTGTCAAACATAGGAAACTCCAGATCTCTGCAACCGAAGTAGGTCTAGGCCAATTCTGAACAGCCTCAATCTTTTTAGGATCCACCTTTATGCCTTCTGCCGATACAACAGGTCCCAAAAAGGCAACTGAGTCTAACCAAAACTCACATTTTGAAAATTTGGCATATAACTGATTATTTTTCAAGGTGTGAAGCACACTTCGAAGATGCTGCTCATGCTCCTCTCGGCTGCTGGAGTAAATCAAGATGTCATAAATGAATACAACCTCAAAAGAATCCAAATAAGACTTGAACAACCGATTCATCAAATCCATAAATGTTGCTGGAGCATTTGTCAACCCAAATGACATCACTAGGAAATCGTAATGCCCATACCGAGTCCGAAAAGCTGTCTTAGGGACATCAGATGCCCCAATCTTTAACTGATGGTAACCAGATCTCAAATAAATTTTCGAAAATAACTTTGCACCCTGAAGCTGATCAAATAAGTCATAATTCTTGGCAGCGGATATTTGTTTTTGATAGTGGCCTTGTTCAATTATCGATAATATATACACATCCGCATCGAGCCATCTTTCTTCTTTAAAAATAATACTGGTGCACTCAGGGAGAGACACTGGGTCTAATGAATCCCTAATCAAGCAAGGCTTGTAACTGCTCTTTCAATTCTTTCAACTCTGGCAGGGCCATACGGTATGGTGGAATATAAATGGGCTGAGTGCCCGGAGCCAAATCAATACACAAGTCAATGTCTCTATCGGGTGGCATCCCTGGTAGATCTGCAGGAAATACTTCTAAAAATTCACGAACAACTGGTACTGAGTCCATAGAAGGGACATCTACACTGGGATCGTGAATATAAGCCAAATAGGCTAGACACCCTTTCTCTACCATACGCCGAGCTTTCATATAAGAAATAACCCTGCTGGCAGAATGGCCAGGAGTTCCTTTCCACTCTAATCGAGGTAACCCCGACATAGCTAGGGTCACTGTCTTGGCATGACAGTCCAATATAGCATGATAAGGAGATAGCCAATCCATACCCAAGATGACATCAAAATCTACCATATCAAGAAATAGAAGATCCACACTAGTTTCAAGATTACCAATAGTAACCAAACACGAATGGTAGACATGATCTACTACCACAGAGTCTCCCACCGGTGTAGATACACACACATAAGCACTTAGAGAATCACAAGACACAACCAAATATAAAGCAAAATAGGAGGACACATAGGAATAAGTAGATCCTAGATCAAATAGAACTGAAGCATCTCTATGGAAAACTGGATTAATACTTGTGATCACAGCATCAGATGACTCGGCCTCAGGCCTAGCTGGAAAAGTATAAAATCGGGGCTGGGCCCCACCACTCTGAACTGCATCTCTGGGACAGCCTCTAATTGGCTGGCCTCCACCTCTAACGGTCTGACCTCCACCTCTAATGGCCTAACCTCCACCTCTAATGACATGACCTCCACCTCTAACTGCCTGACCCCTACCTCTAGCTGGTTGAGCAGGCGGTGAATCAACCGGTGCCGGTATGATGGTATGAGAATCTTGCTGAGATCTGTTACTCGCCAATCTAGGGTAATACCTCTTAATGTGACCAATGTTCCCACACTCATAACACCCATCCTGATACCGTGGCTGCTGAAGCTGAAGCTGACCCAGATGGGATGGATAACCACTGTAGTAACTCTGGAGTGGTGGTGCACTGTTAGGAGCTGAATATGCACTGAATACTGGCTACCCAGAGTAAGGCATAATATGATCGTGACTCCCTGAAGCACCGGGAGATACATGAAGTGCTGAATGAAACGGTCTGGGAGGATGACCCCTACCAAGATTACCCCGACCTCCAGACGAGGCACCACTGTAACCAGAAAATTGATGAGGCCTCTTATCGGACCTCTGCCCTCTTTCCTATGCAAGAACCATCTTGATCCTCCTTGCGACATTAGCAGCCGCCTGAAAAGAAATCTCACCTCCGCTCTCCTTGGCCATCTGAAGTCTGATAGGGTGTGTGAGTCCCTCAATGAACCTCCTCACTCACTCTCTCTCCGTAGGTAGTAAAAGGAGAACATGACGGGCCAAATCCACAAAACGGGACTCAAACTGAGTAACGGTCATACTGCACTGCTGTAGACGCTCAAATTGCTTGCGAAATTTGAAGTCTGATAGGGTGTGTGAGTCCCTCAATGAACCTCCTCACTCACTCTCTCTCCGTAGGTAGTAAAAGGAGAACATGACGGGCCAAATCCACAAAACGGGACTCAAACTGAGTAAAGGTCATACTGCACTGCTGTAGACGCTCAAATTGCTTGCGAAATTCCTCTCTCATTGTGATAGGGAGGAACTTCTCCAGAAATAGCTGAGAGAACTGCTCCTAGGTAAGTGCGGGTGATCCGACTGGTCGGGTCAATGTGTAATCTCTCCATCACCTCTTGGCGGAACCCGTCATCTGGAATACAGCAAAATCAACCTCATTGGTCTCAACTATACCCATCTTCCGCAGCACCTCATGGTAGCATTCAAGATAATCCTGTGGGTCCTCAGAAGGTGTACCACTGAAGTGAACTGGAAAGAGTTTAGTGAATTTATCCAGTCTCAATAAGGCCTCAAAAGACATGGCGGGCCTATCACCGGTCTGTGCCGCAACAAATGGCTGAATTACCCCAACTGGCGAGGCTGCTGGAGCCTGATTCTGGGGAGCCATCTGCTCCGGGGCGAGAGTAGTGGGAGTTTGTGCTCCTCCCCCAGCCTGTGAGACAGCTGGTGCCACTGGAAACGTACTATTCTGGGCCACACCCTCCATAAGACTCACCAATCAGACTAGAGCGTCCTGAAGCACTGGAGTGGCTATGAATCCTTCCGGGACCTGAACTGGTCCAACTAGTACATTCTGAACTGGGACCTCCTCCTGAAGGTCTACTTGAGGTTCTACAATAGGTGCAGCTACTCGAGCTCTGGACTGAGCTCTACCTCGGCCTCTAGCACGACCTTGGCCTCGACCTCTACCCCTGGCCATAGTTGCCACCGGGGGTTCTGGTCCCTGTCCATCGGTAGAAGTATTATGTGTTCTCACCGTCTGCGAGAGAATAAGAGTAGAATGGTTCAATCATCGATGATAGAATAAAATCGCATGACAGAATAAGAAAGAAGTGATATTGTTCCTAAACTTCATAGCCTCTAAGAGATAAGTACAGACGTCTCCGTACTGATCCTTCAGAATCTACTAAGCTTGCTCGTGACTCGTGAGATCTATATAACCTAGTGCTCTAATACCAACTGTTACGACCCGAAATTCCCACCTTCGGACTTTGATGTCGCCTAACATTTCACTTGCTAGGCAAGCCAACGTTAGAATAATTTTTAAAACAATTTTAAATTTATTAATAACAAGGAAACAAATGCGGAAGCAAAGTTTGAAATATAGTGAAACAATCCATCAAACAACGATGTCTAAATACCATCCCAGAATTGGTGTCACAAGTGCACGAGCTTCTAGAATAAATACAAATAAAGGTCTGAATAATATAAAGCTGTCTGGAAATAAACACACAGCTAAAGTACAATAGATGGGGACTTCAGAACTGCGGACGCCATGCAATTATACATCAAGTCTCCTCTAATAGCTAAAATCCGAGAAAGTCTATGGTACGCCGCTGGGACCAACTCCAAAATCTGCACAAGAAGTGCAAAGTGTAGTATCAGTACAACCGACCCCATGTACTGGTAAGTGCTGAACCTAACCTCGACAAAGTAGCAACGAGGCTAAGGCGGTTCACTTACATTAACATGTACGCAATATTAGTAACAACAACAATAATAGGTATAAATCAGGTAATTCATTTATAATAATTGAAGGCAACTCAGCCGTCATAACCAATTATCATTTCCATTATTTCTGTTGCTGCGTGCAACCCGCCCTCACAATATATGCACATTCAGTTCTGTTGCGGCGTGCAACCTGCTTCTCCAACATATTCATTTTAATCTAGTCTGTTGCGGCGTGCAACCCGATTCTCCAATATTAACTTTTTAACAAGTCTGTTGTGGCGTGCAACCCGATCCTCCAATGTTGACTTTTAATAAGTCTGTTGCGGCGTGCAATCCGATGATCCTCCAATATTGACTTTTAATAAGTCTGTTGCGGCGTGCAACCCAATCCTCCAATATTGACTTTTAATAAGTCTGTTGCGGCGTGCAACCCGATCCTCCAATATATTCATTATAATCAATCAAGTTGCGGCGTACAACCCGCTCCTCCAACATTTTCATTTACCAATTCTTATAGAAGAAATTTTCTCAATAAATGTAACAATTAATATAAAATTACGAGACAACAAGCATAGAATAATTATGGTTTAATTATGAGGCAAACAATGACAAATAGCAAATTATTATGGAAATCAGGGAGCAAATAGGCAGTTTAATATTTATTATGCTAAATGTCAAATAACAATTAAGGCACATAATTCAAATAGCATGTAACAATTAATGCAGGAATTCAAGAATTTATATTTGCAAAGAATAAGAGAGAAACAATTATTATAATAATTAATTTATGATTAAAAACAATTTATGATTTTTCAAGTAAGCATGCAAACAATTAATTTGACGATGTATAGACACTCGTCACCTCGCCTATATGTCATTTACATTGCAATTCACATAACAAACAATTTAAGGGTTCTATTCCCTCAAGTCAAGGTTAACCCCGACACTTACCTCGCTTTGCAAATTCCAATCAATTATTCAATCACAACTTTTCCTTTTAAATTTGCCTCCAAAAGCTTCAAATCTATTCACAAACAATTTAATATATTCAATACTAATCATAGGAATTAATTCCATATGAATTTATAATTTTTTCGGATAAAAATCCAAAATTTATTAAAATATTCGATAGTGGGACCCACATCTCAAATCCCGGAAAAACTTGCAAAATTTGAACACCCATTCCGATACGAGTTAAACCATACCAAATTTGTCCAATTCCGATATCAAATGGACCTTCAAATCTTAATTTTTCGTTTTTTGAAAGTTTTACAAAAATTCCAATTTTTTCCATCTAAATCCGAAATAAATGATGAATATAGACATGGATTTGTGAAATACAATAACTCTATGATAAAGAACACTTACCCAGTTCAAAGTCATGAAAATCCCCCTCGTAATCGCCCTAATCTTAAAAGTCAAAAATGAGTAAAAATGGCTAAGACCCGATTTTATGTATTCTACCCAGTATTTTCGCATTTGCGAGCTATATTTTCGCACCTGCAGTCACCCATTTGCGAGATAAATCTCGCATTTGCGAAGTAGGGCTGCCAGGCGAGGTTCCGCATCTGCGGACATTTCTATCGCACCTACGACGTCGCAGTAGCGACTAAACAACCGCGGAAGTGTATCTTCCGCAGAAGCGATTCATCCTTCGCAGAAGCGATCGCGCATTTGCGCCCCATTTCTCCGCAGAAGCGATGCAACTGGACAGTGCCCATATCGCAGAAGCGACCAGCTTCTCGCAGATGCGGTTGCGCACCTGCGACCACTATTGCGCAGGTGCAATTACACCAGGTTCTGCCAAGAACCTCCTGCTTTCAACATGCTCTAAACAATCCGAATTTCATCCGAAACTCACCCGAGCCCCTTGGGACCTTTTCCAAATAACCCAACAAGTCCCGTAACATAATAGAGACTTACTCGGGGTCTCAAATCATATCAAATAACATCGAAATTGCAATTAACACCTAGATTCGGACTTTGAGTTTTAAACTTTTCAATTTGCAAACCTCGTGCCAAAACATATTAAATGAATCCGGAATGACTTCAAATTTGGCACACATGTCATAAATGACATAACAGAGCTGTTCAAATTTCCAGAATTGGATTCCGGCTCCGATACCAAAAAGTCAAACCCGTGGTCAAACTTGGAACATTTAGCCTTTAAATTGCTAGTTCTGTTAAATGGTCATAACTTGAGCTAGGGACCTCCAAATTAAATTCCGGGCACACGCCCAAGTCCCAAATCACGATACGGACCTACAAAAATTTTCAAAACATTGACCTGGAACCGTTTGCTCAAAATGTTGACCAAAGTCAACTTAGTTGAGTTTTAAAGCTATATTTCCCATTTTATTCCATTTTTCACATGAAATTTTTTCGGAAAATCTTACGGACTGCGCATGCAAGTCGAGGAATGATAAATGGTGCTTTTTTCGAGGTCTTAGAACACAAAATTACTTATTAAATTTAAAGATGACATTTTGGGTCATCACACTTTCCTTGAAAATCTATCAAAAATCGCCTCTGCTCAAGCTCCAATATGTCAAAAATGGCGAATGGGACGAATGTCTTCCTTTATAATTCTACCCAGGCAGCCCTCGATCATGACCTCGATCCTCGGCCTCGATCGTGGTTCGATCATGGCCCTCAATCATGACCTCGATCCTCGGCCTCGATCATGGCCTCGATCCTCAGCCTCGATCGTGGCTTCGATCCTCGGCCTCGATCGTGGCTTCGATCATGGCCCTCGAGCCTTTGCCTTCGATCATGACCCTCGATCCCTGCCTTCGATCATGACCCTCGATCTTGGGTCTAGATCCTTGGCCTCGATATTAGGCCTCGATCTTGGGCTCGATCACTGCCCAGAATTTCCAGCTGAAGAGAAACATTGCAGCAGCTATTTTAAGTCCAACTTTTGATCCGTTAACCATCCGAAACTCACCCGATGCCCTCGGGACCTCAACCAAATATACCAACAAGTCCTAAAACATCATACGAACTTATTTGAAACCTCAAATCACATAAAATGATGCTAAAACCATGAATCATGCTCTAATTCAAGCTTAATGAAACTTAAAATTTCCAACTTCTACTTTTGATGTCGAAACCTATCAAATCAAGTCCGATTGACCTCAAATTTTTCACAGAAGTCATAAATGACATAACGGAGCTATGAATATTTTCAAAACTAGATCCTGACTCCGATATCAAAAAGTCAACTCCCCGGTCAAACTTCCAAACTTAAATTCCTATTTTAGCCATTTCAAGCCTAATTTAACTACGGACTTCCAAATAGAATTTCGAACACGCTCCTAAGTCCAAAATCACCAAACGGAGCTGTTGGAATTGTCAAAATTCTATTCCGGGGTCGTTTTCTCAAAATATTGACCGAAGTCAAACTTGGCCTTTTAAAGCCAACTTAAGGAATCAAATGTTCCGATTTCAACCCGAACACTTCCAAATCACGAACCAACCATCCCCACAAGTCATAAATCTTTAAAAGCACATACGAGAAGTTTTATTTTAGGTAACGGGGTTCTAAAAGTCAAAATGACCGATTGGGTCATTACATCTTATTAGTTGAATCTTTTTCAATTGAGGCCAGAAGTATAACTTTGGCAAGATAACTTTTACAGTCTCTGCTTTTGTCGATTTTGGAACTACTGGTAGTACTTGACAGAAATCATCTCTCAAACCATTAATTTTTCACTAAACTATAACACCCCAAAAAATTTCGAAGTGTTTTAAGACCATTAAAAAGATTGGTGGGTGCTAATTATATTAATTTGGGTATGAACAAGATTGATTATTTAAATTATATATATTTATCATGATAATATATGTATGCGGTGCATTAAGAATGGTTTATGGTCTAAGAAGAGCCCCAAGGCTAAGTCAAGTTGAAAATTATATGATGGGATAAAGTTTCAAATGAGTTCGCACAAGACCTAATTTCAAACGAGCATAACTCTCAATATATAAAGAGTTATATGGTGTATAACCTATCCAATCAAAGCCCTTGGAGTCTAGTTTCCAAATCATCTAACCGTTTGTCATTTGGATATGTAAACCGAAGGTTATGGCCATTGTACTGGACCTGTGTCATATGCGCGGCATCGCATATTTGAGAGTTTCTGCCTCAGGTGCGCGGCCAGATGCATGGTCACTTGCCTAGGTGTACGGTTGCGCACATAGGAAGCCATTAAATAACCCCAAGGCCGTGTAGAGAGAGGGGTTAAGTCATTTTTGAGGTAAAACCTAATATTTTAGAGAGAGAAAGAGTAAACCTAACATTCTAATCATCCAATCTTGCACCAATCTTCAAGAATCAAGGAAGCTAATCACAAGATCTTCATCAATGAGGTAAGGTTCCATACACTAGTTTTTAATTTCGGGATTTGGATTAAAAGTAGGAGATAAGAAGTATGATTCTTGGGTGTGAGAGTATTATGTGTACATGTATGAATTTATTATGGAAATATGAGTATGAATCAAGTATTGGAACTTATGGTATAGTGATTGGAAGCCATAAATTCTCAATTTAAATACTTAACCATTGTAAAGATTGAAAGATGATTATTTGATGGAATTTTGTTGGTTGGGTGGGAATGGTTGGTCACACACGTGATGTTAGGATTATAAGTTGTTAAAGAATGATGGTGGGATGAATTGTTGGTAAATGATGGTAGTTGGAAGAATTAATTCTATGGTTAAGAAATGTATAAATGTATGCTCACTAGGTGTTTGGTAAATTGTCCAAATGGCCTAAACTATGGAATTGGTTACTAATGTTGGTCCCATTGGATGTTGATATTGTAGATTGTAGTTGCTTATTATAGTAGATTGTTGTAGTATCATTAAGGGGTGAATTTCAGTTTCGGATCATTGGCATTGAATTGAGGAGATAAGAAGGCATTCGGAGGTGGATACACGTGGAATGGAACTTCTTGAGTATTGATTAGCTTGCTCGACGTTGGGTTCATCTTGTTAAGGTAAGTAACAGTTCTAAATTTGGTCCTGAGGGTATGAAACCCCGGATTATGTGTTATGTGATTGGTTTTAAGGTGACATACATACTAGGTGATGGGTGTGTGGGAGTGCACAGTAGGAATTGTGACTTGGTCAAATTCCATGGAACTGTGAAGTTGAATAATATGTTGATATTTGTACATTCTCTACGTGTTAGAGAAAATTGAGTTGAGACTCGTATGAAACACCATGCTTAGACATATGTTATTACTATTGGTACTAACTGGGGTCATTTCTGTGGTTGAATTATATGTTCAAATTGAAATTTCACACTCAGTCATGTTCATTCATTTCATATCATATCTCAGTCTCTGTTGCTATTTATTGATACATCATATCATCATTTTTGGTTTCATGATTACTGAAAAGCCGAGAGACTGGAGAGATTTATGACTGAGTGAGGTCGAGGGCCTGATTGTGAGCTATTGATAAAACTGCTGGAATTAAAAGTATGTCTACTCTCTGCTGGAATTATTGAAAATGAACTGTAACTGTGTAGCTCGTCACTATCTTCAGTTCCTTATTTATTATTGTTACTTGCTGAGTTGGTTGTACTCATACTACACTCTGCACTTTGTGTGCAGATCCAGTGTTCCCGGACATAGCGGGTATTGATTCTTTCGCACAGTTGATTTTTCGGAGATTCAGAGGTAGCTGTCGTGTTTCGCATACCTTGTCTCTCCTTCCCTATCTCCTTGTTTACTGTATTTGTTCTCAGACTATTATAAACTGTATTTTCCAAACTCGTATTCGTATTGGATGCTCATGTACTCAGTGACACCGGGTTTTGGGAGTGTTTATATTTGTACTTGTGAGATTTCTTTCGCAGAATTTAATCATTATGTTTTCAAATTTAAAAGATATGTGGTTTATTGAGATTGTCGTCCTGCCTATTATTGAGTTAGGCTCCATCACGACGGGTGAGATTTTGGGTCGTGACAAGTTGGTATCAGAGCTCTAGGTAACATAGGTCTCACGAGTCATGAGTAGGTTTAGTAGAGTCTTGTGGATCGGTACAGAGACGTCTGTACTTATCTTCGAGAGGCTTCCAAACCCTTAGGAAAATTTCACTTTCTTGTATTCTATCATGTAGAATTGATTCAGCTTGAAATATAACTCTTTGAATTCCTTCCACCCATTTCGTATGTGCATATAGCGCTTAGTATCAGCTGTGGATTGCCGACTTGTGATCCTATTAACGAGGTTCAAGATGTGTATTTTGTGTTTTGGTGATGGACCAGTCTGGAGGACTTGAGGCCAGGTTTAGACCGTAGCTTAGGCTCGGTAGCTTCAGTTGTAACCTGTACATTTGGATTCATATGTCCTATAATGTCCCTACGAGTGGAATTTTTTGCTCGATTAGCGGTGGATTGGCTTTGTGATGAGTATGATGTAACTGCGGGATGTGTTAAGACGATTTGAATGTGATAAGAAGTGTTTCCTTGAAATGTAAAGGAAGGCCATTTGGTGCTTTATTTTCGTTTGATATGACGTGCAATCTCGAGTGTTAATGTTTTGAAAGATCTTTCACGTTGTTAAATTGTGAGGCAAATTAAATTCTTGTGTCTGGTTAATGAGTTTGGACTCAGAAAGATTAAGTGATTTCATAGTAATTGTGGCTATGAAAGGATATAACAAGATGCCAATTTGAGGCTAAGCAGGTGGGTTTTTCGTGCAGAATAATCTATGTAGGTGTGTTCCTTATAATGTTGAGTGGAGAGTTTCTTTTCTACCAGCTGGGCGTATGTGTTGAGATTTGATTTGAATGCGGTTGAGAAAGTTGACTTGACTGTCACGTGAATAAATGCGAACTTAGCAGATGATTGAGGTATTTTATGGTGGGTGTTGCATAAGCTTGAGAAGAATTTTTGTTGAACTGACTGCAGTATTATGGCAGTAATAGAGTATGGGTATTATGAGTTATTGAGTGTTTTGTTGTATGGCTTTGTGCCAAGTGGGGGGAGCCTGCTATTGATAGTTCAATTTCATGGATATATGTTAAATTTTAGTTTTGGTCTGAGGCATACTTGTGGATTAGTTATGACTTGCATAGGTGGAGATCAAGGATGACTCAGGTAAGGAAATTCCTGGATACGAGTTACATTGCACTTTATGAAACTATGAAAATTATGGAATGATTAAGTTGTTATTTTGAAGGATGTAGTGTGAACGAAGTATGAATTTGATTGGTCATGTTAAGGCAAGATTACTTCTTTGAGTGTTGATTGTGCTAAATGAGCACGTGTCTTTCGGCCCGTTTGGGAGGAGCAAATTAGATTTGAGCAGAGTGGATGACTCTCGAGAGGGTTCTAATAGATTCAAAATATATATGTGGCAATTGAATTTTTTTATTTGAATTTGTATATCATTAGAATCGATTACTTACATTGGATAGTATCGGGATGTGCAGTAATTCAGTTTGACTATGGATTCTACATTTCAGTATAAGAAAGGAAAGAGGAACAATTTTAAATTCGCAATACTCTCAGATTTGGCAACTTGTGTGTCTTGAGCGAGTTAGAGAAATTTAGTTCTGATGGCTTGGTTATGTGCAAATGGAGTTCAAAATGTTCTTGATGGTTTCTACCATGGTTGAACCGGATATTTTCTACCGGTGTGGGGAACATCTCATGTATTGTGATTTCCTCCTGGAAAAAAGCAAGAGAAAGGTTTCTAACTAATAGGGTATGTAATTTGCTGGTGACTCAAAGTTGATAATGAGATTCTTGTGCTTGTCACATGATGGCATGATAGATGTGGCATGTTGTGCGGGATTAAGATTTACATGTACAAGGTGGCAGTTTATTCTTGAAGGGAAGGTCATGAATTCTAGACAAAATGGTCAGTGTTATATATTTAGATGAATGTTATAACTGCTCGGTAATCCCTGAGAAGGGTGCGCATTTCAAAAGGCACATTGTGTTTTGATTTACGGATGCCATTAGTACTGCAGTACCCACCTGTTTGATAGACTGTTTATATTCAAATTATTGCTATGTGGCACGGAAGAATTTTGGAAGTATTCCTAGTGGGAGGATCGTGCATGAAAGACATGTTAGTCATTCGAGTGCTGGAGTTGGGATAAGTTATAGTGATTCATGCGTCTTGTGTATTTGGAGACTCGGAGTTCTCAGAAGCATATTGTTTCAAGGTTGCAACCTGTTTGAGGTGTGTATTTTATTTAAACTCAGTGGAGGCACTAGTTGCGTTAATTATTTGTGATAGCTATGCGCTATGAGTGCACATATATGTGAGGTTTGAGCCCATGTGCGGGTATCGAGGCAAGTATTCCTACTCAGAAAAAATGCTTAGGCTATGATATGCCTAGAGTTGATTGTTAAGGTTAAAGTTATAATGTTTCTCGTATTCGTACCTTTGTTGAGAACTATCTGGATTATACTTGAGCTTACAAAGATGCTAATTCCCTAATTAGATTGGGTAGTTACTAATTGTGCGTTAACTTGCCGATTTGAGCTGTGATAGCACAATCGCTCACGCCTACACTATAGCGTGTTATTTATACCAGTTCAAGAGCATTAGAATCTTATTTCATTTAGCTTATACATATATACATGTGTAAATGCTTCCATATGATATGTTTGGACTGGAGGCCTGGGACTATATCTGGCTGATTATGTTATGGCACATGAGTTGTCCGTGTTGTTGATGTTAATGTGAGCTCTAGGAGAGCTGGCTACCATTATTAGATTCATGTGCCTTGGTTATATTATGTATGATGAGCTTATAGCATTGCAGTTATGGTGGTGCTTGTTGAACTTGCAATACGGTTCTCTTCTTTGAGACATCTTCCATTTTGGGTACAAGGTTGCGCAGTTGTGGCTTGAGTTGTATTGGTGTGGCATGTCAGTGGGATAGTTATTTTTAATAATATATGGTCATTGGACCTAGAATGGGTAGTATCCGATTTTATTATGGTATATTGGGAAGATAATATTGAAAGTCGTCTTAGAAGGTGATTATGATTTTGGTTGGGGCAAAAAAGCTCCATGACTTGTTGATTTTATAAGGGGTTATGAAATTCCACGTGTTTCTTTCATTATCAGCAGTGTGCGAAGGTTTTAGAATGAGGTTTTGTTTGATATGGGGTTCCATACAAATACCGGGTTGGTTTTGATTAGTTACTGTGATCGAGAATGGTGCTACCAGTATGTGAGTTGTGTAGTATGTTATGCGATTATATCTAGAGTTATGGTTATGGCTTGATACAGTTTGTTCGGACTTATGCAGTGTATAGATGTGAGATTCGGGTCTTGAAAAGATGTTTTTGGATGTTGGAAATTGGATTCCAAGGTTTATGGGTTAAGGCTAAATTGGTAATTTTCAATTATGTGGTGTCATCAGGCCTATATGGGATAGGGTGACGTGGGATCACCTCGGGTATGCATGCGTGATAAGGAAATAGTGATTTGAAGGCTCAAACATGTCAAAGAAGAAGCATCACCCCGTGATCAAATATATATTGGGTAGAAAATTTTATGGTCATTTTTCATACTAGAAGATCTTAGAGTAATTGTTGGAGGTCGCCAAAGGTTTAGTTTGGATGTTCGGCGTAGAGATTTAGAGTTGAAGAAAGTAAACGGGTTATTCTCAAGATTTTCTCTATGAATATATTGGGTGAATTGTTAAGAAAGGTAAAGTATGTGTAGTCACAATAGGCCTTATGGAATCTTGAAGGAAATAGGCCAAACTATTAGTAGGATGTTTCCTTATTATTGTCCTCCATGTATTCAGTGTTTCATGTGTCTGTGTTGAAGAAAGTAGTTGGAGACCCGACACTCATTGTTCTGGTTGAGACTATTGAGGTTAATGAGAAATTGACTTATGAAGAGATTCTAGTTTCTAATATTGATCGGCAAGTTCGAAAGTTGAGAAATAAAGAAATTGCCTCTGTGAAAGTGTTATGGAGAAACCAGCAGGTTGAAGAGGCCACTTGGGAAGCCGAGGAAGAAATGAAGAAGAAGTAACCTCATTTGTTTGAATGGCCATGTATTTATAAAGTTGTGTTCTACGAAAATGCTAAGAGTTACCTTCTATGAATTATGTATCAACTGTATAGCTGATGTTAAAGGTGTTCCGTTTTGGTAGTATACTGCTCGTGAGGCCACGACTGACATTGTTTTAATGTTACGCTGCATCATTGGTTCATGTATATGTTGTTAGGAATGGTTTTGGTGATTCTATGATAGGTGGTTAGGCCCAATTGCAGAGGACACTCTGCCGAAATTTCGAAAATATTTGGGAGTTAGCCAAATTTTGGGGCCTTAAGAAAGTTGAAACATTGGAAGAATATCTAAGATCTATTTGAAGTCAAAAACGATTAAAGATGATGGTTAAGGTGAAAGGAGGATAATACTGTGCCTAATAATGACTTGTAAAATATTCGAGGACGAATGTTTTTAAGTGGGGGAGAATGTAACACCCCGGATAATTTCGAAGTGGTTTAAGACCATTAAGAAAATTGGCGGGTGCTAATTATATTAATTCGAGTATGAACAAGACTGATAATTTGAATGATATCAATTGATCATGATAATATATGTATGAGGTGCATTAAGAATGGTTTATGGTCTAAGAAGAGCCCTAAGGCTAAGTCAAGTTGAAAATTATATGATGGGATAAAGTTTCAAGTGAGTTCGCACAAGAGCTAACTTCAAATGAGTATAACTCTCAAGATATGAAGAGATATGTGGTGTATAACATATCACATCAAATCCCTTTGAGTCTAGTTTCCAACGCATCAAACCGTTTGTCAGTTTGATATGTATACAGAAAGTTATGGCCTTTTTACTGGGCCTGTATCATATGCGCACCCAGATGCGCGGCAGCGCATATTTGAGAGTTTCTGCCTCAGGTGCGCAGTCAGATGCATGGCCACTTGCCCAGGTGCGCGGTCGCGCACGTAGGAACCCATTAAATAACCCCAAGGCCATGTAGAGAGAGGGGTTAAATCATTTTTGAGGTAAAACCTAATATTTTAGAGAGAGAAAGAGTAAACCTAACATTCTAATCATCCAATCTTGCACCAATCTTCAAGAATCAAGGAAGCTAATCACAAGATCTTCATCAATGAGGTAAGGTTCCATACACTAGTTTTTAATTTTGGGATTTGGATTAAAAGTAGGAGATAAGAAGTATGATTCTTGGGTGTGAGAGTATTATGTGTACATGTACGGATTTATTATGGAAATATGTGTATGAATCAAGTATTGGAACTTATGGTATAGTGATTGGAAGCCATAAATTCTTAATTTAAATACTTAACCATTGTAAAGATTGAAAGATGATTATTTGATGGAATTTTGTTGGTTGGGTGGGAATGGTTGGTCACACACGTGATGTTATGATTATAAGTTGTTAAAGAATGATGGTGGGATGAATTGTTGGTAAATGATGGTAGTTGGAAGAATTAATTCTATGGTTAAGAAATGTATAAATGTATGCTCACTAGGTGTTTGGTAAATTGTCTAAATGGCCTAAACTATGGAATTGGTTACTAATGTTGGTCCCATTGGATGTTGATATTGTAGATTGTAGTTGCTTAGTATAGTAGATTGTTGTACTATCATTAAGGGGTGAATTTCAGTTTCGGATCATTGGCATTGAATTGAGGAGATAAGAAGGTATTCGGAGGTGGATACACGTGGAATGGAATTTCCTGAGTAATGATTAGCTTGCTCGACGTTGGGTTCGTCTTGTTGAGGTAAGTAACAGTTCTAAATTTGGTCCTGAGGGTATGAAATCCCGGATTATGTGTTATGTGATTGGTTTTAAGGTGACATACATACTAGGTGACGGGTGTGTGGGAGTGCACAGTAGGAATTGTGACTTGGTCAAATTCCATGGAACTATGAAGTTGAATAATATGTTGATATTTGTACATTCTCTACGTGTTAGAGAAAATTGAGCTGAGACTCGTATTAAAAATCATGCTTAGACATATGTTATTATTATTGGTACCAACTGGGGTCATTTATGTCATTGAATTATATGTTCAAATTGAAATTTCACACTCAGTCATGTTCATTCATTTCATATCATATCTCACTCTCTGTTGCTATATATTGATACAACATATCATCATTTTTGGGAAAATTTTCATGATTACTGAGAGCCCGAGAGACTTGAGAGATTTATGATTGAGTGAGGACGAGGGATTGATTATAAGATATTGATACTATAGCACGTGAGTTGTCCGTACATCACGTGAGTTGTCCGTGCGGATTCAGATATCTATATTATAGCATGTGAGTTGTCCGTGCGGATCCAAATATTTATACTATAGCACGTGAGTTGTCCGTGCAGATTATAGCGCTTGGGTTGTAGGTGCCCCTCCTGAGTCTGTACACCCCCAGTGAGTGCGGGTGCCCATTGAGTGTGAGTGCTGAGTGCTGACAGCCGAGTGGTTGAGCTGTTGTGACGAGTTGAGCAACTGTTGCCCTGAGAGGTTGTACTTGCCTTTCATTTGTTGTTGCACTTAGTAGCTCTCTGTCACGACCCAAAATACCAACCTGTCATGATGGCATCTATCTCAATACTAGGCAAGGCGACAATATCAATAAACCACATATCTTTTAAATTTGAAAACATAATATCTATATTTAGCGGAAGATAAACTCACAATTACATATATAACCCCTCCCAAAACCTGGTGTCACCGAGTGCATGAGCATCTAATATTAATACAAGTCTGGAAAATATGATCCATAAAAGTCTGACACCAAATGCAGTAAATAAGGAGATAGGGAAAGCGAGGCATGGTCTGTGAAACATAGCAGCTACCTCTAAATCTCCGGAAAATCAACTGTGCGAAAGAAATCAACACTCGTTATGGCCGGGAACACCTGAATCTGCACACGAAGCGCAGGGTGTACTACGAGTACAACCAACTCAGCAAGTAATAATAATAACTGAGGAACTGAAGAGAATGACGAGCTACACAGTTATAGATTATTTTCAATAATTCCAACAGAGAATAGGCATGCTTTCAAATCCAACAGTTTAAGTCAAATCAATTTTTACAGTTCAAGTTCATGTAATCTGGATATAAAATCTTTCAGAGAATTTCACAACAATGCCAGATAGCAACTAAGTGCAACGACAAATGAAAGCAAGTACAGCCTCTCAGGCAACAATCACTCAACTCGTCACAATAGCTCAATCACTCGGCTCTCAGCCCTTAGCACTCACACTTAATGGGTACCCGCGCTCACTAGGGGTGTTCAGACTCCGGAGGGGCTCCTACAGCCCAAGCGCTATAATTCGCACGGACAACTCACGTGCTATAGTATCAATATCTGGATCTGCACGGATAACTCACGTGCTGCACGGACAACTCACGTCCTACAGTATAATATCTGGATCCGCATGGACAACTCACGTGCTGCACGGATAACTAACGCGCTATAATATAATATCTGGATCCGCACGGACAACTCACGTGCTATAGTATAAATATCTCGCAATCAGGCCCTCGGCCTCGCTCAGTCATAAATCTCTCCAGTCTCTCAGGCTCTCAACAATCATGAAATCAGCTCAAACAACAATGATATGATGCATCATTAAAGAACAATAGAGATTGGGATAAAATAATCAAGTAAACTGTGACTGAGTATAAAACAACAATTAAGCAGATAGTTCAACATGTACATGACCTATGTGGGTCCCAACAGTACCAACATATAGCCTAAACATGGTTTCTAACATGACTTACAATCAAATTTCCACAACACATAGAGAGCACATAGCTAACAACAAGTTATTCAACTTTACAGTTTCCACAAGACGGACCAAGTCATAATCCCCTCGGTGTACGTCCACACGCCCATCACCTAGCATGTGCGTCACCTCCAAAGTAATCACATGATACTAAATTCTGAGGTTTCATACCCTCACGACCAGATTTATAACTGTTACTTACTTCAATCCGAGCAAATCTCTACTCCACAATGCCCTTGCCTCTCGAATCGGCTTCCGAGCGTCCCGAATCTAGCCAGAAGTAGTACAATACCATTGATATATGCTCAAGGAATCAATTACACTAGAAAACTACTAAATTAGACTCAAAACCCAAAATCGACTCAAATCCGACCCCCGGGCCCATGTCTCGAAATCCAACAAAAGTTGCTAAACACAAAAGCCCATTCACTCACTGAGTAGGTTGTACTCATACTACACCCTGCAATTTGTGTGCAGATCCAGGTGTTCCCGGATACAGTGGGTGTTGATTCTTTAACACAGTCGATTTTTCGGAGATTCAGAGGTAGCTGCCATGTTTCGCAGACCTTGTCTCTCCTTCCCTATCCTTTTGTTTATTGTATTTGGTCTCAGATTATTATAGATCACTTTTTCCAGAATTGTAATGTATAGATGCCCATGTACTTAGTGACACTGAGTCTTGGGAGTGTGTTTATTTCCAATGTTTATGGGATTTACTCTTAAACTTAGATACTATGTTTTTAGTATTTAAAAGAAATTGTGGGTTATTGATGTTGTCGGCTTGCCTAGTATTGAGATAGGCGCCATCACAACAAGTTAGGATTTTGGGTCGTGACAAGTTGGTATCAGAGCCTAGGTTACATAGGTCTCACGAGTCATGAGCAGGTTTAGTAGCGTCTTGTGGATCGGTGCGGAGACGTCTGTACTTATCTTCGAGATGCTACCAAACCCTTACAAAAATTTCAATTTCTTGTACTCTGTCGTGCGAATTTGTTGATTCCGGAAACTAAATTTCTGTTATTCTATTCTTTCACTGATGGTGAGAACACGTACTACCGGATTGGATGGTTAGCTACCAGTGCCACCAGTTAGGGCTGCGAGAGGCCGGGGCCATAGTAGAGGCTGGGGCCGAGGTAGAGGTTGAGGTGTAGCTCGTACAGCAGTTGGAGCAGTACCCGTAGCACCACCAGTTGCTCTAGCTCAGGAGCAGATTCTAGATATAGCTGAGCCGATAGGACCAACTCAGGCACCAGTTCTGCCCATTGAGATTCCAGGCGTTTAGGAGACTTTGGCCCAGATATTGACAGTTTGCACTGGCCTTGCTCAGGTGGTTTAAGCTCAGGCCACACCTGCCACTTCTGAGGCCGTGGGAGGTACTCATACCCCTGTTGCCCGTACTCCAGATTAGGTGGTACAGGGACTTCAGATACCAGGGGCACTACCAGCCCAGTCGGTTACAGCTGTTCAGACCCCCATAGTCCCCATTATGGTAGATGATGAGTAGAGGAGACTTGTGATTTGGGAAGCTTCGACCTCGATCATATAGCGGTGCTGAGTCAGAGGATGCTTAGGGTTTTCTAGATAAGTGCCAGCGGATGCTTCAGAAAATGGTTATTTTGGAGACCAGTAGGGTCTCGTTCACTACTTTTCAGTTTTCTGGAGTTTCCTTCAAATAGTGGGAGACGTATGAGAGGCGCAGGACGGTCTATTGTCACGACCCGGAATTCCCACCTTCGGGACCGTGATGGCGCCTAACATTTCACTTGATAGGCAAGCCAACGTTATAATAATATTAGCCATTTTAAATTAATTAATAACAAGGAAACCAATGCGGAAGTAAAGTCTGAAATGTAGTGAATAATTCATAATAATAACGATATCTAAAATCCGTCTCAGAACTGGTGTCACAAGTGCACGAGCTTCTAGAATAATACAAATAAAGGTCTAAATAAAATAAAGCTGTCTGAAAGCAAGCACACTGCTAAAATAAGGTAGACTGGGACTTCAGAACTGCGGACGCTGTGCAGTTATACCTCAAGTCTCCTCTGAAGAGCTGAAATCCGAGCAAATCTATGGTACGCCGCTGGGACCAACTCCGAAATCTGCACAAGAAGTGCAGAATGTAGCATTAGTACAACTGACCCCATGTACTGGTAAGTGCCGAGCCTAACCTGGTAGTGACAAGGCTAAGGCGAGTCACTTACATTAACATGTACGCAATAATAGTAATAACCACAATTATAAAAATAAATCAGGTAGCTCGTTTTCATAGTTGAAGCCAACTCAGTAGCCATAACCAATTATTATTTAAATAAATTTACGTTGCAGCGTGAAACCCGCTCCCACAATATAATCATATTCAATTCTGTTGCGGCGTGCAACCCGCTCCTTCAATATATTTATTTTAATCAAGTCTGTTGCGGCGTGTAACCCGATCCCCAATATATATAGACGTTTAAACAAGCAAGTTGCGGCGTGCAACCCGATCCCCCAATATGGACTTTTAATAAGCCTGTTACGGCATACAACCCGATTCCCCAATATATATTCATTTTTATTTCCGTTGCGGCGTGCAACCCACTCCTCCAATATATTCATTTACCAATTCTTATAAAAGAAATTTCCCCAATAAATGCAAAAATTAATATGAAATTATAAAACAACAAGCATGCAATAATTATGATTTATTTATGAAACAAACAATGACAAGTAACAATTTATTGTGGAAATCAGGGAGAAAATATGCAGTTTAATATTTAATATTCTAAGTGTCAAGTAGCAATTAAGATACATAAATCAAATAAGCATGTAACAGTTATTGCAGGAATTCCAGAATTAATATTTGACAAAGAATAGGAGAGAAACAATTATTATAATAATTAATTCGTGTTGTAAAACAATTTAAGATGTTTAAATAATTAAGAAACCAATTAAATTGACAAAGTATAGCACTCGTCACCTTGCCTATACATCGTTACACATGAAATTCACATAGCAAATAATTCAGGGGTTCTATTCCCTCAAGTCAAGGTTAACCACGACACTTACCTTGCTTTGCAAATTCCAATAAATTACTCGACCACAACTTTTCCTTTTGAGTGTGTCTCCAAAAGCGTCAAATCTATTCACAAACAATTCGATATACTCAATACGAATCATAGGAATTAATTCCATATGAAATTACTAATTTTTCGGATAAAATCCAAAATTCATTTTTAAAATTGACAGTGGGGCCCATCTCTCAAATCTTGGAAAAACTTACGAAATCCGAACACCCATTCCGAGACGAGTCCAACCATACAAAAATTATCAAATTCCGATGTCAAATGGACATTCAAATCTTAAATTTTCGTTTTTAGATTTAATAAAAATCTGATTTTTCTCCCATAATTTTGCAGACAACATTTTCTCAGCATTACGCCATCGCGTACTGACTTGTGTGATCGCGTAGCACAAATTTGGTGCATCCGCTTCTGCCTTATTCCTTCTTCGCGAACGCGGCTTTGCCCACGCGTCCGCGGTGCCTTAGCTTTTCCAACTATGTGATCGCGTACAATACTATGCGATCGCATAGTACATATTTTCAACATTTCTCAACAAGCCTTCGGGATCGCGGATGAAACCATGTGATCGCGATTAAGGAAACCAGAACTGGGAAATACCAGATTTTTCCAAAGTTCAAATGGTCTGTAGGCTATCCGAAAGTCACCCGAGGCCTCGGGGCTCCAAATCAAACATGCACACAAGTCCAAAAACCTCATGCAAACTCGCTTGAGCGATCAAAACACCAATTTAACACTTAGACTTACGAATCAGACACCAAATCAAATGAAATTTTTTAAGAAAACTTTAAAACTTCTATTTTCCCAACCGAATGTCCGAATCACATCAAATAAACTCCGTTTCTCACCAAATTCGACAAACAAGTCATAAATGACATAACTGAGCTATTCAAATTTTCGAAATTGGATTCCGACCCCGATATAAAAAAGTCAAATCCGTGGTCAAACTTTGGAAATCTTAGCCTCTAAAATTCTAGTTTCCGTTAAATTATCATAGCTTGAGCTAGGGAGCTCCAAATTAAATTTCGGGCATACGCCCAAGTACCAAATCAAGATACGGACCTACCGGAACTGTCAAAACCCTTACCCAGGTTCGGTTACTCAAAATGTTGACCAAAGTAAACTCAGTTGAGTTTTAAAGCTCTATTTCATATTTTAATCCATTTTTCACATAAAAACTTTCCAAAAAATTGTACGGACTGTGCACGTAAGTCGAGGAGTGATAATTAGTTCTTTTCGAGCTCTTCGAATACAGAATTAATTATCAAATTTAAAGATGACATTTTGGGTCATCACATCGGTGATGTACCACTTACATGGAAGGAATTCTCTGTTCTCTTTTTGGAGAAGTTTATGCCGCAGTCTCACAAAGTGGAGTTGCGCAGACAGTTTGAGCAGTTGCGTCAGGATGGTATGTCTGTAACACAGTACGAGATGATATTTTCTGAGTTGGCTCGTCACGTAGTTTGGTTGGTTCCCACTGATAGGGAGAGGATTAGGAGGTTCATTGATGGCCTCATATATCAGCTACGATTACTTATGACTCAGAAGAGAGTATCTGGTGCTACTTTTGATGAGGTAGTTGACATTGCTCGGCAGATAGAGATCGTTCATAGCCAGGAGCGTGGAGAGAGAGAGGCGAAGAGGCCTTGTGGTCCAGTTGATTTCAGCGGTGTTCCTTCAGGGGGTCAGTTTTACCGCGGTAGGGGTCGTCCTTACAAACACGCTCAGGCGGGTCGTCCAGTTCACCATGGTGCATCATCTAGCCAGGGTTCATAAAGTTCTCATCAGGGTCAGTCATCTCTCAATGCCCTGCCAGCCCAGAGTTTATCCCGTGCTCCTTTAGTTCAGGGTTCATTTGCACCGGGTGCTTCTAGCAGTTATTCTGGTTCTTGGGGCACGATTTAGTTAACACCACCACCAGTATCGGGGAGCTGCTTTGAGTGCTGGGAATTTGGGCATATTTGGAGACAATGTCCTCGTCGCTCGGGAGGTGCAGTGCAGCAGAGAAGTCAGACTATGACTTCAACACCAGTTATTTCACCACTCGCCCAGCTAGCTCGGGGTGGGGGTCAGTCAGCTAGGGGTCTCCCAAGAGGGGGAGGCTGATCAGGTGGCGGTCATGCCTGATTCTATGCTTTTCCTTCCATGCTAGATGTCGTTGCCTCAGATGCAGTGATCACATGTATTGTCTCAGTGTGCCACATGGAAGCTTCTATATTATTTGACCCTGGTTCTACTTATTCGTATGTATCATCGTACTTTACTCATTATTTGGATATGCCTAGTGAGTCCTTAGTTTCACTTGTTCGTGAATCTATGCCGGTGGGCGATACTAGTATTGTGGACAGTGTATATCGGTCTTGTGTGGTAACCATTGGGGGACTGGAGACTAGAGTTGATCTTTTACTGCTCAGTATGGTTGATTTCTATGTAATCCTGGGTATGGATTGTTTATCTCCATGTCATGCTATTCTGGGCTATCATGCAAAAACCGTGGCGTTGGCAATACCGGGGTTGCCGATGGTCGAATGGAGAGGTTCTCTAGATTATGTTTCCAGCATGGTAATTTCTTATTTGAAAGCCCAACGTATGGTTGGGAAGGGGTGTTTGTCGTATTTGGCCTTTGGGAGAGATGTTGATGCAGATACTCCTACTATTGATTCAGTACCGAACGTGCGACACTTTTAGGATGTATTTCCTACAGACCTTCCAGGTATGCCACACGACAGGGATATCGATTTTGGTGTTGACTTGGTGCAGAGCACTCAGCCCATTTCTATTCTTCCGTATCGTATGGCATCAGCTGAGTTAAAAGAATTGAAAGGGCAACTTCAGGAACTTCTTGATAAGGGGTTTATTAGGCCTAGTGTGTCGCCTTGGGGTGCATCGGTTCTGTTTATGAAAAAGAAAGATGTTACTATGCGGATGTGCATTGATTACAGGCAATTGAACAAAGTTACAATCAAGAATAAATATACTTTGTCGCATATTGATGACTTATTTGACCAGCTTCAGGGAGTAAGGGTATTCTCCAAAATTGATTTGAGATTCGGGTATCACCAGTTAAAAAATTCGAGATTCGGATATTCTAAAGACGACATTCAGTACTCATTATGGTCACTATGAATTTCTTGTAATGTCATTTGGGCTAACCAATGCCCCAGTAGCATTTATGCACCTGATGAATAGCGTATTTCAACCGTATCTTGACTCATTTGTCATGGTATTTATTGATGATATCCTGGTGTGCTCACGTAGCCAGGAGGAGCATGCACAACACTTGGGTAATGTATTGCAGAGGCTGAGAGAGGAGAAACTATATGCCAAATACTCTAAATGTGAATTCTGGCTTAGTTCAATGACATTCTTGGGACACATAATATCCAGTGAAGGGATTAAGGTGGATCCGAAGAAAATAGAGGTAGTTCAGAGTTAGCCCAGGCCATCTTCAGTTACTAAGATTCGGAGTTTTCTCTGATTAGGTAGTTATTATCGTCTCTTCGTGGGGGGGTTTCTCGTCTAATGCGGCGCCTATGACTAAATTGACCCAAAAAGGTGCCCCGTTCAGGTGGGCGGATGAGTGTGAAGAGAGCTTTCAGAAGCTCAAGACATCTTTGACTACAGCTCCAGTATTGGTGTTGCCTACAGGTTCAGGGTCTTATACTGTGTATTGTGACGCGTCGCATATTGGTCTCGGCGCAGTGCTTATGCAAGACAGTAGGGTGATTGCCTATGCGTCCAGACAGTTAAAGGTACATGAGAAGAATTATCCGGTCTACGACCTTGAATTAGCAGCTATTGTTCATGCCTTGAAAATTTGGCGGCATTATTTGTACGGGGTCTATTGTGATCATCAGAGTCTACAACATTTGTTTAAATAGAAGGATCTTAATTTGCGGCAGCAAAGATGGTTGGAGTTGCTTAAGGATTATGATATCACAATTCTCTGTCATCCCGGAAAGGACAATGTGGTGGCCAATGCCTTGCATCGTAAAGCGGAGAGTTTGGGTAGCTTAGCATATTTATCGGTAGTAGAGAGGCCTTTAGCCTTGGATGTTCAGGCCTTGGCTAACCAGTTTGTTAGATTGGATGTTTCAAAGCCGAGTCGAGTTTTGGCTTGAATGGTTTCTCGGTCTTCTTTATATGATCGCATTAGAGAGCGCCAGTATGATGATCCCCATCTGCTTGTCCTTAAGGACACGGTTCAGCACGGTGATGCCAAGGAGGTCACTATTGGGTATGACAGTGTATTACGAATGCAGGGCAGACTATGTGTGCCTAATGTAGATGGTTTGCGTGAGTTTATTCTCCAGGAAGCTCACATTTCGCGGTACTCCATTCATCCAGGTGCCGCAAAGATGTATTAGGATTTGAGGCAGCACTATTGGTGGAGGCGAATAAAGAAAGATATAGTTGGATTTGTAGCTCCGTGTTTAAATTTTCAACAGGTAAAGTACGAGCATCAGAGACCAGTAAGATTGCTTCAGAGACTTGAAATTCCGGAGTGGAAATGGGAGCGTATTAACCATGGATTTGGTAGTTGGGCTCCCACGGACCTTGAGAAAGTTTTATGTTGTTTGGGTGATTGTGGATCGGTTGACAAAGTCCGCGCATTTTATTCCAGTTGGTACTACTTATTCTTCGGAAAGGTTGGCTGAAATTTATATCCGCGAGATTATTCGCCTACACGGTGTGCCAGTGTCTATCATTTCAGATAGAGGGATGCAATTTACATCACAGTTTTGGAGAGCAATGAAGCGATAATTGGGCACACAGGTTCAGTTGAGTACAATATTTCACCCTTAGATGGACAAATAGTTCGAGCGCACCATTCAGATATTGGAGGATATGCTACGCACTTTTGTCATTGATTTTGGAGGTTTTCGGATCAATTTCTGCCACTGGCAGAGTTTGCTTACAATAACAGCTACCAATCGAGCATTCAGATAGCTCCGTATGAGGCTTTATATGTGAGACGGTGTCGGTCTCCGGTGGGTTGGTTTGAGCCGGGTGAGACTAGACTATTGGGTACTGATTTGCTTCAGGATTCTTTGGAGAAAGTTAAATTGATTTAGGAGCGTCTTCGCACGGCGCAGTCTAGACATAAGAGTTATGCTGATCGGAAGGTCCGTGATGTTGCTTACATGGTTGGGGAAAAGGTTCTACTCAAGATTTCACCCATAAAGGGTGTGTTGAGGTTCGGGAAGAAGGGAAAGGTGAGCCCTCGGTATATTGGGCCTTTTGAGATACTTAAGAAAATTGGAGAGGTGGCTTATGAGCTTGCCTTGCCACCTAGTCTATCTGGTGTTCATCCAGTATTCCATGTATCCATAGTCCGAAAGTATGTTTGGGATCCGTCTTATATTCTGGATTTCAATACAGTGCAGCTGGATGGTAATTTGACTTATGATGTGGAGTCGGTGGCTATTTTAGACCGGCATGTTCGAAAGCTGAGGTCAAAGAACATAGCATCAGTAAAGGTACAGTTGAGAGGCCAGCCATTCAGAGAAGCTACTTGGGAGATTGAGCAGAAGAAACAGAGCAAATATCCACATCTATTTGAGACTCCAGGTATGATTCTAAACCCGTTCAAAGACAAATATTTATTTAAAAGGGGGGAGAATGTAACGACCTGGCCGATCGTTTTGGGTATTATAACTCTGTTCCCCCATTTACTGCTCAATTTATGCTTTGCAATTGTTTTACGACTTACCGAGTTAGTTGGTTCGGGTCCGGAAGGATTTCGGATTGAAATGAGACACTTAGTCTCTTAATTGAAAATGTAAGTTGGAAAATTTGACCGGATATTGACTTTGTAACGATCCAACTTGTCATTTTAAGAATCTATGCCCCATTCAGCTACATAAGGTCTCGAGCAGCTTTGTAATATGTATTATGACCCGCGTGTATTGTCGAGTTTGGTTTTCGGAAGATTCGTAATTTAATTTAAAGAACAATTCTCATTTTTGAAGCTTAAATGGAAAGAGTTGACCGGAGAGTTGACTTTTGAGCAAACGACCCCGGAATAGAATTTTGATGATTCCAATAGCTCCGTATGGTGATTTTAGACTTAGGAGTGCATCCGGAAAAATATTTAGAAGTCCGTAGTGAAAGTTTGCTTGAAATGGCGAAAGTTGAATTTTTAGGAAGTTTAAACGGGGAGTTGACTTTTTGATATCGGAGTCGGAATTTAGTTTCGAATATTTTCATAGATCCGTTATGTCATTTATGAGGTTAATCGGAATTGATTTGATACGTTTCAGTGCAAAATATAGAAGTTGGAAGATTTAAAAACTCATAATTCGATTCGATGCGCGATTCGTAATTTCAGCGTTGTTTCGCATGGTTTGAAGCCTCAACTAAGTTCGTATTGTATTTTGGGACATGTTGGTATATTCGGTTAAGGTCCCAAGGGCCTCGGGTGGATTTCGGAAGGTTAACATAATGGATTTCGGAGAAAAGGAGCTGCTGGAATTTGTGCTACCGAAGCTATTTTTGGACAGCATCTGGTACAATCGCAGAGCTAAATTTGGAAGCTTATATCACGAAATTTATATGGAATCTAAAAATTATTAAAATATTAAAGTTGTAGCCCTTTGATTTTAGTTTCTAGAATGATAAACCATTCATCATTCTGACATTTGTACAATAAGTTATGATTGATTGACTGAAGCTGGTACTGCAGATTTTGGCTACATCAGTGTGCATTGCCAGAAATTTCTACTGCACAGGGCTGACTTTGGGAGCTTATATCTCGCAATCTATAAGGATTTGGGCGATGAGAAAAACATGAAAGTTGTAGCACTTTTATCTAGTTTGCAAAACCTTAAACCGTTTGGCAGTTGGAGTTGAGTACAAGAAGTTATGATTGATGCACTACAGGCTGTCGAGGAAGAGTTTGATGTTTTCAACATAAGCACGTAATGATCCAAAGGTCTATTTTTAGTTCTAGAGATCTAAATTTGAATTTGAAACTTTTCGAGATTTTGATAATGAATTATAGGAGTGATCTAGAAAGTTTGGTCTAATTTCATCAAGTCGCGATTGAGCTTTTAGCGTGAAACATGAGTTAATTGTTTAACGAGCAAAATTGGTATCGCATTGAGCAAATGAGCTCCGAATTGAGTTTCGATTGAATGAGTAGGTTAGTATTTTTATTTGTGACTCATAGGAACAAGAATCGTCTAATTCCGAGTTCGTATGATGGAGTTAGAGCCTTTTTAGTGAAACAAAACTGTTGGTGTAAACAGTAATGGTGCGCACCTTTAGCGACCAGATTTGACACTTGTAGCAACGGGATTGGACTTTTAGCGACCAGAATAGTGTTTTTTGGGCAGAAACTTAAGGACCAAAAATGGTCATTTCCTTCATTTTGTTTTGGATTTTTGGAGCACGGTTCTTGGGCGATTTTGAGGATTTCTTCAAGAATTCAACTTGGGTAAGTGTCCTATATCCAAAAGTAATTATATTTCATAAATCCATGGTCGTATTCATTATTTATTTCGAATTTAAATGGAAGAAATCAAGATTTTTGCAAAACTTTTCAAGAACAAAAATTTTAGATTTGGAGGTTGAGTTGTTATTGGAATTTGATAAAATTGGTATGGGTGGACTTATAATTGAATGGGTTATCGGATTTTGTGAGTTTCGTTGGATTCCGAGACATGGGCCACACGGGCGATTTTCGAGTTAAATTTCGGATTTTATTGGAAACTTAGTATTTTCATATGGAATTAATTCCTATAATTAGTATTCACTGAATTGAATTAATTTGGTTAGATTTGAGTTGTCCGAAGGTCAAGTCAAGCAAGAAGGAGATTTTGGAATATCGGCCTAACTTTAAAAAGGTAAGTATCTTGCCTAACCTTGAGTGGGGGTATTACCCCCTAGGCATTGAGTCTTATGTGGAAATTGTGTAACTGAAATCACGTACGCGAGGTGACGAGTACATACTTGGTTTATATGTGCATATTATATCGGTTGAAATTCGTAGACGCCCTTTAGTAATAAATTGGAAAATTGTTGTAACTTATTAAATCCCTTATTTGTCATGCCTCATTCCTTGTTTGCCGAGATTGTTTTTATATGATAATTTGGTGTGATTGCCACTTGACTTTTATGTGAACTCTGTGTTTGTTTGAGTTGCCATTTTTATGGAAAACACTTTCATTATTGATTTTACCTACAGATAATTTAAATGAAAAAAATTAGTTAGAAGATGAACAAATCTATTTATTTCTTGAAGTTGTGATTTAAAAGAGGTGTTGTTCCTTGACAAATTACTTTTCAGTTCACGTTTTTTAAAATTTGGAATTAAATTATAAAGGTCGTGAATCATATTGAGGCAAAGTGCCAAATTGTGAAATATTATTCGGTTGAGTTGTTCACTCCCGAACATTTTGTTAAGATGTTGTACACATTATGATCGAGTCGTGGGCTCCTTATTGTGGAAAAATAATGTATTGTTGATTTCTGTGGAAAGTTGTAATATTGGAGCACTTGATGTGCAATTTGTGATATGTTGTAATATTTGAGCACTTGATGTACAATTTATGATATGTTGTAATATTTGAGCACTTGATGTGCAATTTGTGATATGTTGTAATATTTGAGCACTTGATGTGCAATTTGTGATATGTTGTGATATGTGAGCACTTAAGGTGCAAGTTGTATTATGTTGTGATATTTGGGCACTTGAGGTGTGATTTGTGAAGTATTGTGATATTGATACGCATGCGATGACATAAGGCCAGGGTGTTGAAACACATGCAGTGAGATAAGGGTGGCTTGAAACGCGTGGCTAGTAGGGGAGCAACTAGAAGTCATGCGGTGTGATAAGGGTGGTTAAAACGCGGGATGCTATTTCGGGAAAATAATTTCTTTAAAAAAATTAAATGTGAAGGCTCCCGCAGTGATATAAGGATATGTGATATTGTGAATTTATTTATGATTTGGGACTACGAGGAGGTACCTCGGGAGTGCCTTATTGATATTTCTTTATTTATGTTCTTGTCTTGGGTGATTTTATTTTATTTAATATGTAAATTCTTGTCTTCTTCCGTGATGTACTAGTTGACTTTATTATTATGTGTTTTGTGCTCCTACTTGTATTGTGTTGGCTTTGACTTTTTAGCACGAGACTCTAAAGAAGTATATTTCTGGTTTTTCTTACTGATTTTCGATGATTGAGTTGATTTGAATAAAATAAATTATTATTATGTTTTAAATTAAATAGTTAATAGTTTATTTGATGATTTAATTTAAGTGCAATGTTATTTTCTTCACCCAAAGGATTTCTAAAATAAATTGTAATCTCACCCAATGTTTTTTACTTGATTTAAAAATTGTAAACTCACTTTAGTGGAAATAAATTAATCATGTGGATCTTATATACATTGATATTATTGGGACGTGAGTTGTCTATGCAGTTCTGATAGAAATATGGGCACGAGATACCGCAAAAATATGGAAGTGGGCTGAGACCCGTATGTTTATGATTTTGAAATGAGGTGTTACAAGGTGACTTTTATTTGAAAGAATTATATTCAAAATATTATTTGAAAGAATTATATTCGGAAGGTATTTATTCGAAAGAATTATATGTGAAAGATTTATATTTAAAGGACATGTTTAATTGGTTGTACTTCTGTTCCTTATTCGTCTGAGCAATAATTATGATATTCTTGTTGCCTTGCTGTTATATCACTGGTTTATTTTGTTGTTATCATTGCTAGTTATTTTCCAGTACTATTGTATACTGCTATATTGCATAGGTTATTTGACTAGTGAGTGTCTTGACTGTACCTCGTCACTACTTCACCGAGGCTAATCTTGATACTTACTGGGTACTGACTGTGGTGTACTCATACTATATTTTTGCACATTTTTGTGCAGAGCCAGGTATTGGAGATATCGGACTCGGGCAGAGTTAGTGTGTTGATCGTAAGGATTCAAGGTAGAGCTGCTTGGTCGTCGTAGTCCCTTGGAGTCTTTCCATTTTATTGTAGTGTCAACTCTTATTTGAATAGTATTGTCTATTCGATCTTTAAGATTCATTGCATGTATTCAGTTAGAGTTTATGACTAAGTATTACCAGTCTTGAGAAGATGTTATAATTATTTCCGTTGTTGGTTTCGACACGTGTATTAAATTTTATGTTTAAAAAATGGCTTTAATTATAATTATAATTGGCTTACCTAGTCTTAGAGCCTAAGTGCCATCATGACGCCTGTGGTGGGATTTTGGTTCATGACAAGTTGGTATCAGAGCTTTAGGTTTATAGGTTCTACGAGTCACGAACGAGTTTAGTAGAGTCTTGCGGATCGGTACGGATACGTCTGCACTTATATTCGAGAGGCTACAGAGCTAGTAGGAAAATTTCCACTTTTTTCATTCCTTACCGTGCGACATTTATTGAGCTTGAAGCATATATTTTATATTTTTTTGCATCCACTCGTGTATGAAATTGTGCACTCGGTATTAACTATGCACCAATGGTTCGTAATACAACATAGGGGTTATAAGGGAGCCGTGGTTACTCAACCATTGCTATAACGTGTCGTCCAGATCGAGGATGACATGCACCAAATAAATGGCTTGAGGTGTCTTATGACTGGTGTCGTACGAGCGGTGAAGGTTAGTATTATGGATCATCGGACTGTGTCCTATGGCTTCGCGCCAACTGAAGGGAGTAGTAATGACCCGACCAGTCATTTTGAGAATTTAAGCTTCATTCGGCGGCATAAGGTCTTGAACAGCTTCATATTATGTGTATTGACTTGCGTACGTGGTTGCATTTAGTTACCGGATGATCCGGAGTGATTTGGGACACTTAGTGCCTTAAACGGAAGCTTAAGTCTAAGGATTTTGACCGTAGTCGGAACTGTGTGAAGACAACTCTGGAATGGAGTTTCGTCGGAACTTTGGAGATTTTAACCGGAAGTGGACTTTTTGATATCGGGGTCGATATGCGATTCTGAGAGTTGAAACAGCTCCGTTATGTTATTTGGGACTTGACTGCAAAATTTGACGTCATTTCGGGTTGGTTAGATTTGTTTCGGCACTAGTTTTCAAAGTTGGAAGTTTTGGAAGTTCATAAATTCGATTCGTGGTGCGATTTGTATTTTCGGCATTGTCTGATATGATTTGAGACCACGAGCAAGTCTGTGTTAGGTTATGGAACTTGTTGGTATGTTTAGACGGGGTCCCGGGGGCCTCGGGTGAGTTTCGAATGGGCTACGGGTCATTTCCCCATATTTTGAACTGCTGTTATATGTCATATAGTTTCCTTCATCGCGTTCGCGTCCTTGCCTTCCGTTGCTTAATTGGAGTTCATAAGTCTGTTGCCTTCCATTCCTTCATCGCGTTCGGTATCCCGGTAGATTTCCCTAATGGTTATATCTGTCATATGGAAGTTCATAAGTTCGATTAATTGGAGTTATGATTATCTTCTGCTGCTTATCCTTACTTGAATTGTTGAATATTCCTCGTAATTGCTCAACCTCAAAAGGAGTTTAGATAACCTATATCTTTGTTGACTTGCCATTATTTGGAACTATTTGACTTGTGTTGGCTTCTTATTGTTGACTTGAATATTGTGGAATCGTTGCTAAATTTTTGTTTTGTTTTCCCTTGTTAAGCTGTTCTCCTTGTGCCTAGCATTCTTTACTATGGTTATTCCTTGTGAATGAGTTCTACCGTTCTTGTGATTTAAATTCTTGAGTTGATTTGCTCGTCGTACTTTGCATTTCTTTCATTGTTGCTTTTGTACTCGTTGTGTTAATGTACGAGGTTTCTATCGTATTATGGTTGTTATCTCTGTTGTTTCCACTGCATATTTAAATTGGGACTACAGACGTATTCCGGGAGATCCCCCAGCACTGCATATTTATTTTGGGATTACGGACGTATTCCGGGAGATCCCCTTGTCTCGCATATTTACTTTGGGACTACGGACGTATTCCGGGAGATCCCCCAGCACTGCATATTTATTTTGGGACTACAGATGTATTCCGGGAGATCCCCCAACACTGAAATTCCCCCGTACTGCATAATTAATTCGGGACTACGGGATGGTATCCCGGTAGATTTCCCCTATGGTTATATTTGTGTTCAGAGCTGCTAATCTTCCATGCTTAGGTGTCATAGGGTGAATTATACTCGAAGGATATTACTTGAAAAGTCTATATTTGAAAAGTATTTATCTTAAAGGAACTATATTTGAAGATATTTAATTGAAAGGGGTATACTTGAAAAGTATTTATCTTGAAAGAACTATGTTTGAAGGATATTACTTGAAAAGTTTATATTTGAAAGGTTTTATCTTGAAGGAACTATGTTTGAAAGATATTTATTCGAAAGAAATATATTTCAAAAATAATTTCTTATTGGAAAGGATTATATTCTAAAGACCTCAATTTAAAAACTTACAGGTGAAAGTTTACACTTGAAGGATTTGTCTAATTTATTGGGGTTGTTGGCTAAGACCTGATGTGAAAACTATTGCAGCTGCTGAGTTACTACTTCCCTTTACTGTATTGTGATTTTTGGATTTGGGTTGTGTTTTCGTTTATTCCTCTGTGTCTTATTCTATTGTTCCGCTGTTACTTCCTGTTTTTCCTTCCTTATTGTTGTTGCTATGTCGTTAGCCATATCGTGGGGTCTTTAGATAGATGTCATGTTCTGTCATCCTTATACTTATGCTTGTTCAGTTTATTAGACCAGTGGGTGTCTTGACTAGTCCTCATCACTACTTCACCGAGGTTAGTCTTGATACTTATTGGGAACCGTTGTGCTGTGCTCATGCTACTCTTCTGCACATTTTTTGTTTTTCTGCAGACCCAGGTATTTGTTCGTTAGCTAGCTGTGTGGACTGTCGCTGCAGAGACTCAAGGTAAACCTGCCATTGCGTTCGCAGGTTTTGGAGTCACCTTCAAGTTTTTGTTTGGACTGTTTATTCTTATTTCTGGACAGTTGTATCTAGAAGTTTTCTAGCAAACACTCTATAGAGCTTATGACTTGTACTACCGATTTTGGGAACTGTAAGAGATTTCTATTTATTTTGTTAGATGTTAATTAAATAATGTTGTTTAAATTAATGTTAGGCTTACCTAGTCCCTAAGACTAGGTACCATCATGATACCAAACAGAGGGAAAAATTTGGGTCGTGACAGGAGTACACTATCATCGATCAGATTGCGGGGTCATGTGTTATATCAATTTTGGCCTGAGATGTATTTATGTGGTATTGAAAGGTTCTCCGAAACTTGTATATGATTAAGAGCTGAGATTTGTATGGGATGATGCTGGAACTTGCGGTATTCTTGCATCCTTAATAATTCTACATTTCAGTATCAGCGAGGTCATGGAAACAATTTCAGAATACTCGTAGTGCTCCAGTAAGTTCTTTTAATGCACCACCGACACAAAGTTCCTATAATGGTTATTCCAGTTATCTGGAACAAACCCAGTATGAGCAGCCGAACCTGTAGAGGGGTTGTTATCAGTGTGGTGATACTAGGCACATCATGAGAGATTGTCCCAGACTTGGGAGGGGTGGATTTTATCAGAACACTCAGGCTATTTGTCCCAATGCAGTTACTACCCCACGTGCACAAGCAGTTAGAGGTGGAGGACAGGTAGGTAAAGGGCGCCCTAGAGGGGGAGGCCCAACTCATTGATATATTTGCTATAGTGTATCTGAAGCCACTACACCAGATGGTGTCATTACAGGTATGATCCTGATTGGTTATAAAAGAATATTTTTCCTTAATTTGATTCGGTTCTGAATACTGAGGTGAGTCCTCCTATTATGCTCCGCTTATGGGTGAGCTTCGTAATTTTGTGAATCACTTATATGTTATCCATGTTGGGAGATTCGATGAGGTTAGCCTGTGTCTATCATTTTTATTTTGTACACAATTGAGGACTATAAATCCAAAAGTGATTTTCTATTACTCTATACAGTGAGTTTTGATGTGATTTCGGAATAATTGAGTTCAATTTTATGAATTATATGCCTTACCGGTATGGGGGTTCATTATGTGTTGTGAAAATTATTTACGGAATTTATTGAAAAGAAGAAAGAAAGGAAATTGAAAAATTCAGTTGGCACGATGTGCAATATATTTGTGATTCAGAACTGAGGACAAGATCCTCGAATTTGAATATAAATTAAAATGTTTAAACCGGGATACGAGCTTCGGTGGAAGTTATATAAGGATGAGATCCTTGTGAGGAAAATTCTTGTGTTTAAGTTCTCCCTTGTGAAATTAAATTTGTACTATAGTATTAATAGGGAGTCATGCCTGTTAGGCTTATTTGAAAATTCTTATATGAAATTCTCTGTGCATACTTGCCAAATTCGTGTTGTAATTATTGAGTTTTAACCTACGAGGTAGGTGCCCACCCAGGTGGCGTTAAATTGACTCGTTAACCCGAGTAAATAATTATGAGGTCTTCATGCCTCGCGTGTTGCCATCAGTGTTGTGAAAATTAGATATGAGATTTTGGTTAAGATAAGATTAATTGAGGATGCTGAAGTTAATTATAAATAGCTATTATGACCAGAGATGTGGTTATAGAAATATGTATGATGTGTGCGTAGGCACGAGTTGCTACAGCCGGTTGAAACTAATACCGTGTGTTGATGTAAGGAATTTGAAATTGATTGGAGTGGAAGGAATTGGCTTTAAAGCTTATAAGTGTGAATAAAAGAAATAATCTCCACGGAGATGATGTTGTCGGACCCTTGTTAAATTTATGGTGACATAGAATCACTTGTGAGTATGTGTGAAATAATGCACTCAGTAATTTAATGTCATCAGAATAATTCTTGGCATGTTCGAGGATGAACATATGTTTAAGAGGGCGAGAATGTAACGACATGACTTGTCATTTTAAGAATCTATGACCCATTCAGCTACATAAGGTCTCGAGAAACTTCGTAATATGTATTATGACCCCGCATGTATTGTCGAGTTTGGATTTTGGAAGATTCAGAATTTAATTTAAAGAACAATTCTCATTTTTGAAGCTTAAATGGAAAGAGTTGACCTGAGAGATTTTTGAGCAAACGGCCCCGGAATGGAATTTTGAGGATTCCAATAGCTCCGTGTGGTGATTTTGGACTTAGGAGCATGTCGGGAAAAAGTTTTGGAAGTCCGTAATGAAATTTTGCTTGAAATGGCAAAAGCTGAATTTTTGGGAAGTTTACCGGGGAGTTGACTTTTTGATATCGAAGTCGGAATTCAGTTCTGAAAATTTTCATACATCCGTTATGTCATTTATGACTTTTGTGCAAAATTTGAGGTTAATCGGAATATATTTGATACGTTTCGGCGCAAAATATAGAAGTTGGAAGATTTGAAAACTCATAATTCGATTCGATGCGCGATTCATAATTTCGGCATTGTTTGGCATGGTTTGAAGCCTCAACTAAGTTCGTATTGTATTTTGGGACATGTGGTATATTTGGTTAAGGTCCCGAGGGCCTCGGGTGGATTTCCGAAGGTTAACGGAATGGATTTCAGATAAAAGGAGCTGCTGGAGATTTTCTACTGCAGAAGCTGTTTTTGGGCAGCAACTGGTACAATCACAGAGCTGACTTTGGAAGCTTATATCTCGAAATCTATAATGACTCTGAAAATTATCAAAACATTAATGTTGTAGCCCTTTGATTCAAGTTTCCAGAATGATAAACCATTCATCATTCTGACATTTGTACAATAAGTCATGATCGATTGACTGAAGTTGGTACTGCAGATTTTGGCTACATCAGTGTGCATCGCCAGAAATTTCTACTGCACGGGACTAACTTTGGGAGCTTATATCTCGCAATCTATAAGGAGTTGGGAAATGAGCAAAAAATGAAAGTTGTAGCTCTTTTATCTATTTTGCAGAACCTTAAACCGTTTGGCAGTTGGAGTTGAGTAAAAGAAGTTATGGTTGATACACTACAGGCTGTCGAGGAAGTGTTTGATGTTTTCAAGATAAGCATGTAATGATCCAAAGGTCTATTTTTAGTTCTAGAGAGAGAATATCGATTTTGACACTTTCGAGATTTTGATAATGAATTATAGGAGTGATCTGGAAAGTTTGGTCTAATTTCATCAAGTCGCGATTGAGCTTTAAGCGCGAAACATGAGTTAATTATTTAACGAGCAAAATTGGTATCGCATTGAGCAAATAAGCTCCGAATTGAGTTTTGATTTAACGAGTAGGTTATTATTTTTATTTGTGACTCATTAGAACAAGAATCATCGAATTCCGAGTTCGTATGATGGAGTTAGAGCCTTTTTAGTGAAACAAAACTGGTGGTGTAAGCAGTCCTGGTGCGCACCTCTAGCGACCAGATTTGACACTTTTAGCGACAAGATTGGACTTTTAGCGACCAGAATAGTGTTGTTTGGGCAGAAACTTAAGGACCAAAAATGGTAATTTCCTTCATTTCGTTTTGGATTTTTGGAGAACGGTTCTTGGGCGATTTTGAGGGTTTCTTCAGGACTTCAACTTGGGTAAGTGTCATATATCCAAAAGTAATTATATTTCATAAATTCATGGTCATATTCATCATTTATTTTGGATTTAAATGGAAGAAATCAAGATTTTTGCAAAAATTTTCAAGAACAAAATTTTTAGATTTGGAGGTCGAGTTGTTATCGTAATTTGATAAAATTGGACTTGGAACTCTGCTGGAAACGGGTTGAATTTTGGACTTGGAACTCTGCTGGAAAATTTTTCGATGCACTGTCTGGTTTCCTTCTTCGCGTTCGCGATAGAGGAATCGCGTTCGTGAAGAGGAACTTGAGGCAGGTGAAAATTACTCTTCGCATGGAAGCGTTCGCGTTCGCGTAGAAGGTGAGGCCTGGATGGGCACCAAGCGTTACAGCTTCGCTTTTGTGAAGGCCAAATTTTGCAAGGCTTCGCGTTCGCGAAATTGCCTTCGCATTCGCGAAGAGCAAAGTGCTTGCACACAAAAATGTGCTTGGCGAATGCGAGGCACTGACCGTGTTCGCAAAGGGTAAAAATCGGGAAAACATAACTTAAGTTCTGGAAAAAATGATTCGTCCCATTTTCAACCATTTTTCATTTTTGAGCTCGGGTAAGGTGATTGTTGGGTGATTTTCACGGAAAAATATTGGGGTAAGTGTTCCTTATCCTATATTGATTATATTTCATGATTCCAAACTCATTTACATTATGAATCCGTGAATTTATGAAAGAAAAATCAGATTTTTATAAAATCTTCCAAAGACGAAAATTTAAGATTTGAAGGTCCATTTGATATCGGAATTGGTTAATTTTTGTATGGTTGAACTCGTAGCAGAACGGGTGTTCGGATTTTGCGAGTTTTCCCGGGATTTGAGTTGTGGGTCCCACTATCGAATATTTAAATGAATTTTAGATTTTTATCCGAAAAATTTGTAAATTCATATGGAATTAATTCCTATGATTCATATTGAGTATATCGAATTGTTTATGAATAGATTTGACGCTTTTGGAGATAAATTCAAAAGGAAAAGTTGTGGTCGAATAATTTATTGGAATTTTCAAAGCGAGGTAAGTGTCGTGGTTAACCTTGACTTGAGGGAATAGAACCCTTAAACTATTTGTTATGTGAAATGCATGTGAACGGTGTAAAGGCGAGGTGACGAGTGTCTATACGTCATCAAATTAATTGTTTGCATAATTACTTGAAAAATGATAAATCGTTTTAAATCATGAATTAATTGTTATAAAAATTGTTTTACTCCTATTCTTTGTCAAATATTAATTCTTGAATTTCTGCAATAATTATTATATGCTATTTGATTTATGTGTCTTAATTGTTATTTGACATTTAGCATTCTAAATATTAACTGCCTATTTTCCCCATGATTTTCATAATTAATTGCTACTTGCCATTGTTTGTTCATAAATATATTATAATTATTGTGTGCCTTGATGCCTAATAGTTTCTCATTGGACGTGGTGTTTATTGGAGTAATTTTTATTACATTTATGAGTTGTTTAAAGTTATATTGGGGGAACGGGTTGCACGCCGCAATGTAAGTGAATTATATATATATATATATATATATATATATATATATATATATATATATATATATATATATATTGGGGGATCGGATTGCACGCCTCAACAGACTTATTTAAAAGTCTATATTGGGGGATCAGATTGCACGCCGTAACAGACTTATTTAAAAGTCTATATTGGGGGATCGGTTTGCACGCCGCAACAGACTAATTTAAAAGTCTATATATATACTTGATTAAAATAAATATATTGGAGGATTGAAAATGAATATATTGTGGGAGCGGTTTGCACGCTGCAAACGGAAATTGCTTGAATTAATAATTGATTATGACTGCTGAGTTGGCTTCAACTATTATAAATGAGTTACCTGATTTATTCCTATTATTTGTTGTTGTTACTAATATTGTGTACAGGTTAATGTAAGTGACTTGTCTTAGCCTCGTCACTACTTCAATGAGGTTAGGCTCAGCACTTACCGGTTGTACTGATACTACACTTTGCACTTCTTGTGCAGATTTCGGAGTTGGTCCTAGTGACGTACCATAGATTTGCTCGGATTTTAGCTATCAGAGGAGACTTGAGGGATAACTGCACGGCGTCCGCAGTTCTGAAGTCCCCGTCTACTTTACTTTAGCTGTGTGTTTGTTTCCAGACAACTTTATTTTATTCAGACCTTTATTTGTATTATTCTAGGAGCTCGTGCACTTGTGACACCAATTCTGGGATGGTATTTAGACACCGTTATTTTTATGGATTATTCACTACATTTTAGACTTTACTTCCGCATTTGTTTCTTCATTATTAATAAATTTAAAAATTGTTTTAAAATGGGTAATATTATTCTAACGTTGGCTTGCCTAGCAAGTGAAATGTTAGTGGGAATTATGGGTTGTGACAGTTGGTATCAGAGCACTAGGTTACATAGGTCTCATGAGTCACGAGCAAGCTTAGTAGAGTCTGAAGGATCGGTACGGAGACGTCTGTACTTATCTCTCAGAGGCTATGAAGTTTAGGAACAATATCATTTCTTTCTTATTTCGTCGTGCGATTTTATTCTATCATCGATGATTGAACCATTCTACTCTTATTCTCTCCCAGATGGTGAGAACATGTAATACATCTACCGATGGACAGGGACCAAAACCCCCGATGGCAACTATAGCCAAGGGTAGAGGTCAAGGTCGAGGTCGTGCTAGAGGCCGAGGTAGAGCTCAGTCCAGAGCTCGAGCAGCTGCACCTGTTGTAGAACCTCAGGTGGACCTTCATGAGGAGGTTCCAGTTTAGAATGTAACAGCTAGACCAGTTCAGGTCCCGGAAGGATTCATAGCTACTCCAGTGCTACAGGACGCTTTAGTCTGTTTGGTAATTTTTATGGAGGGCGTGGCCCAGAATGGTACATTTCCAATGGCACCAGCCGTTTCCCAGGCTTGGGGAGGAGCACAAACTCCCACTACTCTCGCTCTGCAGCAGATGGCTCCCCAGAATCAGGCTCCAGCATCCCCGATAGTTGGGGTAGTTCAGCCAGTTGTTGCAGCACAGACCGGTGATAGGCCCGCCATGTCTTTTGAGACCTTATTGAGACTGGATAAGTTTATTAAGCTATTTCCAGTTCACTTCAGTGGTACACCTCTTAAGGACCCACAGGATTATCTTGACCGCTGCCACGAGGTACTGCGGAACATGGGTATAGTTGAGACCAATGGGGTTGATTTTGCTATATTTCAGATGACGGTTTTCGCTAAGAGGTGGTGGAGAGATTATATATTCACTAGACTAGTTGGATCGCCTGTATTTACCTGGGAGCAGTTCTCTCAGCTATTTCTGGAGAAGTTCCTTCCTATCACACTGAGAGAGGATTTTCGCAAGCAATTTGAGTGTCTACAGTAGGGCAGTATGATTGTTACTCAGTATGAGTCCCATTTTGTGGATTTGGCCTTTCATGCTCTCTTTTTAATACCTATTGAGGGAGAGAGAGTGAGGAGGTTTATTGAGGGACTCACTAACCCTATCGGGCTTCAGATGTCCAAGGAGACCAGAAGTGAGATTTCTTTTTAGGCGGCTGCTAATGTCGCGAGGAGGATCGAAATGGTTCTTGCACAGGAGAGAGGGTAGAGGTCTGATAAGAGGCCTCATCATTTAGGTGGTTTCAGTGGTGACTCGTCTAGAGGCAGGGGTAAATTTGGTAGGGGTCATCCTCTAAAACCGTTTCATTAAGCACTTCATGCATCTCACGGTGCTTCAGGGAGTCACGGTCCTATTATGCCTAACTATGGGCAGCCAACATTCAGTGCACATTCAGCTCCTATCAGTGCACCTCCACTCCAGAGTTACTACAGTGGTTATCCGGCCCATTTAGGTCAGCTTCAGCTTCAGTAGCCATGGCATCAGGATGGGTGTTATGAGTGTGGGAACATTGGTCACATCAGGAGGTATTGCCCTAGGTTGGCGAGTAATAGATCACGGCAGGATTCTCGTGCCATCATACCAGCACCGGTTGCTTCATCGCCTGCTCAGCCTACTAGAGGTAGGGGTCAGGCAGCTAGGGGTGGAGGTCAGGCCATTAGAGGTGGAGGTCAGGCCATTAGAGGTGGAGGTCAGACAATTAGAGGTGGAGGCCAGTCAGTTAGAGGCTGTCCCAGAGACACAGTTCAGAGTGGTGGGGCCCAGCCCCGATTTTATGCTTTTCCAGCTAGGCCTGAGACCGAGTCATCTAATGTTGTGATCACATATATTATTCCAGTTTTCCATAGAGATGCTTCAGTTCTATTTGATCCAGGATCTACTTATTCCTCTGTGTCCTCCTCTTTTGCTTCATATTTGGTTGTGCCTTGTGATTCTCTGAGTGCTTCTGTGTGTATCTACACCGGTGGGAGACTCTGTTGTAGTAGATCATGTCTATCGTTCGTGTGTGGTTACTATTAGTAGTCTTGAGACTAGTTTGGATCTTCTACTTCTTGATATGGTAGATTTTGATGTCATCTTGGGTATGGATTGGCTGTCCACTTATCATGCTATATTGGCATTGTCATGCCATGACAGTGACCCTAGACATGCCGGGGTTACTTCAGTTAGAGTGGAAAGGAACTCCTGGACATTCTGCCAGCATAGTTATTTCTTATATGAAAGCTCAGCGTATGGTAGAGAAAGGGTCTCTGGCCTATTTGGCTTATATTCGCGATCCCAATACGGATGTTCCTTCTATGGACTCAATACCAGTTGTTCGTGAATTTCCAGAAGTATTTCCTGCAGATCTGCCAAGTTTTCCACCCGATAGAGATATTGACTTCTGTATTGATATGTCTATGGGCACTCAGTCAATTTCTATTCCACTATACCGTATGGCCCCATCGGATTTGAAAGAATTGAAGGAGCAGTTACAAGACTTGATTGATCAGAGATTCATTAGATCCTGGGGTGCACCAGTAATATTTATAAAGAAGAAAAATGGTTCTATGCAGATGTGTATAGATTATCGGCAGTTGAATAAGGCCACTATCAAAAACAAATATTCGCTGCCATGAATTGATAACTTATTTGATCAGCTTCAGGGTGCCAAAGTATTTTCGAAGATTGATTTGAGGTCTGGTTACCATCAGTTGAAGATTGGGGCATCTGATGTCCCTAAGACAGGCTTACGGACTCAGTATGGGCATTACGAATTCCTAGCAATGCCATTTGGGTTGACAAATGCCCCAACAACATTTATGGATTTGATGAATCGGGTGTTCAAGCCCTATTTGGATTATTTTGTGGTTGTATTCATTAATGATATCTTGATTTCATCCAAAAGTCGAGAGGAGCATGAGCAACATCTTCGGAGTGTACTTCATACTTTGAAGAATAATCAGTTATATGCCAAATTTTCAAAACGTGAATTTTGGTTAGACTCAGTTGCCTTTTTGGGGCATGTTGTATCGGCAGAAGGCATAAAGGTGGATCCTAAGAAGATTGAGACTGTTCAGAATTGGCCTAGACCTACTTCAGTTACGGAGATTCAGAGTTTCATGGGTTTGGCTACCTGTATTCATTTGCCTTTATGATTTTTTATCCTGCTTAGCTGAAGCTTTCTTCTTTTTTCTCTGATCATACTATGAAAATATCTGGTGTATATGTCTCCTTCCTCAAACCCTTTGACATTTGTTTTTTAGATTAGTATGGAATCTTGCATATTGAGCCATATAATATATTCCGCATGTGCCTTGTTGGTTTCTTCCCGAGCTGTCCTAGTATTGTTTGTAATCTCAATTTCTTCAAGGCTCTGAAATTTTTTCTTCTATTTCAGAACTTGTTCATGAATGTCGCCAATATCCTCTCTAGACCATTGAGATAGCCTTCTGCTAAGGAGCTTTATTTAAGACTGGAGTCTCCACATGCTATTGCCAGTAATATTAGTATGCCAAACTTCATTAACAAGATTGTGGAATCCCTCGTGTAAAGTCCAAAAGTTAAGGAATTTGAAATAGTTAATGTGAGTATTATTGGAGTCAAAAGATTTCATGAGTAATGTCTGATGATAGTGTTTTGAAATTTCTGAGACAACTTATCATTAATGAAAACTCTATCAAGCCCTTTCCAAATTATTTTTCGAGGTTTATTGTTATTGCACCAAGTGAGCTTTGGACCTGTATAACCGATGTCAATAGTTCCGCAGTTATCCATGCAATTATGGAAATCTAAGATCTTGTGCATCCTATGAGGATTGCCACCTAATTTCTCTTCAGGATTCAAGATAATATTAGAGTCACCTCCAATGCACCAAGGTCCATTTATAGACAAACTGATGTTCCCCAGGCTGCTCCACAATTCTCTTCTCTCTATATTACTGCACTTAGCATAAACTGCGGTGATAACTATTGGGTGGTTGGTCAATCCATCATCAATTTTGATGGAGATCTGTTGCTCCTCATTGTTAATAATAGAAATTTAATTGATATTCTTCCAAAAGCATCAAATCTTCTTGTTGTCATTAGAAATGCATTCCTGATAACCCAAGAATTTTCTTTACACCATAATTTTGTCCTTGTCAACCATATGTTCCATGATTGCAGTAAAGAGAGTGTTATTGATGTCAATAAGTTATTTTAGCCTATGGATGGCCTTTTTTGACCTTACCCCCTAATATTCTAAAAGATTGTATTAATCATGGAGTCTTTGGAGGGAAGTATTATTCTTTTGTGACCTCTTCACAGAGGATGTGGTTCTGCTTTTGTTTCTTCTATTGGAGTTTCTGGATCTGCTTCTCCCCCTTCCTTCTAGTATATATTCTTTTTCTTCTGTAATACTTTTGTCTTGTTTGCTCTCTTCATTCTGATTGAGTCCTTCAAGAATATGACGTAGTGAGATGTCTTGTATCGGATGATCAATAGTTCTTTCGGTGTTATTATAGGAGGTTTGTCTCTGATTTGCATACAACTCTACCCTTAAATCTATACCAGGATGATCAACGATATTTATTAGCAGGCATATGGAACAAGAACTAGATTCCACAGCTGCATCATTTCCTTTGGTTGCCATTTTTTCTTTGGATGCCATTTCAAGATTTTGGTTTTGATCTCTCTTTTTTTCCAATATCTATTCCATGACTATCTCCTGTTTCTCTGCATTTATATCTGGTGGCTCATTATTAACAGAATTCTCCTCATTCTCTGATTCTGTTGGCTGCAACTTATTGCCATGCATATGTTCATTTAATGAACTCTCATGTACCATTGCAACAAGGTGGTTGCTATGCGTATTTGCATATTGCTTAGCTCTCATACTGTTGTTATTGATATCCTACTTTTCCTCCATATTGTTGTTGTTTTTGGTCATATCTTCAGATGTATAGATCTAGTTTTGATTTGTAGAAATCTTGGAAGTGGTATTCGATTTATTGCCCCTAAGAACTGGTTTGAAAACCACCTTACCTTTCTTCTTTGGCATTTTCTTTTGGTTCTTCTTTTTCTTTCCAGCTCTTACTGCTATGGATACAATATCTTTTTCCTTAGTCAAATAAATATCACGATCTTGTTTAGTCTCCAAAGTATGTTGTGTCTCCATTTGGATTGCTTGGGCAGTTCTTTCTTCTTTATTAGCTTCACCACCCAAAGACTTGTCATTGATTGTATTTTGTGTTTGCTCATCATTTTCTTTTCTGTTCTCTTTTGAAGATAATTCAAGATTTCTTTTGTTTTCCCCTCTCTCTTCATTCTTTTCTTTTTGTACTCCACTGATCCCTTCTTCCGGTTGTATATAGTTCTAATCTTTATTATTTTTCTTTGTTTCTAAAGCTCTTTTCTTTACAAGGATTATGCAATTCATTAGGTTATGGCCAAGCTTTTTACACTGCTTACAATACTTAGTGATATTCTCATATTCAATTTTTTGAATATTATAGCTCCGTTTCCCCATTTACTGCTTATCCTGTGTCAAATTATAATTTTGTGACTTGTCGGGAATGTTTTAGAATTAATCTGGAACACTTAGTTCCAAGACTTAAAGCTTAAGTGTAAATAGTTGGCCGAATGTCGACTTATGTGTAAACAACTCCGGAATAAAGTTTTGATGATTCCAATAGCTTCGTATGGTGATTTTGGACTTAGGAGTGTATCCGAAAAATTATTTGGAAACCCGTAGTTAAATTAGGCTTGAAATGGCGAAAATAGGAAGTTTAAGTTTGAAAGTTTGACTGGGGAATTGACTTTTTGATATCATGGTCGGAATCAAGCTTTGAAGATTTTCATAGGTCCGTTATGCTATTTATGACTTGTGTGCAAAATTGGAGGTCAATCGGACTTGATTTGATAGGTTTCGGCATCAAATGTAGAAGTAGGAATTTCTTAGTTTCATTAAGATTGAATTGAGGTGTGAGCTCGTCACTACTTTCCACCCAGAGGTTAGTTGTACCACCCCGAAAAAATTTCTAAGTATTTTAAGACCATTAAGAAGATTGGTGGGTGCTAATTATATCAATTCAGGTATGAACAAGACTAGTAATTTAAATGATATCAATTGATCATGATAATATATGTATGAGGTGATGGTTTAGGGTCAAAGAAGAGCCCTAAGGCTAAGTCAAGTTGAAAATTTTATGATGGGATAAAATTTCAAGTGAGTTTGCACAAGATCTACCTTCAAACGAGCACAACTCTCAATATATGAAGAGTTATATGGTGTATAACCTATCACATTAAATCCCTTTAAGTCTAGTTTCCAACGCATCAAACCGTTCGTCATTTGGAAATTCGTACAAGAAGTTATGACCTTTTTACTAAAGAGTTACAGAACAGCTATGCGAGTCTTGCGTAGCCTACGCAGATTTGCATAGGCAAAATTAGTATGGAAGTGAGGGGAGGGTTAAGCTGCGTAGGCTACGCAGCCAGCCTAGGTAGTTCATTTTTTTATAAAATAGGGGAGGTTCGGGGAGAGAGAGAAACATAACAATGTTGGCTAAGTTTTGGGTTCTAGAGAGAAGGTGGAGCATCCTCAACCCAAATACACATCAAAGGTAAGTTTTATGATACTTTTATAATAGATTAACACTAGTTAATGGTAGTATTAACATCTACCTGGATTGAAATTCGTAGGAATTTCTCTAATCTTCAAGAATCATTCAAAAGGGTTCAAGTTAGGGTTTGAGCTACAAGAGGTAAATTCTCCACCCTACACTTAAATACAACTATGGATTAAGTATTTGGAAAGTATTGTGAAGTAGAAAGTACCAATTGGTTGAAGAATTATGCTAATCCTTGAAATGGGTATTGTGAGTTAGGGTTCTTGAATTGAGAAGAAGATGAATAGTGAATTTTTGAATCTTGTTAGGATGGTTGGTTATTCTAGTGCTTCAATAGCTTAATAATGATTAACCATTGAATAATATAACCTAGATTGGGACTTAAAGGCCAAGGATGAAGTCTATTAAGGATAAAAGAGATATGTATGGGTGAATTGGGCTTGTTGAAGACTTTAATTGAAGATTTGAGGGTCGAGCTGATGTCGGAATTTGGTGAATTTTATATGGTTGGACTCATGGTTGGATGGGCGTTCATATTTTGTAACTTTTGTCGGGTTCCGAAACGTGGGTCCCACAGGCGATATTTGGATAAAATTTCGGTTTTTTATGGAAAAATTATATTTTCATATGGAATTAATTCCTACAATTTGTATTGACTGAATCGAATTATTTGTGGCTAGATTCGAGGCATTTGGAGCCAAATTCACTAGGCAAAAGCATAGCGGAATAAGAAATTACACGGGTTGAGGTAAGGAACAGTTTTAAATATGGTCCTGAGTGTATGAAACCCCTTTTGTGTCATGTGATTATTTTTGAGGTGACGCACATGTTAGGTGACGGGCGTGTGGGAGTGCACCGAGGGGATTGTGACTTGGTCCATCCCGTGAAATTGTAAAGTTGGATAATCTGTTGTTATATGTACATTCTCCATGTAGTGGAGAAATTGAACCACAAATCATGTCTAGATTATATGTTGGTACTATAGGGAACTGCAGAGGTTGTGTACATGTTGAACTATCTGCTTAATGGTTGTTCTTTACTCAGTCACAGTTTACTTGTTTATTTTATCTCAATCTCTATTGTTCATTATTGATGCATCATATCATTGTTGTTTGGGCTGATTTCATGATTTCTGACAGCCCGAGAGACTGGAGAGATTTATGACTGAGTGAGGCCGAGGGCTTGATTGTGAGATATTATTATAGCGCGTGAGTTGTCCGTGCAGCACATGAGTTGTCCGTGCGGATCCAGGTATTATTATACTATAGCACGTGAGTTGTCCGTGCACCACGTGAGTTGTCCGTGCGGATCCAGATATTATACTATAGCATGTGAGTTGTGCGTGCAACACGTGAGTTGTCCGTGCGGATCCAGATATTGATACTATAGCACATAAGTTATCCATGTAGCACATGATTTGTCCGTGCGGTTTATAGCGCTTGGGTTGTAGGAGTCCCTCCGGAGTCTGTACACCCCTAGTGAGCGCGGGTACCTATTGAGTGTGAGTGCTGAGGGTTGAGAGCCGAGTGGTTGAGCTGTTGTGACGAGTTAGGTGACTGTTGCCCTGAGAGTATGTACTTGCTTTTCATTTGTTGTTGCACTTAGTTGTTGTCTGTCATTGTTGTGAAATCTCTGAAAGCTTTATATCCGGATTACATGAACTTGAACTGTATAAAACTGATTTGATTTAAACCGCTGGATATGAAAGCATGTCTATTCCTTGCTGGAATTATTGATAATGAACTTTATTTGTATAGCTCGTCACTACCTTCTCAGTTCTTTATTTATTATTGTTACTTACTGAGTTGGTTGTACTCATACTACACCCTGCACTTCGTGTGCAGATTCAGGTGTTCCCGGACATAGATGGTGTTGATTTCTTTCGCACAGTTGATTTTTCCAGAGATTCATGTGTAGTTGCCGTGTTTTAGAGACCTTGCCTCTCCTTCCCTATCTCCTTATTTACTGTATCTGGTCTCCGACTATTATGGATCGTATTTTTCAGACTTGTATTCATATTAGATGCTCATGTACTCAGTGACACTGGGTTTTGGGAGTACTTATATTTATACTTGTGAGATTTCTTCCACTAAATTAAATCATTATGTTTTCAAATTTAAAAGATATGTGATTTATTGAGATTGTCGGCTTGCCTAGTATTGAGATAGGCGCCATCACGACGGGTGAGATTTTGGGTCGTGACAAGTTGGTATCAGAGCCTAGGTTACATAGATCTCACGAGTCATGAGCAGGTTTAGTAGAGTGTTGCAGATCAGTACGGAGACGTCTATACTTATCTTCGAGAGGTTGCCGAACCTTTAGGAAAATTTCACTTTCTTGTATTCTATCGTGCGAAATTGACTCAGCTTGAAACATAACTATTTGAATTCTTTCCACGCATTCGTGTGCGCATGTGAGCGCTCGATATCAGTTGTGTCTCACCGGCTTGTGATTCCAAGAACGAGGTTCGAGATGAGTATTCTGTGTTTTGGTGATGGGCCAGTCTGGAGGACTTAAGGCCGGGGTTAGACCGCAGATTAGGCTCGATAGTTTCGGTTGTGAGAACTTATACATTTGGACTCATATGTCCGGTAATGTCCCTACGAGTGGAATTTGTGGCTCGATGAAATATGGAAATGACTATATGATTAGTATGATGTGAATGTGGCATTTGTCAGGTGGGTTGAATGAGACGGGTAAAGCTTACTTGTGACTCAAGAGTCTGCTATTGGGTACTTGATACCTGTTTTGATGTGACGTACAGTCTTGAGTTGTGAGTGCGTTGAGGGATCTGTCATGTTGTTTAATTGTGGAGCGAAGTAGATTTTCATGTCGTGTTGATGAGTTCAAACTCAGAAATATTAAGTGATTCCGTGGTAATTGTGGGTGCGAAAGGGTATAGCAAGATACCAATTTGAGGCTAAGCAGGTGGGTTATCTCCTGCGGAGTAATCTACATAGGTGTGCTCCTTATAATGTTGAGTGGAGAGTGTCTTTTCTACCAGCAGGGGCGTATGTGTTGAGATTTGAATTTGAATCTGGTTGAGAAAGTTGACTTGATTGTCGCGAGAATAAATGTGAACTTAGCGGATGATTGAGGTATTTTATGGTGGGTGTTGCATAAGCTTGAGAAGTATTTTCGTTGAACTGACTGCAGTATTATGGCAGTAATAAAGTATGGGTATTATGAGTTATCGATTGTTTTGTTCTATGGCTTTGAGCCAAGTGGGGGAGTCTTCTATTGACAATTCAATTTCAAACATATATGTTAAATTTTAGTTTTGGTCTGAGGCATACTTGTGGTTTAGTTATGACTTGTAGGGGTGGAGATCGAGGATGACTCGGGTAAGGAAATTCCTGGATACGGGTTACATCGTGCTTTATAAAATATATAAATTATAGAATGATTAAGTTGTTATTTTGAAAGATGTAGTGCGCACGAATTATGAATTTGATTGGTCGTGTTAAGGCAAGGTTAATTCTTTGAGTGTTGAGTGTGCTAAAGGAACACATGTCTTTCGGCCCATTTGGGTGGAGCAAATTAGATTTGAACAGAGTGGATGAATCTCGAGAGGGTTCTAATGGATTCAAAATGTATATGTGGCAATTGAAAATTATTTCGAATTAGTATATCACTAGAATTGGTTACTTACAATGGATAGTATCGGATGTGCGATAATTCTGTTTGACTATAGATTCTACATTTCAATATAAGAAAGGAAAGAGGAACAATTTTAAATTCACATAAGGTCCTAAAGAGTGGGTGTCTAGGTTGTGGTTTTAATGGAGGTGCTTAAGAAGAATATTGTGAGCTTTAGGTAAGGATCGTAGTGTTCTGACAAGGAGAAGTGTCAACTTGAGGGTAATTCAGAAGAAACTCGAAGAAAAATAGGACAACTGGGTAGTAGGCTAGACCAGTATGGTAATGGTATGCTCGGTTCTTTTGGTTCTTATAATGAAGTGGGGCTTTATGGGTGTTTTGTGGCAATACTCTAAGATTTGGTAACCTGTGTGGCTTGGTGGAGTTAGAGGAATTCAGTGCTGATAGCTTGTTTATGTGCAAATGGATTTCAAAGTTTTCTTAATGGTTTATACCATGGGTTGAACCGAATATATTCTACCGGTGTATGGAACGTGTTGTGTATTGTGATTTACTCCTATAAAGAAGCAAGAGAGAGGTTTCTAACTAATAGGGTATGTAATTTGCTGGTGACTTAGAGTTTATAATGAAATTCTTTTGCCTTTCACATAATGGATGTGGTGTGTTGTGCGGGATTTAGATTTACATGCACAAGGTGACAGTTCATTCTTGAAAGGAAGGGTGCGCATTTAATTAGATGAATGTTATAACTACTCGGTAATCCCTGAGAAGGGTGCGCATTTCAAAAGGCGCATTGTGTTTTGACTTATGGATGTTCATTGGTATTGCAGTACTCACCTGGTTGATAGACTGTTGATATTCAAATTATTGCTATGTGGCACGGAAGAAATATGAAAGTATTCCTTATGGGAAGATCGTGAATGGAAGATGTGTTAGTCATTCTAGTGCTAGAGTTGGGATCAATTACGGTGATTCATGTGTTTGATGAATTTTGAGACTGGGAGTTCTAAGAAGTATATTGTTTCGGGGTGCAGCTTGTTTGAGGTGAGTATTTTATTTTAACTCAGTGGAGGCACTAGTTGCGCTAATTATTTGTGATAGTTACGCGCTATAAGTGTGCATATATATGAGGTTTGAGCCATTGTGCGGGTATCAGGGCAAGTATTTATACTCGAAAGGATGCTTAGGCTACGATATGCCTAGAGTTGACTGTTAAGCGTAAAGTTATAACGTTTCTCATGTTCTTACCTTTGTTGAAAACTATTTGGGCTACACTTGAGGTTACAAAGAGGCTAATTCCCTAAACAAACGAGGTAGTTATTATTTCTGCGTTAAATTGCCGATTTGAAGTGTGATAGCAGACTTTGCACATGCTTACGCTATGGCGTGTTATTTATACCAGTCCAGGAGCATAAGAATCTTATTTCATTATCATATACATGTGTACTTGTTTAATTTCTCTTGTATGATATGCTGGGATTGGAGGCATGTGACCATGCCAAGCGATTCATATTATTGGCACATGAGTTGTCTGTGCCGTGTGTGAGAATTGTATTTCTATGATAATTTATCCGATTCATTAATTTCCTTCCTCTACAATTGTGCATATACACGTACGGTTATCCTCTTCACAAAATTTGAGGAGTTGGTTGTAACAGTGCGGTTGTGGTGGTGCTTGTTGAACTTGCAATACGGTTCTCTTCCTTGTGACATCTCCCATATTTAGGTACACGGATTGCGTAGTTATGGCTTGAGTTATATTGACGTGGCATTTCTGTGGGATAGTTGTGTTTAATAATATAAGATTATTAGACCAAGAATGGGTACTGTCAGGTTTGTTTACGGTATATTCGGGAGGATAATATTGAAAGTCTGCTTAGAAGGTGATTATGGTTCTGGTCGGGGTGAGAGAGCTATGTGGCTAGTTGATCTGATGAGTGGTTATGCGTTTTGATTGTTTCTTTCATCATTGGCAGTGTACGAAGGTTTTGGAATGAGGTTCTATTGAATGCGGGGTTTTATACTAGTACTTGGTTGGTTTTGTGTAGTTACTGTGATCGGGAAAGGTGCTGCGAGTATGCAAATTGTGTAGTATGTTATGTGATTATATCTGGGATAATGGTTGTGGCTTGATACAGCTTGTTCAGGCTTATACGGTGTAGATGTGAGATTTAGATCTTGGAAAGAATTCTGGGCATTAGAAATTGGGCTCCATGTTTTGGGCTAAGGTTAAATTAATGATTTTCAGTTGTGTTATGTTGTCAGGCCTATATAAAATAGGGTGACGTGGGATCACCCCCAGGTATGTGCGTAGTAAGGTAGAATAGTGATTCGTAGGTTTAGGAATAACTCTTAGCACATAGTTTACATCACAGTTTTGGAGGGCATTACAACGAGATTTAGGTACACAGATTTAACTGAGTACAACATTTCACCTTCAGACGGACGAACAGTCCGAGCACACTATTCGTATGTTGGAAGATATTCTACGCGTTGTGTTATAGATTTCGGGGGGTTCTTGGGATCAATTTCTACCACTGGCAGAGTTTGCTTACAATATCAACTACCAATCGAGCATTCAGATGGCTCCGTATGAGGCTTTATATGGGAGACAATGTCGGTCTCCAGTGGGTTCGTTTGATCCGGGTGAGACTAGACTATTGGGTACTGATTTGGTTCAGGTTGCTTTGGAGAAGGTTAAATTGATTCAGGAGCGGCTTCGCACGACGCAGTCTAGACCGAAGAGTTATGCCAACCGGGAGGTCCGTGATGTTGCTTACATTGCTGGGGAGAAGGTTCTGCTCAAGATTTCACCCATGAAGGGTGTGTTGAGGTTCGGGAAGAAGGGAAAGTTGAGCCCTCGGTATATTGGGCCTTTTTGAAATACTTAAGAAGATTGTAGAGGTGGCTTATGAACTTGCATTGCCACCTAGTCTATCAGGTGTTCATCCAGTGTTCCATGTGTCCATGCTCTGAAAGTATGTTGGGAATCCGTCTCATATTTTGGATTTCAGTACAGTGCAGCTGGACGGTAATTTGACTTATGATGTGGAGCCGGTGGCCATTTTAGACCGACATGTTCGAAAGTTGGGAAATAAAGAAATTGCCTCCATGAAAGTGTTATGGCGAAACCAACAGGTTGAAGAGACCACTTGGGAAGACGAGGAGAAAATGAAGAAGAAATACCCTCATTTGTTTGAATAGTCATGTATTTATAAAGTTGTGTTCTACGAAAATGCTAAGAGTTACCTTCTATGAATTATGTATCAACTGTATAGCTGATGTTAACGGTGTTCCTTTTGGTAGTATACTGCTCGTGAGGTCACGATTGGCTTTTTTTTTAATGTTATGTTGCATCGTTGGTTCATGAATATGTTGTTAGGACTGGTTTTGGTGATTCTCTTGCAGGTGGTTAGGCCAATTGCAGAGGACACTCTACCGAAATTTCTAAAAAATTTGGGAGTTAGCAAAATTTTGGGCCTTAAGGAAGTTGAAATGTTGGAAGAATATCTAAGATCTATATGAAGTCAAGAACGATTAGAGATGATGGTTAAGGTGAAAAGAGGATAATATTGTGCCTAATAATGACTTGTAAAACATTGGAGGACGAATGTTCTTAAGTGGGGGAGAATGTAACACCCCGAAAATATTTCTATGTGTTTAAAACCATTAAGAAGATTGGCGGGTGCTAATTATATCAATTCGGGTATGAACAAGACTGGTAATTTGAATAATATCAATTGATCATGATAATATATGTATGAGGTGCATTACAAATGGTTTAGGGTCTAAGAAGAGCCCAAAGGCTAAGTCAAGTTGAAACTTTTATGATTGGATAAAGTTTCAAGTGAGTTTGCACAAGATCTAAATTCAAACGAGCATAACTCTCAAGATATGAAGATTTATATGGTGTATAACCTATCAAATTAAATACCTTTGATTCTAGTTTCCAACGCATTAAACCGTTCGTCATTTGGAAATTTCGCCAAGAAGTTATGACCTTTTTACTAAAGAATGACAGAACAGCTACGCGAGTCTTGCGTAGCCTACGCGGATTTGCGTAGGCAAAATCAATATGGAAGTGAGGGGAGGGTTAAGCTGCATAGCCAATCTGTATAGGCTACGCAGTTCATTTTTTTATAAAACATGGAAGGTTCAGGGAGAGAGAAAAACATAACAATTTTGGCTAAGTTTTGGATTCTAGAGAGAAGGTGGAGCATCTTCAACCCAAATACACATCAAAGGTAAGTTTTATGATATTTTTATAATGGATTAACACTAGTTAATGGTAGTATTAACATCTAAATGGATTGAAATTCATAGGGATTTCTCTAATCTTCAAGAATACTTTAAAAGAGTTCAAGTTAGGGTTTGAGCTACAAGAGGTAAATTCTCCACCCTACACTTAAATGGAATTATGAATTAAGTATTTGGAATGTATTTTGAAGTAGAAAGTACCAATTGGTTGAAGAATTATGCTAGTCCTTGAAATGGGTATTGTGAGTTAGGGTTCTTGAAGGGAGAAGAAGATGAATAGTGAATTTTTGAATCTTGTTAGGATGGTTGGTGATTCTAGTGCTTCAATAGCTTAATAATGATTAACTATTAAATCATATAACCTAGATTGGGGGTTAAAGGCCAAGGATAAAATCTATTAAGGATAAAAGGGATATGTTGTAACACCCCTGAAATTTCAAAGTACTTAAGTGTAAGGCCTGATAAAATTTGCAAAGAAAATAATGTTTCATGGTGCCGGACTAGGCTTACGTGTTTGAGGATTATAGAAATTCTTCGCGGCTCGGACTTTTTGGGTTGAACAATGCACAAAAAAGTAAAGGAATTTTTTTTCCGGAAAAATGTGTTTATGCGGTCCATTAGGCGACCGCATAATCACTCCGCGGGCCGCATAATGGCCGCAGAAGTGAGCAGAAGAGGGCTATTCTAAAAGCAGCTATGCGGTCGACTATGCGACGGCATAACTGTTATGCGGTGCATTATGCGACTGCATAATAGTTATGCGGACCGCATAGTGACCGCATACACAGGCAGTTCATTTGGCTATTTTGTAACCAATTATGCAACCGATATGCAGTCCGCATAACCATTATGCGGTCGCATATGCGATCGCAGAACCTGTTCAAGAGCTTCATTTTTGGGTTTTTAAAACCCGACCCTACTTCATTAAATACACGTTTTGGGCCATTTTTGAGAGATAATCTGACATTTTAGAGTGAGAGAGAGTGCCCTAGAGTGAGAAGGTGTTCTTCAATAATTGTTCTTCAAATCTTGCTCAAGTTTTGGAAGATTAAGAAGGGAAACTCACTAGGTCTTCATCCTAGAGATTGAAGTTGCTAAGAATTCTGGAAAGTTTTAGAGTTTAAGGAAGGTCAATTGAGGTATGTTAGCTAAACTCTTCTTTAAGAGTTGGAATTCTCATTATCTTTGAAAGTTCCGAGATGTTGATTATAAATCGAGTATTCTGATACGTTTTGTGCTGAAGATATATGTTCAATTCGTATTTCAAATGCTCTTATCATATTGCATTATTAATTGAGAATGTGTCCTAAACTATGGATTACATATCCACATGTTCTAACTTCTAGTCGTGAGTTATGTGAAAGTTATTATGCCAAGTTGTGTAGAGATTGCGATTGTGATACATCTCCACCCACATACATTGGGGAGAGGTGGCATGACTGCTTTATGTAGGGATTATGATATTGTGGGAATGCACCTCCACCCACTTACATTAGGGTGAGGCGGTACAACCGCTTTGTGTATGGTTTTGGTATTATTGTGGCACCACCACCCGCATACATTGGGGTGAGGCGGCATAGCCGCTTTGTGTGGTACTGTGGTTATACATCCACCCGCATACATTAAGGTGAGGCGACAGGGCCGCTTGATTAGAGTTGTGATATTGTACGTACACCTCCACTTGCATACATCGGGTGAGGTGGCGGGGCTGCTTTGTGTGAAGATGGTTATAGAGGATCTCATCTTAAATAATATAAATGTTATTGATAGATTTTAATAAGCTTGCTATGGTTGAGACGGTTATATATATTATTCTATTGCCGCACTGGTTCATCATAATTATCTTGTATTTCTATATTCTTAAATTGGTGTTTAGTTTTCATACTAGTACTATTCGACGGTACTAACGTCCCTTTTACCGGGGGCACTGCATCTTTAAATGGATGCAGGTGGTTCCATAGCAGGAGACATTAATCAATGATAGCAGTACACCTTCTTCCCAAATGACTTGGTGAGCCCTACTTCATCCCGGGGTCATGTATTTCTTTTGTACTTTGTGTATTCGATTTGAGGTATAGCCGGGGCCTTGTTGCCGGCATTATCATTGTACTCTTCTTCATCTATAGAGGCTCCGTAGATATAGTGTGGGTTGTGTATTGGTTCTAGGAAAGACAAACTATGCTATGTTGTGGTTATATACTTGTCCATTAGAGACTTTAAAAATGGTAAAACTTATATTAAGAAATTGGTAATTGCAGACATGACCACTTTATTATTTAATTAAGGAAAATATATATTCTCTTTATTCATGAATGAGTTTGGGTAAAAGAAATCTAACAGGCTTGCTCGGTCGCGTTCACTCGGTTGCGCGTCGGTCGCGCTCCTCAGTTTTGGGGCATGACAAACTTGGTATCAGAGCTTAAGGTTTTAATGTGTCCTAGGATGTCTCGGAGCCGTGTCTAGTAGAGTCCTTATTATCGGTGTGTTGTCAACCATGCCTATAATTAGGATGCTACATGGACATATAGGAATAATACCCTTCTTTCATGTTCTTGATCGTGCGTTAAAGTTTGTTGTAAGATTGTTCCTCTTTTAACTCCTGAGTTTCTCTAATTTTCAGTACATGGCACCTAAGAAGAAGGCAAGAACTGGCCAAAGAGCCAATGTCACCCCAGGAGTGACAGTTGACCCTATAATTGATGATGCGGGTGAGCACCCGAGGATTGAGAATATGCCTCCTCTTACTACACTGCCTGACTCTACTACAACTGATTAGACCGTACATGTCCCTACACCTACAGAAGGTGCAACAGTTCCTCCAACTGATATTCCAGTTCCAGCTCAAGCCCTAGCTTCCGATTCTGGTGTGTCTGATATTGATATTAGGGGAGCCATACAAATGTTGACACAATTAGTGTCTTCTCAGGCCCAGAGATCGAGTGTTGGGCCTACTTCTTCCGGTCATCCAAGGGAATCTTCTAGTTCCAGGGTGAACAAGTTTCTTCAGTTAGATCCTTCAGTGTTTATGGGTGCTGATCCCGAGGAAGACCCCCAGGACTTCATTGATGGGATGCACAAAACTCTCCAGGTTATGCATTTTATAGAGACGGAGGGAGTAGAGTTGTCCTCCTACCGCCTGAAAGGGGTGGCTTACTCTTGGTTTGAGTTGTGGGAGGAATCCCGTGAGGAGGGAAGCCCTCCAGCAAGGTGGGGTGAGTTCATAGATGCCTTTATAGATCATTTCTTGCCTGTCGAAACTAAGGCAGCTCGTGCCGCTGAGTTTGAAAGCCTGAAGCAGGGTAGTATGAATGTGTGGGAGTATCATATGGAGTTTGCGCGCCTGTCCAAGTATGCTATTCATATGTTGCCCACTATGGAGGCTAAAGTGTGCCGGTTTGTACAGGGCTTTAGCCCCTTGGTTATCAATAAGGCCTCTACAGCTGCCTTGAATTCCGATATAAACTATGGTAAGATGGTGGCATTTTCTCAAGCCACAGAGATTCGCAAATTGAAGAATAGAATGGAGCGTCATAGTAGCAGCAAGGCCCGGTCCGCGGGCAACTTTGGTGGTTCTTACGGTGGTGGTGGTGGTGGTAGGTCGGCATTCAGGGGAGCGTCATCAGTACCATCCCAATCATTCTCCCAATCTTCGATGGGTGCACAGTCATCTGGACCCAGTCAGGGCAACAGGGGACCAACCACCAGCAGGGTCGGCCCGAAAGAAGGTTTCATCAGTGGAGACTTCCATGCCCTAAGTGTAAAAGGATGCACTTTGGGTCCTATTTTATGGACCTACCAGTATGCTATGGGTGTGGTTTGAGGGGTCACATTCAGAGAGATTGCCGCTAGTCCCGCCAAAATATGGGCAGAGGTGCAGCACAACCAGCTAATTCTGTAGCTACTACATCCACAGCACCTCCAGCTCGAGGCACCCCAGCACCCGCAGGGCATGGTGCAGCTAGGGTGGTGCACAGAATTCGGGAGGACCCAGCAGATTTTATGCTATGCGGAGATGTGGGGAATTAGAGGCTTCTCCAGATGTTGTCATAAGCATATTGACTGTCCAATCTCATGATGTATATCCTCTTATTGGTCCCGGTTCCACTTTTTCATACGTCACACCTTATGTTGCTATGGAATTTGGGATAGAATCAGAACCACTTTATGAGTCGTTCTCTGTATCCACTCCGGTTGGTGAGTCTATTTTGGCCGCACGGGTTTATAGGGATAGTGTTGTCACATTGCGTGGTCGAGACACCGTGGCCGATCTTATTGAATTGAGAATGGTTGATTTTGGTGTGATAATGGGGATGGATTGGCTTTATTCATGTTCGCCAAGCTTAATTGCCGAACCAGAACTGTTAGGTTAGAATTTCCAAATGAGCCAGTTATTGAGTGGAAGGGTGATGATGTGGTGCCAAATGGTAGGTTTATTTCCTACCTTAAGTCCACAAAGATGATCAACAAGGGATGTATTTACCATTTGGTCTGGGTTACGGACACCGATGCTGAGGCACCTACACTTGAGTCTGTGCCTATTGTGAATGAATTTCCGGGAGTATTTCCGGATGAACTCCCTGGGATCCCACAAGACAGGGAGATTGATTTTGGGATTGATGTGATACCAAACATGCATCCTATATCTATTCCACCCTACAGAATGGCACCGGCAGAATTGAAAGAGCTAAAGGAACAATTGAGAGATTTGTTAGAAAAGGGTTTTATCCGGCCAAGTGTGTCGCCTTGGGGCACACCAGTCCTTTTTGTAAGGAAGAAAGATGCATCACTGAGAATGTGTATTGACTATCGGCAGCTTAATAAGGTAACAATCAAGAATAAGTACCCACTGCCAAGGATAGATGACTTGTTTGACCAATTGCAAGGTGCTAGGTACTTCTCCAAGATTAATTTAAGATCCAGGTATCACCAATTGAAGATCAGGGAGCAGAATATTACGAAAACAGCTTTTAGGACCCGGTATGGGCATTTTGAATTTCTGGTGATGTCTTTTGGGCTAACAAATGCCCTAGCAGCCTTCATGGATCTTATGAATCACGTTTTTAAGCCATTTCTCGACTCATTTGTGATAGTGTTCATTGACGATATTCTTGTATATTCACGAAGCCGAGAAGACCATGTCGATCATCTCAGGGTAGTTCTGCAAACCTTACATCAGCACTAGTTATATGCAAAGTTCTCAAAGTGTGAATTTTGGCTTGAATCAGTCATATTCTTGGGTCATATAATTTCTAGTGAGGGAATTAAGGTTGATCCTCAGAAAATTTCAACTGTGAAGAATTGGCCGAGGCCTACAACTCCAACAGAGATTCACAGTTTCGTAGGCTTAGCTGGGTATTATAGAAAGTTTGTTGAGGGGTTTTCTACTCTTGCCTCTCCACTGACTAAATTGACGAAGAAGGAAATTAAGTTCCAATGGTCAGATGCTTGTGAAAGAAGTTTCCAGGAATTGAAAGCAAGATTGACTACGGTGCCGATGTTGACTCTACCAGAGGGTATAGATGGATTTGTGGTATATTGTGATGCTTTAAGAATCGGTCTTGGGTGTGTATTAATGCAACATGGGAAGGTGATAGCTTATGCTTCTAGGCAGCTAAAGAATCATGAAAAGAACTATCCAACACATGATTTAGAACTTGCAGCAGTGGTATTTGCTTTGAAAATTTGCCGTCATTATTTATATGGTGTCCATGTGGATATATTCACGGACCATAAGAGCCTTCAATATATTTTCAAACAGAAGGAATTGAATCTGAGGCAGAGAAGATGGCTTGAATTACTCAAAGATTATGACATTGATATTTTATACCATCCGGGGAAGGCTAATGTTGTGGCGGTTGCTCTTAGCCAAAAATCTATGGGTAGCTTAGCACACTTGGATGCATATCAAAGGACATTGGCCAAAGAAGTTCACCAATTGGCTAGTTTGGGAGTTCGTCTTACGGACTCTAGTGAAGGAGGGGTAATTGTGCAAAATAGGGTTGAATCATCGCTTGTTGTGGAAGTCAAAGAGAAGCAATACAACGATCCATTGTTGGTGCAATTAAAAGAGGGGATTCATAAACATAAGACCATGGCCTTTTCTCTTGGCATGGATGATGGTACATTAAGGTACCAAGGGCGACTATGTGTTCCAAATGTGGATGGTCTCCGTGAAAGAATTTTGACTAAAGCTCACACTACTAGGTATTCCATGCACCCAGGTTCTACAAAAATGTATCATGATCTTAAGGAAGTCTATTGGTGGAATGATATGAAGAGGAATGTGGCGGACTTTGTGGAAAGATGTCCGAATTATCAGCAAGTGAAGGCTGAACACCAAAGGCTCGGTGGGTTGGCACAGAACATAGAAATTCCAATGTGGAAATAGGAAATGATTAATATGGACTTTGTGGTAGGATTACCGCGCACTCTGCGTAGGTTTGACTCAATTTGGTTGATTGTGGATCAACTCACGAAATCAGCACACTTTTTGCCGGTTAAGTCTACCGACACAGTAGAGTAGTATGTTCAATTGTATATCAAAGAAATAGTTAGGTTTCATGGCACCCCAGTTTCCATCATTTCTGATCGAGGAGCACAATTCACAGCTAACTTTTGGAAGAAATTTCAGCAAGGTTTGGGTACTTGGGTGAATCTTAGTATAGCCTTTCACCCGCAAACTGACGGGCAGGCAGAGCAGACTATTCAGACGCTTGAGGATATATTGTGCGCTTGTGTTATAGACTTCAAAGGTAGCTGGGATGATCATTTACCATTCATATAATTTGCATATAACAATAGCTATCATGCTAGCATTCAAATGGCACCGTTTGAGGCTTTATATAGTAGGAGATGTAGATCTCCCATTGGGTGGTTCGAAATTGGGGAAGCATATCTGATAGGGCCAGACCTTGTGCATCAGGCTATGGAAAAAGTTAAAATTATTAAGGAGCGGTTGAAGACTGCTCAAAGTCGTCAGAAATCGTATTCGGATGTTCGTCGTAGGGATTTGGAGTTCCAAGAAGATGATTGGGTATTCTTGAAAGTTTCCCCCATGAAGGGTGTAATGCGATTTGGTAAGAAAGGGAAATTGAGTCTGAGGTATGTCTGACCATACAAAATCATTCAGAGGATCGGTGAGGTGGCATACAAGCTTGAACTACCACCTGAGATGTCATTAGTACACCCGGTGTTTCATGTGTCTATGTTAAAGAAAATAGTTGGAGATCCGACAGTCATTGTTCTTGTTGAGACTATAGAGCTTAATGAAGAATTGACTTATGAAGAGATTCCGGTATCTATTACTGATTGGCAAGTCCAAAAATTGAGAAATAAAGAAATTACATCCGTAAAAGTGCTATGGTGAAACCAACAGGTTGAAGAGGCTATTTAGGAGGCTGAGTAAGAAATGAAGAAAAAGTATCCTTATTTTTTTGAATGACCATGGATTTATAAAGTTGTGATCTAGGAAAATTATAAGACTTACTTTTTATGAATTTTGTATTATTTTAACAATTGGCGTTAAGGGTGTTCCTTTCTGAAAATATATTGCTTATGTGGCCACAGTTAGTGTTGTTTTGTATTATATTACATCTTTGGAATATGTATATGTTGTTCGGATGTGTTTCTAGGGCTCTTTAACAGGTGGATAGGCCTAATTACAAAGGAAACTCTAGCGAAAGTTTTGGAAATTTAGGGAGTTAGTCAAATTTGGGGTTGCTGGTGTGTGGTATAAAAGACTGAGTTGCATAAGATGCTAATAACAAAATTTGACCCTCATTCGAGGACGAATGATCCTAAGCGCAGGAGAATGTAATACCACGGAAAATTTCAAAGTACTTAAGTGTAAGGCCTGGCAAAATTTGCAAAGAAAATAATGTTTCATGGTGCCAGACTAGGCTTACGTGTTTGAGGATTATAGAAATTCTTCGCAGCTCGGACTTTTTGGGTTGAACAATGCACAGGAAAGTAAAGAAAATTTTTTTCCGAAAAAGTGTGTTTATGTGACCGCATAATCACTCTGCGGGCCGCATAATGGCCGCAGAAGTGAGCAGGAGAGGGCTATTCTGGAAGCAGATATGCGGTCGACTATGCGACTGCATAACTATTATGCGGTCACATAACCATTATGCGGTCACATATGCGACTGCAGAACCTGTTCCGGAGCTTCATTTTTGGATTTTTAAAAACCGACCCTACTTCATGAAATACACATTTTGGGCCATGTTTGAGAGATAATCTGACCTTTTAGAGTGAGAGAGAGTGCCCTAAAGTGAGAAGGTGTTCTTCAATAATTGTTCTTCAATTCTTGCTCAAGTTTTTGAAGATTAAGAAGGGAAACTCACTAGGTCTTCATCCTAGAGATTGAAGTTGCTAAGAATTTCGGAACGTTTTAGAGTTTAAGGAAGCTCAATTAAGGTATGTTGGCTAAACTCTTCTTTAAGAGTTGGAATTCTCATTATCCTTGTAAGTTCCGAGATGTTGATTATAAATCGAGTATTCCGATAAGTTTTGTGATGATGATATATGTTCAATTCGTATTTCAAATGCTCTTATCATATTGCATTTTAAATTGAGAATGTGTCCCAAACTATGGATTACATATCCACATGTTCTAACTTCTAGTCGTGAGTTATGTGAAAGTTATTATGCCAAGTTGTGTAAGGATTGCGATTGTGATACATCTCCACCTGCATACATTGGGGTGAGGAGGCATGACCGCTTTGCGTGAGGATTATGGTATAGAGATTGTGATTATGACACACCTCCACCCGCATATATATTTGGGTGAGGCGGCATGACCGCTTTGTATAAGGATTATTATATTGTGGGACTGCACCTCCACCCACTTACATTGGGGTGAGGCGGTACGACCACTTTGTGTATGGTTTTGATATTGTTGTGGCACCACCACCTGCATACATTGGGATGAGGCGGTATAGCCGCTTTGTGTAGGTTCTTGGTACAGTGGTTATACATCCACCCGCATACATTGAGGTGAGGCGGCAGGGCCGCTTGATTAGAGTTGTGATATTGTACGTATACCTCCACCTGCATACATCGGGTGAGGTGGCGGGGCCTCTTTGTGTGAAGATGGTTATAGAGGATATTATCTTAAATAATATAAATGTTATTGATAGCTTTTAATAAGCTTGCTATTGTTGAGACGGTTATATATATTATTATATTTCCGCACTAGTTCATCATAATTATCTTGTATTTCTAAATTCTTAAATTGGTGTTTAGTTTTCATACTAGTACTATTCAACGGTACTAACGTCCCTTTTGCCGGCGGCGCTGCATCTTTAAATGGATGCAGGTGGTTCCACAACAGGAGACATTAATCAGTGATAGCAGTACACCTTCTTCCCAGCTGACTTGGTGAGCCCCATTTTATCTCGGGGTCATGTATTTATTTTTTACTTTGTGTATTTGATTTGAGGTATAGCCAGAGCTTTGTTGTCAGCATTATCATTGTAATCTTCTTCATCTATAGAGGCTCCGTAGATATTGTGTGGGTTGTGTATTGGTGCTGGGAAAGACAAACTATACTATGTTGTGGTTATATACTTATCCATTTGAGACTTTAAAAATGGTGAAACTTATGGTAAGAAATTGGTAATTGCAGACATGACCACTTTATTATTTAATTAAGAAAAATATATATTCTCTTTATTCATGAATGAGTTTGGGTAGAAGGAATCTAACCGGATTGCTCGGTCGGGTTCACTCGACTGAGCGCCGGTCGCGCTCCTCGGTTTTGGGGCGTGACATATGTATGGGTGAATTGGGCTTGTTGAAGACTTTAATTGAATATTTAGATGTTCATGTACTCAGTGACACCGGGTATTGGGAGTACTTATATTTATACTTGTGAGATTTCTTCCGCTAAATTAAATCATTATGTTTTCAAATTTAAAAGATATGTGATTTATTGAGATTGTAGGCTTACCTAGTATTGAAATAGGGGCCATCACGATGGGTGAGATTTTGGGTCGTGACATTAGTCTTGTTACTTATTGAGTTAGTTGTGCTCATACTACACTCTGCACCTGGTGTGCAGATCCAGGTACTTCCGGATACGGCGGTTTGGCATCCGCATACCATGACTCTCTTCCCTTTCAGTTATTGTATTGTTCTATATTTTCAGACAATGTTCTTATCAGTCAGACTTAGTTAATATTTAGATGTTCATGTACTCTGTGACACCGGATTTTGGGAGTGTTTTATATCAATATTTGTGAGATTTTTATATTGAATGTAAATATTATATTTTCAAACTTAAGAGAAATTGTGGTTTATTGACATTGTCGGCTTGCCTAGTATTGAGATAGGCACCATCACGACATGCGGATTTTGGGTCGTGACATATACTGTCTATAATAGGTTTGAGCAAATCAATTTCCACCCTAACTTTGGCCATACTTGGCCTAGTTTTACCCTCTGTCGCAACATCTAGAGCTAGTAGAGTACCAACCTCACTACAAATTTGTTTGGCATAATGCCAAGTGTGCTTATTAAATGGGACGCCAGGAAGCAAAACCCATACAGTAACAATTGGAATATCTTCATCTGGTCTAAAATACGACGTCCACTTTTGTAGTCACATCTGAAGTCCGTCGATTTCTACAACTCTTCTGTACCATACTGAATTGAAATCATCCTCGTTTGTGAAATCCAAGAAGACATTATAGTTGTCATATACTCCGATTTTAGCTCTGCCTTTTACCGAAAAACTCTTTCTAAATGTAGATCTAATTTTTTCAATTTGGGGTCTTGGTTTCAAAAGTCTTCCAACAATAGTGAGTCTACACTCTTCAGCCATTATTCCATAGTAATCTTTGGCTTTGAAGATCACTGCAGGCATTCCATTGTGAGTGGTATGCCTAGCAATGATTGATTCTCTGGGATGGCGGATGGTAGTGATAGGAGTAGATGTAGCAGTGGTGATTGTGATAGCATATGTTGGAATATTTGCAATTCCTTCAACAGTCGGGTTAGCCGTAGTAGGAGATTCGGTTTGGTTTGTAGTACGCGTCGGTACGGCTCCGTCCAACGGTGCCTTAGGGCGGAGCATGAAGGCGACGCTCTATACCGTTTAAGAGTGCCAACAGTTTACTATACGGAGAGTTCTCTGTTTTGTCTATTGGTACCCTCCTTGTTTTCAATACTGTTATTATTCCTCTTTTTGATTATTTACAAGTTTTTACTTTAACTATATTGAATTAATGCGTTAAATAGGAAATTTCTGAATTAACAACCTCTTTTACAAGAAATGGAAAAGCTAGTTAATTTACCCCAACGTAAACTAGAGAAAACGAAAACGTGTCTTTTGTCATTGGACTAACTATAAATTTCAGAATTTGACGTTATCCATATAATGTATACGCTTCTTGAAACACAATTTTCTTGGAATTAACTTGACTCAATATGCTTTTTCACCTTTTTTGCTAGTGCATTTTCACCTTATTCATTATTACTACTTAATCGTCCATGATAAAGTTTGGTATAAACATTGGATGAGTAAGCTTTTAGCGTCAGATGTATTTAACTTAAATCTTTTTATATATTAATGGTAACAGTTACACTAATATCACTTAAATCCTGCAATATATATTACTGATTTTATTACACTAATGCTAAATTGCTCATGAAACCTTTATTATTAACTGTTTGATGTTTTGATTTGAAAAGATTTTATGTTGTTCTATGGTTGTGTAGCGGTAAAGTAAACAATTTTTATAAATGCGGGTAAGTGGAAAGAAGAATGAAAGAATGACAACAAAAATTTCCGCACAACTAAATATAGAAGTAAAATGGACAAATTACAAAATTTGTCAATATATATACTAGTTTTAGAGTAGGCGCGTTGCGCATGTACTTCATATCTGTGAGTATAAGTTTTTTAACAATTACGCAAATATTATTAACCTATGTAATTGAGTTATAAAATAAAATTAAAAAAAGCACAAGCTCTTGAAAATGATGAATATTGATAATGTATAGCCAACTTAATAAAGAAAAAATTACGTATATCACATAAAATTATTCTAATGTCTTATCACGATTTTGGTATTTGAATTGCGCATTTGATTTAGTTGCTCACCATGACAGAATAATATGCTAACTTGTACTCAAATATATCCCGTAATAATATTATATTCTTCATGGCCTTAAAAAAATAAATTATGTCTGCTCAAATACATAATATAAATCACATCTTATTCCTTACTCGAAATCAAACTGAAAAATACAAACAAAAAAAACTCCATATTATTAGGTTTAACTATCATACGAACAATTTAATTGGATGGGTATTATTTAAACCCAACTACATGTGTTTCTGGAAAAAAAATGATTATCATAAAAATTAAGGTAAAAAGTTAATATTTATTATTATTATTATTATTATTATTATTATCGTAATCAACACGAAGGTATCATTATGTAATCTAATTCTACGAATCTCAACATAAATTCAAGCCTATGAACTTATAAATTTCTAACTTCCACATTCGATATCGAAACCTATCAAATCAAGTCTGATTGACCTCAAATTTTGCACACAAGTTTTAAATGACATTACAGACCTATTCTAACTTTCAAAATCGAATTCTGACCCCAATATCAATAAATTCAACTCCCGGTAAAACTTTCAAACCTTTCATTTCCAACTTTCGCCAATTTACGCTAAAACAACCTACGGTCCTCCAAATCAACATCTGATCGCGCTCCTTAGTTTAAAATCACCATACAAAGCTATTGGAATCATCAAAACTCCATTCTGGGGTCGTCTATATAAAAGTTAAACTACGGTCAACTCTTACAACTCAAACTTTCAACTTTGGGACTATGTGTCCCATTTCACTCCGAAACCGAAACCAAAACCAAATACCCCGGCAAGTTACATAATCACAATATAGCATAGATGAATCATAATTTAGGTGATCGGGACAAAAATACTAAAAACGACCGGCCGGATCGTTACATCTACACCAACTTCTGCTACAAACAAACTCTCAACTACAAATGGTGCTCACTTTTTTGATGTTACATTATACCACAATGTTGTTGGGGAACTACAGTATCTAACCTTTACGCGTCCGGACATAGCTTATGCGGTGAACAAGGTGTCTCAATTCATGCATAATCCTTTGGACTCACATTGGGTTGCTGTTAAATGCATTCTACAATATATTAAGGTGACTCCATCATATGGTTTATTTTTTGCTTCACAGTCCTCGTCCTTACTACACGGTTATACTGACTCAGACTGGGGAGGTGATGTTACTGATCGGAAGTCGACTACTGGATTTGCTTTGTTCTTAGGCTCTCACTTTGTTTCATGGGCTTCACGTAAACAAAAAGTTGTTTCTAAGTCGAGTACAGAGGCCGAGTATCGAGCCTTAGCTTCTGCTACGTCAGAAGTTACGTGGGTTGAACATCTTCTTTGAGAAATCGGTTGCTTTTTCTCTACAGTTCCAACACAATGGTGTGACAATCTTAGTGCTACGAACTTAACATCGAATCCCATTTTTCACTCACGGACAAAACATATGGAGATTGATTTTCATTTTGTCCGTGATAGAGTTCGTGCAAAGTTTTTACAAGTTCGATATGTGAGCTCGCATGATCAAATAGCTGATGTCTTGACTAAGCCACTAACAAAATCTCAATTTTCGTTGCTAAGGAACAAGTTGGCAGTGCTACCAGATCCTTTTCAACTTGAGGGGGAATGTAAAGGATGACTCTTAATCACACTTAAACTCTAGGATGGGAGTTTATTGAAAACATAATTCTATAGGGTTAGAAGTCTTATGTACTCTGGAATGTATTGTATATATACATGCTGTAAATTATTGTTTTGGTTATTGAATAATAGAGCCTTTCAAAACTTTACATCTCCGACATTAACCGTGATGTCCGAGGCCAACTCAGAAATAACATATCTGACATTGTTCCCATCTGACTGAAAGGTATCAGGCTTGGATCCAAGTTTCATGAACTTCATCTTGGCAACTCAAAGGATCTCTATTTTCTTATTGAACACTTGAGAAATTATACTTGCTTACTACTCAAAGCAACATACTTTCTTACAACGGAAAACAACATGCATCTCGGTGATGTGCCTAAATAGGAGACAGCGCAAGCATCTATCTTTTATAGTTTTGCAAAGCAGTTTTGCTAGAATCAGCACGAACAATTTTTTGGTATCAAAATTTTCTATTTTACTATTTCTTATCAAGAACAAACTAAAAAAAATAGCATATTTGAATTCATAGTTGATGTGCCTCAAATATTTAATGCTGGATATTTGGCAATGACTTGAAGCATACTCGGTGAGAAGCATTTGTTCCTATAACAGATTGATATAGAGTACACTTTTGCTTACTCCCTGGACCTACCTTTAAAGACGACTGCTAGTATAGGCGGAATATATTGAGAGCCGCTTAAACACATCATAAAATGTTCATTTTAGACACTTCTGTCTCAAACTTGAAATGCTCGTGTTCGTCACGTGGATAAATTAATCACTTAAAATATATATGCCACCTCCTGTAATTATACAAATCGGATATAAGCAGTTACTATAATAAACAAAAACAATACATGTCAGTTAAAAAAGAACCCAATCAATTAAAAACAAACTCCTACTCCGTTAAATACATTTAAAGGCTCTCCTCGTTAAAAATTAAAAACCAAGAACCATTTTTCCAATATCTCCCACGGCGAGTGTCTAATTGGAACACTTTATTATGTGTTCAGGTGCACAACTGGAACATCCTAATTAGTCCGAGTACTGTGTAAATGAAAATAGTATGCCTCCAATTGCAATGATTGGAAGATGGCACACCAAATCTTTTGTTAGCAAATATTTATATGAAAATATTCATAATCCTAATTAATAATGCATGGTTAAGACGTGATTAATTAATTAAACATGAACTTGATATTAGTATGGGACATCATTATCCATCCAAGTTATAAGAACTTGGGGGAAATATTTATGGAGACAATATAGGAAATGGAGATAATCGGATTACAAAAATTTCATTGTATTCTGTATCTACCTAGAGAAAATTTAAAATGGGCTTCTTTTACTTGAAAACAATTCACGGCTGGGGTTCAAACTGGTTTACTTTAGCCGTGTTTTAACAACAAGCTTAGTACAGTTAACTTGACCATATTGGGTTACAAGTTAAAAAATAATCATAAAATGTTAACAGTCTCTGATATGGATCAGTTCGGAGTTCGGTCACCCATCTAAATATATGAAAGAAAAAAAAAACTTTAGAGAGTAATTATAAAAGTCTGCACCAGCCTTATTAAAGCATATATACGTATGTAATTTATACAGACAGAAACTAGTAAGAATGTGACAAGAAAATCAAAACAACAAATAATAATTTTGTTTAGTGAAACCAACAGGATACACTGCAAGAATAATATGGGCAGTAATTTGTTTTTATAGCTAGCCAGAGGATGGATTTGATCCAACAAAAATTGTGAAAGATGAAGTTAAAATTATTTGATTAGCATGAATAATGACAAAGAATTACTGCCAGGCAACAAATGGTAAGCATTATACCTACAACAATATATAGCAGAAATCATGTCAAAGTTATATTAAGTGATACTCCATATATATGTGAATACAAGGAAATTCTTCTGGCAATAGCAAGTTTCTCTTATGAAGTTTGTTCTAATGAGAAACGGTTACCTAATAAAAGCTCTATTTTCCTGTAACTTCTATCTACTACTTCATTCAATAAAAGTCACTATTATATATAAATTGATTGTTGCGTGTCTCTCCTCCCGTTGATATTCTGCTTCCCTTTCATTAGTCATGCTTACCAGATTATATCTTCATCCGTTTCATGCAACATAGGAGTAGCTTCGATAACTTTTGGAACATCTTGTTCCTCCATATTTACCCCATGATTTTTCTTTGATCATATATTCTTCTTGATTCGGCACACAACAATATCCTCTTTAGGAATATTGTTTTCTTTAAAGAAATCATCCCCGACCAAATATTCTTTCATCAGCCAAATATTATTGTGCTCTCCTTCTTTACTACGACTAGTTTGAAACTTGAAACATCTTCTAAACCCAACCACAGTTCCCTTACCATTCTTGATAGGATCAATACATGTGTGGCCTTTCCATTTCCCGTTGGCGCAAGTTCGACGAACCCTTGTATGCTCGCTCTTCTGCTTCTTCAACCGAGTAAAAAAATAGCGAACCTTCTCTTTGGGATGATCAGAAGTGCCAAATATCTCCCATGGTGGTTGGTCTCCATAGATATCGGCAAGTTTGAAATTAGGGCATTCACTCGGAAAAGGCTCGCCCTTTATGAACATTTTCAGAAAGTTGATCAACTCTGCTTCAGTTGGATGAAACCGAACACCCATGACATGCCGGCGTGCAGCTGGTACCGTCGACATGGTATATATGGTCGTCTCTTTTTCTTGCTTATAGAGAAACATAAGAATGAGACAATAGTAATTGCCGCAATACGCAAAGACAAGAAGTTTTGTTCTCTCAAGTAAGAAGACAAGAACTATGAAAGAAAACCCTAAACGAATGGCGGAAGTTAATTGACTATTTATAGATATCTGACCAGGTTAAATCCAATAGAGAAAATTTAGGAAACAAATTTTTAGGAGAGAAAAGAAGTGTTCATTTCTGCGGAAGGTTAAGCTTGGGACTCAAGTTAGTTAATTAATTAAAAACAAACTCCTACTCCGTTAAATACATTTAAAGGCTCTCCTCGTTAAAAATTAAAAACCAAGAACCATTTTTCCAATATCTGCCCCAGCGAGTGTCTAATTGGAACACTTTATTATGTGTTCAGGTGCACAACTGGAACATCCTAATTAGTCCGAGTACTGTGTAAATGGAAATAGTATGCCTCCAATTGCGATGATTGGAAGATGGCGCGCCAAATCTTTTGTTAGCAAATATTTATATGGAAATATTCATAATCCTAATTAATCATGCATGGTTAAGACGTGATTAATTAATTAAACATAAACTTCATATTAGTACGGGACATCATTATCCATCCAAGTTATAAGAACTTGGGGGAAATATTTATGGAGACAATATATGAAATGGAGATAATCGGATTACAAAAATTACATTGTATTTTATATCTACCTAGAGAAAATTTAAAATGGGATTCTTTTACTTGAAAACAATTCGCGACTAGGGTTCAAACTGGTTTACTTTAGCCGTATTTAACAACAAGCTTAGTACAGTAACTTGACCATATGGGGTTACAAGTTAAAAAATAATCAAAAAAAGTCAGCAGTCCCTAATATGGATCAGTTCGAAGTTCGGTAACCCATTTAAATATGTGAAACAAAATAAAAACTTTAGAGAGTAATTATAAAAGTCTGCACCATCCTTAATAACGCATACATACGTATGTAATTTATACAAACAGAAACTAGTAAGAATTTGACAAGAAAATCAAAATAACTGTTATGATCGGCAACCCGGGTAGTGCGGAATATAGCCAAACAACGGTATAATGACAATAACAAAGACAATGAAAGTTGATAACAACGATAATTAAAGTAGATGAAGAAGACACTAATTTAACGTGGTTTGGTCAAAGTGACCTACGTCCACAAGCGGAGAGGAGCAATTTACTATAACAATAAGAGTACAAAAGAGAGTACAAAATTAGAGTAAACACTCTAATTAATCCCAAATACCCTAAGAGAATAACCTCACAAGATCACTCCAAAGAAAGGGTTCACACAAGTGCTTTCCAACACTTAACTCTCATACAAAATACTCTTAATAAAGGAAGAAAGGAAGAAACAAGAATTGAAGACAAGTCTTGTTGGTGTGTCTAAAATGAACTAATAGCCTTCCCTTTTATAGGCAAAAAAGTCTTGGCCTCTTAGGTGTAAAAGAAGAGATACAACTTGTGCAAATGATGTCCACCACACAATGCAATATTTTTGGGTCCCAAAGAATATTGCCAACAAAGTCTACACTTTGCAAAGATGTTTATGCTATGTGATATGGACTCCATTAGCCAAAATAATGGCCATATTACAAATCTCCACCTTAGCCTAATTATGGATGATATAGTAAATTTGCTCCACCTTCTCCGCAAAAGCCCCAATGGGCATATGTCAAAATTTAATGCCATCAAAATCAGACAAATTGTCTGATACCGAAACTGTAGTAGGGCCTATAACAGTGAATCCCAATAAAGTATACAATGAACCAGATCTGTGTGCTTTCATGATCAAACGAGCACCTTGAAAAAATTTCAGAACTCACCTTCACTAGTGAATTTGCACCCAAGGGATTCTAAAGTGCCTAGAGAGATGAGATTTTTCTTCAACTCAGGAACATATCTAACATCGGTGAGAGTTCTCACCACATCATCGTGCATTCTAACCCGAATTGTACCTTTGCCAATAACGTTACAAGTAATATTGTTACTCAATTGGACAACTCCACCTGCAACTGAATCATATGTAGAAAATAAGTCCCTGCTAGGACACATATGATATGAACATTCGGAATCTAAAATTCACTCATTGTCTAATCTGAAACTAGTTTCAGTTGCTAAAAATATAGTTCCCTCAATCTCATCAGTTGCTACACTAGCTTCGGCGATGTCAGTATTTTTGTGCTCAATTTTTCTTTCTTTGTGCTTTTCTTTATTTTTCAGTTTATAGCATTCAGAGATATTGTGACCTTTCTTATGACAATAGCGACACTCTAAATTATTGTATCTGGAATTGGAGTCGGATTTGCCCCTAACAAACAAGCCAACTTCCCCTTGAGTTCCACTAGCTTCCCCAATAATATCACTATCTATTTGTTCTTTTTATTTTAAGATAGATTTAATATCCTTATAAGAGATATTATCCTTTGCATAAAGCATAGTATCTCTTATATGCTTAAAAGATGAGGGTAGAGAACAAAGCAGTAACACGGCTTGATCCTCATCTTTAATTTCAGCATCTATATTACTCAAATCCATAAGAATGGAATTAAAGGTGTCAAGATGAGAGAGAATAGAGGTACCTTCACCAATACGAATTGTATAAAGCTTCTGCTTCACGTAAAGTCTATTTTCTACCATCCTCTTCATATATAAGGTTTTCAATTTTTCCCACATGCCTTTAGCTGTGGTTTCTACAGAAACTTCACGTAAAACCTCATTTGAGAGATTTAAAATGATACTTGCTTTTGCCTTTTTGTCTATGATGGCAAACTCCTCGTCCGTCATTTTATCCGGTTTCTTCTCCTTTTCTTGCAACCCCAAGTCTAAGCCATCCTGAATTAGGATAGCTTCCATCTTTAATTGCCACATTCCGAAGTTTGCACTTCGGTCAAATTTCTCAATATAGGTCTTTGTTAGAGTCATTTTGGCTATTGAAACTAACCCGGTTAGATCCAGCTCTGATACCAATTTGTTAGGATCGGAAATTCGGGTAGTGCGGAATATAGCCAAACAACGGTATAATGACAATAACAAAGACAATGGAAGTTCATAACAACGACAATTAAAGTAGATAAAGAAGACATAAATTTAATGTGGTTCGGTCAAAGTGACCTACGTCCACAAGCGGAGAGGAGCAATTTACTATAACAATAAGAGTACAAAAGAGAGTACAAAATTAGAGTAAACACTCTAATTAATCCCAAATACCCTAAGAGAATAACCTCACAAGATCACTCCAAAGAAAGAGTTCACACAAGTGCTTACCAACACTTAACTCTCATACAAAATACTCTTAATAAAGGAAGAAAGAAAAAAATAAGAATTGAAGACAAGTCTTGTTGGTGTGTCTAAAATGAACTAATGGCCTTCCCTTTTATAGGCAAAAAAGTCTTGACCTCTTAGGTGTAAAAGAAGAGATACAACTTGTGCAAATGATGTCCGCCATACAATGCAATATTTTTGGGTCCCAAAGAATATTGCCAACAAAGTCTACACTTTGCAAAGATGTTTATGCTATGTGATATGGACTCCATTAGCCAAAATAATGGCCATATTACAACAACAAATAATAATTTTGTTTAGTGAAACCAACAAGATAGACTACAAGAATAACATGGGCTGTAAATTGTTTTTATAGCTAGCCAGAGGATGGATTTGATCCAACAATAATTGTGAAAGATGAAGTTAAAATTATTTGATTAGCATGAATAATGACAAAATTACTGCCAGGCAACAGATAGTAAGCATTATACGTACAACAATATATAGTAGAAATCATGTCAAAGTTATATTAAGTGATATTCCATATATATGTGAATATAAGAAAATTCTTCTGGCAATAGCAAGTTTCTCTTACGAAGTTTGTTCTAATGAGAAACGGTTACCTAATAAAAGCTCTATTTTCCTATAACTTCTTTCTACTACTTCATTTAATAAAAGTCACTACTATATATAAATTGATTGATGTGTGTCTCTCCTCCCGTTGATATTCTGCTTCCCTTTCATTTGTCATGCTTACCAGATTATATCTCCAAAATCGTCTATACCTATGAGCAGATCATTAGCCCAATTGATCTCCTCTTGGTAGTTGGAGAAGTCATTAATATTGCTGCTATTATTATTCTGTTCGTTCATCTTCCGAGTCTCGTCCATAACTTGATGTTGATCAGCTGCTTGACATATTGTTGTTGGTTGTACTGATGTGCAGTAATCTTCATCCGTTTCATGCAACATAGCTTCGATTACTTTTCGAACATCTTGTTCCTCCATATTTATCCCATGATTTTTCGTTGATCTTAGATTCTTCTTTATTCCGCACACAACAATATCCTCCTTAGAAATATTGTTTTCTTTAAAGAAATCATCCCGACGGAATATTCTTTCATCAGCCAAATTTTATTGTGCTCTCCTTCTATACTACAACTAGTTTGAAACTTGAAACATCTTCTAAACCCAACTACAGTTCTCTTACCATTCTTGATAGGATCAATACCTATTTGGCCTTTCCATGTCCCGTTGGCGCAAGTTCGACGTACCCTTGTATGTTCGCTCTTCTGGTTCTTCAACCGAGTAAAAAAATAGCGAACCTTCTCTTCGGGATGATCAGAAGTTCCAAATATCTCCCATAGTGGTTGGTCTCCATAGATATCAGCAAGTTGGAAATTAGGGCATTCACTCGGCAAAGGCTCGCCCTTTAGGAACTTTTTCAGAAAGTTGATCAACTCTACTTTAGTTGGGTGAAACCGAACACTCATGACACGCCGGCGTGCAGCTGGTACCGTGTACATGATATAAATGGTCGTCTCTTTTTCTTTCTTATAGAGAAACACAAGAATGAGATAATAGTAATTGCCGCAATATGCAAAGACAAGATGTTTTGTTCTCTCAAGTAAGAAGACAAGAACTATGAAAGAAAACCCTAAACGAATGGCGGAAGTTAATTGACGTGAATGTTGCAATGGACTATTTATAGATATTTGATCAGGTTAAATCCAACAGAGAAAATTTAGGAGAAATGATCAGAGATATCTGATCAGAGAAAATCCAACCTTAAGTTTTTCACAATTGAACTAATTAATACTCCATCCGTTTCAATTTATGTGAACCCATTTGACTGGGCACGGAGTTTAAGAAAAGAGAGAATACTTTTGAACTTATGGTGTAGAATGAAGCACATATATTTTGTGTGGCTATAAATCATTGCATAAAGGTAAATTGTTTCCAAATAAGGAAAGAGGTCATTCTTTTTGGCACGGACTAAAAAGGAAATAGGTTCACATAAATTGAAACAGAGGGAGTACTAGTTTAATTTCCTTTTACTTTTTTCTTTTTCGTTTACAATTTATTTAATTTTTCTAACTCCACTCAGCCAATAGGAAATTTCTAATGGAGAAATGATCAAAATAGTCCTTAATATATTGGGGTTGTTTTATTTTGGTCCTTAATATATCACATGTTTGGTCTTGAACCCTAAATCTAACAGATTATTTGAGATGGGTTGTTTAAGTTTAACAGATTAAAAGAAATTAACAGGCAATTTATATACTGTAACGACCCGACCGGTCATTTTTAGTACTACAACCCTGTTTCCCCATTTACTGCTCAAATTGGGCTTTATAGTTGTTGTGTGACTTGCCGGGGCAATTGGCTCGGGTCCGGTGAGGTTTTAAAATAAATTGGAACACTTAGTCCTAAGGTTTAAAGCTTAAATTAAAATAGTGACCTGATGTCGACTTATGTGTAAACGACATCGGAATTTAATTCCGATGATTCCAATAGCTCTGTATAGTGATTTTTGACTTAGGAGCGTGTCCGGAAAATTATTTGGAGGTTTGTAGTGGAATTAGGCTTGAAATGCCGAAAGTTGAATTTTTAGGAAGTTTGACCGGGGGGTTGACTTTTTGATATTGGGGTCGGAATCCGATTCTGAAAATTTTATGACTTGTGTGCAAAATTTGAGGTCAATCGGACGTGAATTGATAGGTTCCGGAGTCGTTTGTAGAAACTAGAAATTTCAAAGTTCATTAGGCTTGAATTAGGGTGTAATTAATGGTTTTAGCATTGTTTGAGGTTATTTGAGGGTCCGACTAAGTCCGTATGATATTTTAGGACTTGTCGGTATATTTAGTTGAGGTCCCGAGGGGCTCGGGTGAGTTCCGGGTGTTAACAAATTATTTTTGGCCTTGGTGAGATTGCTGATATCTGTTGCTGCATTTTTCTGATTTTACTCTTTTGCATTCGCGAAGAGTGTTTTCTGAGTGTGAGGTTTTGTTCTTCGCGTTCACAAAGAGGAGTGAGGCGACTGGGGATCCTGGGTTCTTGTTCTACGCGTTCGCGAGGTGGCGTTCGTGTTCGTGAAGGTCTGAGCTGGTAAAGCTTCGCGTTCGCGAAGCCATGGTCGCGTTCGCGAAGGGTAAGATTTGCAAAGCTTCGCGTTCGCGAAGCAACGGTCACATTCACGAAGAGTTAAATTTGTGGGATGTTGAGTTGTGCTTCGCGAACGCGAGGAACCTGTCGCGTTCGCGAAGAATAGAGGCCTGGACAGAAAGTTTAAGTTCAGAAAATGGCATTTTTAACGATTTGGAGCTCGGACTGAGGTGATTTTTGGGCGATATTCAGAGGAAACAACGGGGTAAGTGTTCTTAATTCAATATTGGTTAAATTACCCGAATTCATGGTTGTTTTTATCATTTAATTGGTGAATTAAGTTGGAAAAGTTTGAAAACCCTCTTAGTTTAAATTGAGGATTTGAAGGCCGAGTTGTGGTCAGATTTGAGTAATTTTGGTATGGTTGGACTCGTGGTTGAATGGGGGTTCAGATTTTGTGAATTTTACTGGATTCCGAGACTTGGGCCACATATATGATTTTTGGGCCGCAATTTCAGATTTTTGGAAAATATTAGTATTTTGTTATGAAATTAATTCCTATAATTTTTGTGGGCTGAAACAAATTAATTGTGACTAGATTCGAGCCATTTGGAGGTTATACGTGCAGAATAGAATTTCTGGAGCATTGCTTAGCTTGCTCGACATTGGATTTGGCTTGTTCGAGGTAAGTAACTTTTCTAATCTTGGAGTTGAGGGTATGAACCCTGAATATATGTATTTCGTGAATTGTTGGGAGGTGACGCATCTATGCAAATTTGTAGTTAAATGATCTTGGCATTTTACATGCGATTTTATGAGTTAAAGAAATTGAGCTGAAAAGTATATTAAAAATCATGTTGAGGCTATGTGCCAGTATTATTGGGACCTACAGAGGTCATATTGTTGTGAAATATTTATTTTAAAATGAAGATTTAAGCTCAGTCATATTCATTTCATTGTGTATCATATCTCAGTCTCTGTTGTTATTTATTGATACATCATATCATCATTTTTGGGATATTCTCATGACATCGTGAGCCCATGAAAGAGAGACTAGAGAGATTGATGACTGAGAGAGGCCGAGGGCTTGATTGTGAGGATATTTTCGGGATCCGACTGCACGGCGCAGCAGGCCATGTTGGCTTTATATATATTATACTATTGCACGTGAGTTGGTCGTGCAGATCTATATATTATACCATTGCACGTGAGTTGGCCATGCCGATCCAGATATTATTATAGCACGTGAGTTGGCCGTGCGGATCCAGATATTATTATAGCACGTGAGTTGGCAGGACAGTTCTCTCATTTGAGTCATTTTCCATGCAACTTGTTCGGACTTATACGGTGTGTAAATGTAAGATTTGTATCTGAAAAGAAATTCTAAAGGTTGGAAATTAAACTCCAAGGTTTATGGGTTAAGGTTAAATTAATAATTTTCAGTTGTATTGTGTAGTCAAGCCTATGTGGAATAGGGTGACGTGTATTCACCCCCGAGTACGTGTGTGGTAAGATAGAACAGTGATTTGATGGCTTGGAAACAACTCTTGGCATGTTCGAGGACGAACGTATGTTTAAGTGGGGGAGAATGTAACGACCTGACCGGTCGTTTTGAGTACTACAACCCCGTTTCCCCATTTACTGCTCAAATTGGGCTTTTACAGTTGTTGTGTGACTTGCCGGGGAAATTGGTTCGGGTCCGGTAAGGTTTTGAAATGAATTGGAATACTTAGTTCCAAGGTTTAAAGCTTAAGTTAAAATAGTGACCGAATGTCGACTTATATGTAAACGACCTCGGAATTTAATTTTGATGATTCCAATAGCTCCGTATGGTGATTTTGGACTTAGGAGCGTGTCCGGAAAATTATTTGGAGGTCCGTAGTAGAATTATGCTTGAAATGTCGAAAGTTGATTTTTTGTGAAGTTTGACCGGGGAGTTGACTTTTTGATATCGGGGTCGGAATCTGATTCTGAAAATTTGAATACCTCCGCTATGTTATTTATGACTCGTGTGCAAAATTTGAGGTCAATCGTACGTGAATTGATATGTTCCGGAGTCATTTGTAGAAACTAGAAATTTCAAAGTTCATTAGGCTTGAATTGGGGTATAATTCATGGTTTTAGCGTTGTTTGAGGTTATTTGAGGGTTCGACTAAGTCTGTATGATGTTTTAGGACTTTTCGGTATATTTGGTTGAGGTCCCGAGGGGCTCGGGTGAGTTCCGGGGGGTTAACGGATCATTTTTGGCCTTGGTGAGATTGCTGATATCTCTTGCTGCTTTTTTCTGATTTTACTCTTTCGCGTTAGCGAAGTGTGTCTTCTGAGTGTGAGGTTTTGTTCTTCGCATTCGTGAAGGGAGGACGCTAATGCAAAGGTAAGGTCTGTGTGTGCATCCCAAATGTATGAGAGGTGTCGCGTTCGCGAAGAGGAGTGAGAAGACTGGGGATCCCGGGTTCTTGTTCTACGCGTTCGCGAAGTCGTGGTCGCGTTCGCGAAGGGTAAGATTTGCAAAGCTTCGCGTTCGCGAAGCAACGGTCGCATTCGCGAAGAGTTAAATTTTTGGGCAGTCAAGTTGTGCTTCGCGAACGCGAGGGACCTGTCGCGTTCGCGAAGAAGAGAGGCCTAGACAGAAAGTTTAAGTTCAGAAAATGGGACTTGGTCCCATTTTCCATTTTTAACGATTTGGAGCTCGGACTGAGGCAAATTTTGGGCGATATTCAGAGGAAACAACGGGATAAGTGTTCTTAATTCAATATTGGTTAAATTATCCGAATCCATGATTGTTTTTATCATTTAATTGGTGACTTAAGTTGGAAAAGTTTGAAAACCCTCTTAGTTTAAATTGAGGATTTGAAGGCCGAGTTGTGGTCGGATTTGAGTAATTTTACTTTGGTTGGACTCGTGGTTGAATGGGGGTTCGGATTTTGTGAATTGTACCGGATTCCGAGACGTGGGCCCACAGATGATTTTTGGGGCGCAATTTCGGATTTTTGGAAAATATTAGTATTTTGATATGAAATTAATTCCTATAATTTTTGTAGGCTGAAACAAATTAATTGTGACTAGATTCGAGCCGTTTGGAGGTTATACGCGCAGAATAGAATTTCTGAAGCATTGCTTAGCTTGCTCGACATTGGATTTGGCTTGTTCGAGGTAAGTAACTCTTCTAATCTTGGAGTTGAGGGTATGAACCCTGAATATATGTATTTCGTGAATTGTTGGGAGGTGACGCACATGCTAGGTAACGGGGTTGTGGGCGTGCACTATAAAAATTGTGAAATAATTATTTAAGTGGAAATTTGTAGTTAAATGATCTTGGCATTTTCCATGCGATTTTATGAGTTAAAGAAATTGAGCTGAAAAGCATATTAAAAATCATGTTGAGGCTATGTGCCAGTATTATTGGGATACACAGAGGTCATATTATTGTGAAATATTTATTTTAAAATGAAAATTTATGCTCAGTCATATTCATTTCATTGCATACCATATCTCAGTCTCTGTTGTTATTTATTGATACATCATATCATCATTTTTGGGCTATTCTCATGACATTGTGAGCTCATGAAAGAGAGACTAGAGAGATTGATGACTGAGGGAGGCTGAGGGCTTGATTCTGAGGATATTTTTGGGATCGGGCTGCACGCCGCAGCAGGCCATGTTGGCTTTATATATATTATACTATTGCGCGTGATTTGACCGTGCGGATCTATATATTATACTATTGCACATGAGTTGGCCGTGCGGATCTTTATATTATACCATTGCACGTGAGTTGGCCATGCGGATCCAGATATTATTATAGCACGTGAGTTGGCCGTGCGGATCCAGATATTATTATAGCACGTGAGTTGGCCGTGCGGATCCAGATATTATTATAGCACGTGAGTTGGCGGGGCAGTTCTCTCATTTGAGTCATTTTCCATGCAACTTGTTCGGACTTATACGGTGTGTAAATGTAAGATTAGTATCTGAAAAGAAATTCTAAAGGTTGGAAATTAAACTCCAAGGTTTATGGGTTAAGGTTAAATTAATGATTTTCAATTGTATTGTGTAGTCAAGCCTATGTGGAATAGGGTGACGTGCATTCACCCCCGAGTACGTGTGTGGTAAGATGGAACAGTGATTTAATGGCTTGGAAACAACTCTTGGCACATTCGACGACGAACGTATGTTTAAGTGGGGGAGAATGTAACGACCTGACCGGTCGTTTTGAGTACTACAACCCCGTTTCCCCATTTACTGCTCAAATTGGGCTTTTACAGCTGTTGTGTGACTTTCCGGGGAAATTGGTTCGTGTCCGGTGAGGTTTTGAAATGAATTGGAACACTTAGTTCCAAGGTTTAAAGCTTAAGTTAAAATAGTGATCGGATGTCAACTTATGTGTAAACGACCTCGAAATTTAATTATGATGATTCCAATAGCTCCGTATGGTGATTTTGGACTTAGAAGCGTGTCCGGAAAATTATTTGGAGGTCCGTAGTGGAATTATGCTTGAAATGCCGAAAGTTAAATTTTTGTGAAGTTTGACCGGGGAGTTGACTTTTTGATATCGGGGTCGGAATCCGATTCTGAAAATTTGAATACCTCCGTTATGTTATTTATGACTCATGGGCAAAATTTGAGGTCAATCGGACGTGAATTGATAGGTTCCGGAGTGGTTTGTAGAAACTAGAAATTTCAAAGTTCATTAGGCTTGAATTGGGGCGAATTCATGGTTTTAGCGTTGTTTGAGGTTATTTGAGGGTTCGAGTATGTTCGTTTTAGGACTTGTCGGTATATTTGGTTGAGGTCCCGAGGGACTCGGGTGAGTTCCAGGGGTTAACGGATCATTTTTGGCCTTGGTGAGATTGCTAATATCTGTTGCTGCATTTTTCTGATTTTTCTCTTTCTCATTCGCGAGTGGGGCCTCGCATTCGCGAAGAGTGTTTTCTGAGTGTAAGGTTTTGTTCTTCGCGTTCATGAAGGGGAGGACGCGAATGCGAAGGTACGGTCTGTGTGTGCTTCGCGAACGCGTGAGAGGTGTCGCGTTCGCGAAGAGGAGTGAGGCGATTGAGGATCCCAGGTTCTTGTTCTACGCATTCGCGAGGTGGTGTTCGCGTTCGTGAAGGTCTGAGCTCGTAAAGCTTCACGTTCGCGAAGCCGTGGTCGCGTTCGCGAAGGGTAAGATTTGCAAAGCTTTGTGTTCACAAAGCCACGGTCGCGTTCGCGAAGAGTTAAATTTGTGGGCAGTCGAGTTGTGCTTCGCGAACGCGAGGGACCTATCGCATTCGCGAAGAAGAGAGGCCTGGGTAAGTGTTCTTAACTCAATATTTGTTAAATTACCCGAATCCATGGTTGTTTTTATCATTTAATTGGTGAATTAAATTGGGAAAATTTGAAAACCCTCTTAGTTTAAATTGACGATTTGAAGGCCGAGTTGTGGTCGAATTTGAGTAATTTTGGTATGGTTGGACTCGTGGTTGTATGGGGGTTCGGATTTTATAACTATTACCGTATTCCGAGACGTTGCCCCCACGAGTGATTGTTGGGGCGCAAATTCGGATATTTGGAAAATATTAGTATTTTGATATGGAATTAATTCCTATAATTTTTATGGGCTAAAACAAATTAATTATGACTAGATCCGAGCTGTTTGGAGGTTATACACGCAGAATAGAATTTCTAGAGCATTGCTTAGCTTGCTCGACATTTGATTTGGCTTGTTCGAGGTAAGTAACTCTTCTAATCTTGGATTTGAGGGTATGAACCCTGAATATATGTATTTCGTGAATTATTGGGAGGTGATGCACATGCTAGGTGACGGGCGTGTGGGCGTGCACTATAGAAATTGTGACATAATTGTTTCTGTGAAAGTTTGTAGTTAAATGATCTTGGCATTTTCCATGAGATTTTATGAGTTAAAGAAATTGAGCTGAAAAGCATATTAAAAATCATGTTGAGGCTATGTGCCAGTATTATTGGGACCCACAGAGATCATATTGTTGTGTAATTTTTATTTTAAAATGAAAATTTATACTCAATCATATTCATTTCATTGCATATCATATCTCAGACTCTGTTGTAATTTATTGATACATCATATCATCATTTTTGGGCTATTCTCATGACATTGTGAGCCTATGGAAGAGAGACTGGAGAGATTGATCACTGAGGGAGGCCGAGGGCCGGATTGCGAGGATATTTTTGGGTTCGGGCTGTACGGTGCAGTAGGCCATGTTGGCTTTATTTATATATTATACTATTACACGTGAGTTGGCCGTGCAGATCTATATATTATACTATTGCACATGAGTTGGCCGTGCGGATCTATATATTATACTATTGCACGTGAGTTGGCCGTGCGGATCCAAATATTATTATAGCACGTGAATTGGCCGTGCGGATCCAGATATTATTATAGAACGTGAGTTGGCCGTGCGGATCCAGATATCATTATAGCACGTGAGTTGTCCGTGCAGCACGTGAGTTGTCCTTGCAGATCTAGATATGATATTATAGCACGTGAGTTGTCCGTGCAGCACGTGAGTTGTCCGTGCTTATAGCGCTTGGGCTGTAGGAGCCCCTCATGAGTCTGTACACCTCTAGTGAGCGAAGTCGACTATAAACAGGGATCGGGCTGCATGCCGCAACAGGTATTGTATAGCGCTGAGTGATTGAGTGTGCTGAGCACAGTGAGAGAGAATGCGAGACAATGAAATTGAGTACTCTGAGACTGTGAGTACATTAGTGCAATCTCTGAGATACATTGCATTCACATGCATACATGACATATATGCATAGAGATGTGTTTTTCTCATGCTGTATAGTATCACATTATTCATGATTTTTCACACATGTTGACAAATGGGCATAGTGATGCATTTGTTTTACACTGGTTATCTGGGAAAGAAAATGAGATATTTTATTTACTATTGAAATGATTTTTGGAAGAATTACTGTTCTCAAATTATTCATATTTTTGGCAACTTTGGCAAACGATTTGGGTTTTCACTGATGTATTTGAAAGGAAGAACTATTATTTTTTAAATCATGTTTCGGCTGAGCATTTTTATCTCTGTGTTTCTTCTGGTACTATTTGCTTTATGTTGTTATGGACTGTTGTGGACTAGTGGTTTTGGACCCGACCTTGGTAGAAGCTCATCATTGCTTTCAACCTATGGCTAGGTTTGTTACTTACTCAGTACATGGGGTCGGTTGTACTGATACTACACTTCTGCACATTGCGTGCTGATATTGGCTATCGTTGTTGCTGTGCTCGATGGTTGCGGGATCTGAAAATGTACCTGCGTTCTTGTTGTAGCTGCCTCTTGTTCAGGGTAGCCTTATATTTATATAAGCTTTGTTTATGTATTATTCAAACAGACTATGTATTTATTTCATTTCCGCTTTGTACACTCTATTCTTAGAAGCTCATGATTTGTACTACCAGTTCTTGGGGAGATGTATTGGTTTTAGATATTTTTTTACTTAATTTCATTGGTATTGGATAGATGGAAATTGGCTTACCTAACGGGTTGGGTTAGGTGCCATCACGACTAGTGGAATTTTGGGTCGTGACACATACTTCCCTCTTTTTGATTATTTATTTTTATATTTTCTCGGGGTTCACTGGGGGTGTTGTATTTATCTTCAAAAATAAGAGGGGGATAGTCTTATCTCCAACGATTACAACACAAACACCCAAGTCCCAAATCAGGATACGGACCTACTGGAATTGTCAAAACACTGATCTGGGTTCGTTTGCTCAAAATATTGACCAAAGTCAACCTAGTTGAGTTTTTAAAGCTCTATTTCACCTTTTAATCTATTTTTCACATAAAAACTTTCCGAAAAATTATACGGACAGCACACGAAAGTCGAGGAATGATAAATGGTGCTTTTCGAGGTCTTAGAACACAAAATTACTTATTAAATTTAAAGATGACATTTTGGGTCATCACATTCTCCACCTCTAAAACAAACGTTCGTCCTCGAACGAAGTTAGAAAAAGTACCTGAACTGGTGAATAAGTGTGGATATTTACTCCGCATGTCTGACTCAGACTCCCAGGTAGATACCTCTACCGGTTGACCTCTCCATTGTACTTGAATTAAAGGATAACTCTTAGACCTCAACAGTCGTACCTGTCGGGCTTGAATAGCCACCAGCTCCTCCTCGTAAGTCAAATCTTTGTCCAATTAGACTAAGCTGAAATCTAACACATGGGACGGATCACCATGATATTTCCGGAGCATAAACACATGGAACACCGGATGAACTGCTGATAAACTAGGTGGTAATGCAAGCCTGTAGGCTACTTCACCCACCCTTTCAAGAATTTCAAAGGGTCCGATATACCTGGGGCTCAACTTGCCCTTCTTTCCGAACCTCATTACACCTTTCATAGGTGAACACGGAGAAATATTCTTTCTCTAACCATGAATGAAATATCACGAACTTTGCGGTCGACATAACTCTTTTGCCTAGACTGAGCTATGCGAAGTCGATCCTGAATAATCTTGACCTTATCCAAGGCATCTTGTACCAAATCGGTGCCTAATAACCGAGCCTCTCCCAGTTCAAACCATCCAACTGGCAAACGTCATCGCCTTCCATCTAATGCCTCATATGGAGCCATCTGAATGCTCGACTGGTAGCTATTATTATAAGCAAACTCCGCAAGTGGCAAGAAATGATCCCAAGAACATCCAAGGTGTATAACACAAGCGCGGAGCATATCTTCCAATATCTGAATAGTGCGCTCTGACTGTCCGTCTATCTGTGGATGAAATGCTGTACTCAAATCCACTCGCGTGCCTAACTCACGTTGTACAGCCCTCCAGAAATGTGAGGTAAACTGACTACCTCGATCTGAAATAAATGACACGGGCACACCGTGAAGGCGGACAATCTCACGAATGTAAATTTCAGCTAACCTCCCTGAAGAATAGGTAACTGCCACTAGAATGAAATCTGCTGACTTGGTCAACCTGCCCACAATGTCCCAAACTACGTCAAATTTTCTCTAAGTCCGTGGGAGCACAACACCAAAATCCGTAGTGATACTCAGGAATTTCTAACTTCTGAAGCAAACCACCAGGTCTCTGATTCTCGTACTTAGCTTGCTGACAATTCAAACACCGAGCTACATATGCAACTATATCCTTTTTCATTCTCCTCCACCAATAATGTTGCCGCATATCTTGATACATTTTGGCGGTACCTGGATGAATAGAATACCCGGAACTATGTGCTTCTTCAAGAATTAATTCACGAAGCCCATCCACATTAGGCACACAAATAAGACCCTGCATTCGCAGAACCCTATCTTCCCCCACATCAACCTGTTTGGCATCACTGTGCCGCACCGTGTCCTTAAGGACAAGTAAATGAGGATCATCATACAACCTCTCTCTGATGCGCTCGTATAAAGAAGACAGAGCGACTGTGCAAGCTAGAACCCGACTGGGTTTTGAAACATCTAACCTCACGAACTGATTAGCCAAAGTCTGAACATCTAAAGCTAATGGCCTCTCACCAACCGGAATATACGCAAGACTGCCCATAGTCACAGCCTTTCTACTCAAAGCATCGGCCACCACATTGGCCTTTCCGGGGTGATACAAAATGGTGATATCATAGTCTTTCAACAACTCTAACCATCTTCTCTGCCTCAAATTAAGATCTTTTTGTTTGAACAGATACTGAAGGCTACGATGATCAGTAAATACCTCACACGAGAGACCGTAGAGGTAATGCCTCCAAATCTTCAGCGCATGAACAATGGCTGCTAATTCTAAGTCATGAACAAGATAATTTTTCTCGTGAACTTTCAACTTCCGCAATGCATATGCCATTACCTTGCCATCTTGCATTAATACTACACCAAGAACAATGTGAGATGTGTCACAATATACTGTATACAATCCTGAACCTGTGGGTAATACCAACACTGGCGTTGTAGTCAAAGCAGTCTTGAGCTTCTAAAAGCTCAACTCACACTCGTCTGACCATCTGAATGGGACACCTTTCCGGGTCAATCTGTTCAATGGGCTTGCTATAGATGAAAACCCTTCCACGAACCGACGATAATAACCTACTAAACCCAGTAAACTCCGGATTTATGTAACTGAAGTAGGCACCTTTAAGCCTTCTGTCGATACAACATGCCCCAAAAAGGCAACTGAGTCTAACCAAAACTCACATTTTGAAAACTTGGCATATAACTGATTATTCTTCAAGGTGTGAAGCACTTTTTGAAGATACTGCTCATATTCCTCTCTACTGCTGGAGTAAATAAAGATATCATCAATGAATACAACCACAAAAGAATCCAAATAAGGCCTGAACACCCGATTCATCAAATTCATAAATGCTGCTGGAGCATTTGTCAACCCAAATGACAACACTAGGAATTCGTAATGCCCATACCGAGTTCGGAAAGTTGTTTTAGGGACATCAGATGTCCTAATCTTCAACTAATGATAATCAGACCTCAAATCGATCTTCAAAAATTCCTTGGCGCCCTGAAGCTGATCAAATAAGTCATCAATTCTTAGCAGCAGATATTTCTTTTTGATAGTGGCTTTGTTCAACTGCCGATAATCTATACACATCCGCATAGAGCCATATTTCTTCTTTACAAAAAATACTGGGGCACCCCAGGGCGAGTCACTGGGTCTAATGAATCCCTGATCAAGCAAGTCTTGTAACTACTCTTTCAATTCTTTCAACTCTGGCGGGGCCATACGGTATGGTGGAATAGAAATGGGCTGAATGCCTAGAGGCAAATCAATACAGAAGTCAATATCTCAGTCGAGTGGCATCCCTGGCAAATCAGCAGGAAATACACAAACAACTGGTATTGAGTCCATAGAAGGAGCATCCGCACTGGATCGCAAATATAAGCCAAATAGGCTAGACACCCTTTCTCTACCATACGCCGAGCTTTCATATAAGAAATAACCTTGCTGGCAGAATGACCAGGATTTCCTTTCCACTCTAACCGAGGTAACCCCGGCATAGCTAGGGTCACTATCTTGGCATGACAATCCAATATAGCATGATAAGGGGACAACTAATCCATACCCAAGATGACATCAAAATCTACCATATCAAGAAGTAAAAGATCCACACTAGTCTCAAGATTACCAATAGTAACCATACACGAATGATAGACATGATCTACTACAACAGAGTCTCCCACCGGTGTATATACACACATAAAAGCACTCAGACAATCACAAGGCACAACCAAATATGAAGCAAAATAGGAGGACACATAGGAATAAGTAGATCCTGGATCAAATAGAACTGAAGCATCTCTATGGCAAACTGGAATAATACCTGTGATCCGAGCATCAGATGACTCGGCCTCAGGCCTAGCTGGAAAAGCATAAAATTGGGGATGGGCCCCACCACTCTGAACTGTGTCTCTTGGAGGGCCTCTAACTGGCTAGCCTCCACCTCTAACGGTCTGACCTCCATCTCTAATGGCCTGACCTCCACCTCTAACTGCCTGACCCCTACCTTTACCTGGCTGGATAATTTTTGTATGGTTGAACTCGTAGCGGAACGGATGTTCGGATTTCATAAGTTTATCCGGGATTTGAGATGTGGGTCCCACTGTCGAATATTTAAATGAATTTCGGATATTTATCCAAAAAATTAGTAAATTCATATGGAATTAATTCCTATGATTCGTATTGAGTATATCAAATTGTTTGTGAATAGATTTGACGCTTTTGGAGACAAATTCAAAAGGAAAAGCTGTGATCGAGTAATTGATTGAAATTGCAAAGCGAGGTAAGTGTCGTGGTTAACCTTGACTTGAGGGAATAGAACCCATAAATTATTCGTTATGTAAAATGCATGTGAGCGACATATAGGCGAGATGACGAGTGTCTATACGTCGTCAAATTAATTGTTTGCATAATTATTTGAAAATCATAAATTGTTCTATGACACGAATTAATTGTTATAATAATTGTTTCTCTCCTATTCTTTGTCAAATATTAATTTTTGAATTCCTCCAATAATTATTTTATGTTATTTGATTTATGTGTCTTAATTGTTATTTGACACTTAGCATACTAACTACTAAACTGCCTATTTTCTCCAAGATTTTCACAATTAATTGCAAATTGCCATTGTTTGTTCATAAATAAATTTTAATTATTGTGTGCCTTGATTCTTAATAGTTTCTCATTGGACGTGGTATTTATTGGAGTAATTATTATTACATTTATGAGTTTTTTAAAGTTATATTGCCGGAACGGGTTGCACGCCGCAATGGAAATGAAAGTAAATATGCATATATTAGGAACAATATCATTTCTTTCTTATTTCGTCGTGCGATTTTATTCTATCATCGATGATTGAACCATTCTACTCTTATTCTCTCCCAGATGGTGAGAACATGTAATACATCTACCGATGGACAGGGACCAAAACCCCCGATGGCAACTATAGCCAAGGGTAGAGGTCAAGGTCGAGGTCGTGCTAGAGGCCAAGGCAGAGGCCGAGGTAGAGCTCAGTCCAGAGCTCGAGCAGCTGCACCTGTTGTAGAACCTCAGGTGGACCTTCATGAGGAGGTTCCAGTTTAGAATGTAACAGCTAGACCAGTTCAGGTCCTGGAAGGATTCATAGCTACTCCAGTGCTACAGGACGCTTTAGTCTGTTTGGTAATTTTTATGGAGGGCGTGGCCCAGAATGGTACATTTCCAATGGCACCAGCCATTTCCCAGGCTTGGGGAGGAGCACAAACTCCCACTACTCTCGCTCTGCAGCAGATGGCTCCCCAGAATCAGGCTCCAGCATCCCCGATAGTTGGGGTAGTTCAGCCAGTTGTTGCAGCACAGACCGGTGATAGGCCCGCCATATCTTTTGAGGCCTTATTGAGACTGGATAAGTTTATTAAGCTATTTCCAGTTCACTTCAGTGGTACACCTCTTAAGGACCCACAGGATTATCTTGACCGCTGCCATGAGGTACTGCGGAATATGGGTATAGTTGAGACCAATGGGGTTGATTTTGCTATATTTCAGATGACGGTTTCCGCTAAGAGGTGGTGGAGAGATTATATATTCACTAGACTAGTTGGATCGCCTGTATTTACCTGGGAGCAGTTCTCTCAGCTATTTCTGGAGAAGTTCCTTCCTATCACACTGAGAGAGGATTTTCGCAAGCAATTTGAGCGTCTACAGTAGGGCAGTATGATTGTTACTCAGTATGAGTCCCGTTTTGTGGATTTGGCCTTTCATGCTCTCTTTTTAATACCTATTGAGGGAGAGAGAGTGAGGAGGTTTATTGAGGGACTCACTAACCCTATCGGGCTTCAGATGTCCAAGGAGATCGGAAGTGAGATTTCTTTTTAGGCGGCTGCTAATGTCGCGAGGAGGATCGAAATGGTTCTTGCACAGGAGAGAGGGTAGAGGTCTGATAAGAGGCCTCATCATTTAGGTAGTTTCAGTGGTGACTCGTCTAGAGGCAGGGGTAAATTTGGTAGGGGTCATCCTCTCAAACCGTTTCATTAAGCACTTCATGCATCTCACGGTGCTTCAGGGAGTCACGGTCCTATTATGCCTCACTATGGGCAGCCAACATTCAGTGCACATTCAGCTCCTATCAGTGCACCTCCACTCCAGAGTTACTACAGCGGTTATCCGGCCCATTTGGGTCAGCTTCAGCTTTAGTAGCCATGGCATCAGGATGGGTGTTATGAGTGTGGGAACATTGGTCACATCAGGAGGTATTGCCCTAGGTTGGCGAGTAATAGATCACGGCAGGATTCTCGTGCCATCATACTAGCACCGGTTGCTTCATCGCCTGCTCAGCCTACTAGAGGTAGGGGTCAGGCAGCTAGGGGTGGAGGTCAGGCCATTAGAGGTGGAGGTCAGGCCATTAGAGGTGGAGGTCAGACAATTAGAGGTGGAGGCCAGTCAGTTAGACGCTGTCCCAGAGACACAGTTCAGAGTGGTGGGGCCCAGCCCCAATTTTATGCTTTTCCAGCTAGGCCTGAGACCGAGTCATCTAATGTTGTGATCACATATATTATTCCAGTTTTCCATAGAGATGCTTCAGTTCTATTTGATCCAGGATCTACTTATTCCTCTGTGTCCTCCTCTTTTGCTTCATATTTGGTTGTGCCTTGTGATTCTCTGAGTGCTTCTGTGTGTATCTACACCGGTGGGAGACTCTGTTGTAGTAGATCATGTCTATCGTTCGTGTGTGGTTACTATTAGTAGTCTTGAGACTAGTTTGGATCTTCTACTTCTTGATATGGTAGATTTTGATGTCATCTTGGGTATGGATTAGCTGTCCACTTATCATGCTATATTGGCATTGTCATGCCATGACAGTGACCCTAGACATGCCGGGGTTACTTCAGTTAGAGTGGAAAGGAACTCCAGGACATTCTGCCAGCATAGTTATTTCTTATATGAAAGCTCAGTGTATGGTAGAGAAAGGGTCTCTAGCCTATTTGACTTATATTCGCGATCCCAATACGGATGTTCCTTCTATGGACTCAATACCAGTTGTTCGTGAATTTCCAGAAGTATTTCCTGCAGATCTGCCAAGTTTTCCACCCGATAGAGATATTGACTTCTGTATTGATATGTCTATGGGCACTCAGTCAATTTCTATTCCACTATACCGTATGGCCCCATCGGATTTGAAAGAATTGAAGGAGCAGTTACAAGACTTGATTGATCAGAGATTCATTAGATCCTGGGGTGCACCAGTAATATTTATAAAGAAGAAAAATGATTCTATGCGGATGTGTATAGATTATCGGCAGTTGAATAAGGCCACTATCAAAAACAAATATTCGCTGCCATGAATTGATAACTTATTTGATCAGCTTCAGGGTGCCAAAGTATTTTCGAAGATTGATTTGAGGTCTGGTTACCATCAGTTGAAGATTGGGGCATCTGATGTCCCTAAGACAGGCTTACGGACTCGGTATGGGCATTACGAATTCCTAGCAATGCCATTTGGGTTGACAAATTCCCCAACAACATTTATGGATTTGATGAATCGGTTGTTCAATCCCTATTTGGATTATTTTGTGGTTGTATTCATTAATGATATCTTGATTTCATCCAGAAGTCGAGAGGAGCATGAGCAACATCTTCGGAGTGTACTTCATACTTTGAAGAATAATCAGTTATATGCCAAATTTTCAAAACGTGAATTTTGGTTAGACTCAGTTGCCTTTTTGGGGCATGTTGTATCGGCAGAAGGCATAAAGGTGGATCCTAAGAAGACTGAGACTGTTCAGAATTGGCCTAGACCTACTTCAGTTACGGAGATTCAAAGTTTCATGGGTTTGGCTACCTGTATTCATTTGCCTTTATGATTTTTTATCCTGCTTAGCTGAAGCTTTCTTCTTTTTTCTCTGATCATACTATGAAAATATCTGGTGTATATGTCTCCTTCCTCAAACCCTTTGACATTTGTTTTTTGGATTAGTATGGAATCTTGCATATTGAGCCATCTAATATATTCCGCATGTGCCTTATTGGTTTCTTCCCGAGCTGTCCTAGTATTGTTTGTAATCTCAATTTCTTCAAGGCTCTGAAATTTTTTCTTCTATTTCAGAACTTGTTCATGAATGTCGCCAATATCCTCTCTAGACCATTGAGATAGCATTCTACTAAGGAGCTTTATTTAAGACTGGAGTCTCCACATGCTATTGCCAGTAATATTAGTATGCCAAACTTCATTAACAAGATTGTGGAATCCCTCGTGTAAAGTCCAAAAGTTAAGGAATTTGAAATAGTTAATGTGAGTATTATTGGAGTCAAAAGATTTCATGAGTAATGTTTGATGATAGTGTTTTGAAATTTCTGAGACAACTTATCATTAATGAAAACTCTATCAAGCCCTTTCCAAATTATTTTTCGAGGTTTATTGTTATTGCACCAAGTGAGCTTTGGACCTGTATAACCGATGTCAATAGTTCCGCAGTTATCCATGCAATTATGGAAATCTAAGATCTTGTGCATCCTATGAGGATTGCCACCTAATTTCTCTTCAGGATTCAAGATAATATTAGAGTCACCTCCAATGCACCAAGGTCCATTTATAGACAAACTGATGTTCCCCAGGCTGCTCCACAATTCTCTTCTCTCTATATTACTGCACTTAGCATAAACTGCGGTGATAACTATTAGGTGGTTGGTCAATCCATCATCAATTTTGATGGAGATCTGTTGCTCCTCATTGTTAATAATAGAAATTTAATTGATATTCTTCCAGAAGCATCAAATCTTCTTGTTGTCATTAGAAATGCATTCCTGATAACCCAAGAATTTTCTTTACACCACAATTTTGTCCTTGTCAACCATATGTTCCATGATTGCAGTAAAGAGAGTGTTATTGATGTCAATAAGTTATTTTAGCCTATGGATGGCCTTTTTTGACCTTACCCCCTAATATTCTAAAAGATTGTATTAATCATGGAGTCTTTGGAGGGAAGTATTATTCTTTTGTGACCTCTTCACAGAGGATGTGGTTCTGCTTTTGTTTCTTCTATTGGAGTTTCTGGATCTGCTTCTCCCCCTTCCTTCTAGTATATATTCTTTTTCTTCTGTAATACTTTTGTCTTGTTTGCTCTCTTTATTCTGATTGAGTCCTTCAAGAATATGATGTAGTGAGATGTCTTGTATCGGATGATCAATAGTTCTTTCGGTGTTATTATAGGAGGTTTGTCTCTGATCTGCATACAACTCTACCCTTAAATCTATACCAGGATGATCAACGATATTTATTAGCAGGCATATGGAACAAGAACTAGATTCCACAGCTGCATCATTTCCTTTAGTTGCCATTTTTTCTTTGGATGCCATTTCAAGATTTTGGTTTTGATCTCTCTTTTTTTCCAATATCTATTCTGTGGCTATCTCCTGTTTCTCTGCATTTATATCTGGTGGCTCATTATTAACAGAATTCTCCTCATTCTCTGATTCTGTTGGATGCAACTTATTGCCATGCATATGTTCATTTAATGAACTCTCATGTACCATTGCAACAAGGTGGTTGCTATGCGTATTTGCATATTGCTTAGCTCTCATACTGTTGTTATTGATATCCTACTCTTCCTCCATATTGTTGTTGTTTTTGGTCATATCTTCAGATGTATAGATCTAGTTTTGATTTGTAGAAATCTTGGAAGTGGTATTCGATTTATTGCCCCTAAGAACTGGTTTGAAAACCACCTTACCTTTCTTCTTTGGCATTTTCTTTTGGTTCTTCTTTTTCTTTCCAGCTCTTACTGCTATGGATACAATATCTTTTTCCTTAGTCAAATAAATATCACGATCTTGTTTAGTCTCCAAAGTATGTTGTGTCTCCATTTGGATTGCTTGGGCAGTTCTTTCTTCTTTATTAGCTTCACCACCCAAAGACTTGTCATTGATTGTATTTTGTGTTTGCTTATCATTTTCTTTTCTGTTCTCTTTTGAAGATAATTCAAGATTTCTTTTGTTTTCCCCTCTCTCTTCATTCTTTTCTTTTTGTACTCCACTGATCCCTTTTTCCGGTTGTATATAGTTCTAATCTTTATTATTTTTCTCTATTTCTAAAGCTCTTTTCTTTTCAAGGATTATGCAATTCATTAGATTATGCCCAAGCTTTTTACACTGCTTACAATACTTAGTGATATTCTCATATTCAAGTTTTTGAATATTATAGCTCCGTTTCCCCATTTACTGCTTATCCTGTGTCAAATTATAATTTTGTGACTTGTCGGGAAGGTTTTAGAATTAATCTGGAACACTTAGTTCCAAGACTTAAAGCTTAAGTGTAAATAGTTGGCCAAATGTCGACTTATGTGTAAACAACTCCGGAATAAAGTTTTGATGATTCCAATAGCTTCATATGGTGATTTTGGACTTAGGAGTGTATCCGGAAAATTATTTGGAAACCCGTAGTTAAATTAGGCTTGAAATGGCGAAAATAGGAAGTTTAAGTTTGAAAGTTTGACAGGGGAATTGACTTTTTGATATCATGGTCGGAATCAAGCTTTGAAGATTTTCATAGGTCCGTTATGCCATTTATGACTTGTGTACAAAATTGGAGGTCAATCGGACTTGATTTGATAGGTTTCGGCATCAAATGTAGAAGTAGGAATTTCTTAGTTTCATTAAGCTTGAATTGAGGTGTGAGCTCGTCACTACTTTCCACCCAGAGGTTAGTTGTACCACCCTGAAAAAATTTCTAAGTGTTTTAAGACCATTAAGAAGATTGGTGGGTGCTAATTATATCAATTCAGGTATGAACAAGACTAGTAATTTGAATGATATCAATTGATCATGATAATATATGTATGAGGTGATGGTTTAGGGTCAAAGAAGAGCCCTAAGGCTAAGTCAAGTTGAAAATTTTATGATGGGATAAAATTTCAAGTGAGTTTGCACAAGATCTACCTTAAAACAAGCACAACTCTCAATATATGAAGAGTTATATGGTTTATAACCTATCACATTAAAGCCCTTTAAGTCTAGTTTCCAACGCATCAAACCGTTCGTCATTTGGAAATTCGTACAAGAAGTTATGACCTTTTTACTAAAGAGTTACAGAACAGCTATGCGAGTCTTGCGTAGCCTACGCAGATTTGCATAGGCAAAATTAGTATGGAAGTGAGGGGAGGGTTAAGCTGCGTAGGCTACGCAGCCAGCCTAGGCAGTTCATTTTTTTATAAAATAGGGGAGGTTCGGGGAGAGAGAGAAACATAACAATGTTGGCTAAGTTTTGGGTTCTAGAGAGAAGGTGGAGCATCGTCAACCCAAATACACATCAAAGGTAAGTTTTATGATATTTTTATAATAGATTAACACTAGTTAATGGTAGTATTAACATCTACCTGGATTGAAATTCGTAGGAATTTCTCTAATCTTCAAGAATCATTCAAAAGGGTTCAAGTTAGGGTTTGAGCTACAAGAGGTAAATTCTCCACCCTACACTTAAATACAACTATGGATTAAGTATTTGGAAAGTATTGTGAAGTAGAAAGTACCAATTGGTTGAAGAATTATGCTAATCCTTGAAATGGGTATTGTGAGTTAGGGTTCTTGAAATGAGAAGAAGATGAATAGTGAATTTTTGAATCTTGTTAGGATGGTTGGTTATTCTAGTGCTTCAATAGCTTAATAATGATTAACCATTGAATAATATAACCTAGATTGGGGCTTAAAGGCCAAGGATGAAGTCTATTAAGGATAAAAGAGATATGTATGGGTGAATTGGGCTTGTTGAAGACTTTAATTGAAGATTTGAGGGTCGAGTTGATGTCGGAATTTGGTGAATTTTATATGGTTGGACTCATGGTTGGATGGGCGTTCATATTTTGTAACTTTTGTCGGGTTCCGAAATGTGGGTCCCACAGGCGATATTTGGATGAAATTTCGGATTTTTATGGAAAAATTATATTTTCATATGGAATTAATTCCTACAATTTTTATTGACTGAATCGAATTATTTGTGGCTAGATTCGAGGCATTTGGAGCCAAATTCACTAGGCAAAAGCATAGCGAAATAAGAAATTACACGGGTTGAGGTAAGGAACAGTTTTAAATATGGTCCTGAGTGTATGAAACCCCTTTTGTGTCATGTGATTATTTTTGAGGTGACGCACATGTTAGGTGACGGGCGTGTGGGCGTGCACCGAGGGGATTGTGACTTGGTCCGTCCCGTGAAATTGTAAAGTTGGATAATCTGTTGTTATATGTACATTCTCCATGTAGTAGAGATTGAACCACAAATCATGTCTAGATTATATGTTGGTACTATAGGGACCCGCAGAGGTTGTGTACATGTTGAACTATCTGCTTAATGGTTGTTCTGTACTCAGTCACAGTTTACTTGTTTATTTTATCTCAGTCTCTATTGTTCATTATTGATGCATCATATCATTGTTGTTTGGGCTGATTTCATGATTTCTGACAGCCCGAGAGACTGGAGAGATTTGTGACTGAGTGAGGCCGAGGGCTTGATTGTGAGATATTATTATAGCGCGTGAGTTGTCCGTGCAGCACATGAGTTGTCCGTGCGGATCCAGGTATTATTATACTATAGCACGTGAGTTGTCCGTGCACCACGTGAGTTATCCGTGCGGATCCAGATATTATACTATAGCATGTAAGTTGTGCGTGCAACACGTGAGTTGTCCGTGCGGATCCAGATATTGATACTATAGCACGTAAGTTATCCATGTAGCACATGATTTGTCCGTGCGGTTTATAGCGCTTGGGTTGTAGGAGTCCCTCCGGAGTCTGTACACCCCTAGTGAGCACGGGTACCTATTGAGTGTGAGTGCTGAGGGTTGAGAGCCGAGTGGTTGAGCCGTTGTGACGAGTTGGGTGACTATTGCCCTGAGAGTATGTACTTGCTTTTCATTTGTTGTTGCACTTAGTTGCTGTCTGTCATTGTTGTGAAATCTCTGAAAGCTTTATATCCGGATTACATGAACTTGAACTGTATAAAACTGATTTGATTTAAACCGCTGGATATGAAAGCATGTCTATTCTTTGCTGGAATTATTGATAATGAACTTTATTTGTATAGCTCGTCACTACCTTCTCAGTTCCTTATTTATTATTGTTACTTACTGAGTTGGTTGTACTCATACTACACCCTGCACTTCGTGTGCAGATTCAGGTGTTCCCGGACATAGATGGTGTTGATTTCTTTCGCACAGTTGATTTTTCCAGAGATTCATGGGTAGTTGCCGTGTTTTAGAGACCTTGCCTCTCCTTCCCTATCTCCTTATTTACTGTATCTGGTCTCCGACTATTATGGATCGTATTTTTCAGACTTGTATTCATATTAGATGCTCATGTACTCAGTGACACTGGGTTTTGGGAGTACTTATATTTATACTTGTGAGATTTCTTCCACTAAATTAAATCATTATGTTTTCAAATTTAAAAGATATGTGATTTATTGAGATTGTCGGCTTGCCTAGTATTGAGATAGGCGCCATCACGACGGGTGAGATTTTGGGTCGTGACAAGTTGGTATCAGAGCCTAGGTTACATAGATCTCACGAGTCATGAGCAGGTTTAGTAGAGTGTTGCAGATCAGTACAGAGACGTCTGTACTTATCTTCGAGAGGCTGCCGAACCCTTAGGAAAATTTCACTTTCTTGTATTCTATCGTGCGAAATTGACTCAGCTTGAAACACAACTATTTGAATTCATTCCACGCATTCGTGTGCGCATGTGAGCGCTCGATATCAGTTGCGTCTCACCGGCTTGTGATTCCAAGAACGAGGTTCGAGATGAGTATTCTGTGTTTTGGTGATGGGCCAGTCTGGAGGACTTAAGGCCGGGGTTAGACCGCAGATTAGGCTCGATAGTTTCGGTTGTGAGAACTTATACATTTGGACTCATATGTCCGATAATGTCCCTACGAGTGGAATTTGTGGCTCGATGAAATGTGGAAATGACTATATGATTAGTATGATGTGAATGTGGCATTTGTCAGGTGGGTTGAATGAGACGGGTAAAGCTTACTTGTGACTCAAGAGTCTGCTATTGGGTACTTGATACCTGTTTTGATGTGACGTACAGTCTTGAGTTATGAGTGCGTTGAGGGATCTGTCATGTTATTTAATTGTGGAGCGAAGTAGATTTTCATGTCGTGTTGATGAGTTCAAACTCAGAAATATTAAGTGATTCCGTGGTAATTGTGGGTGCGAAAGGGTAAAGCAAGATACCAATTTGAGGCTAAGCAGGTGGGTTATCTCCTGCGGAGTAATCTACGTAGGTGTGCTCCTTATAATGTTGAGTGGAGAGTGTCTTTTCTACCAGCAGGGGCGTATGTGTTGAGATTTGAATTTGAATCTGGTTGAGAAAGTTGACTTGATTGTCGCGAGAATAAATGTGAACTTAGCGGATGATTGAGGTATTTTATGGTGGGTGTTGCATAAGCTTGAGAAGTATTTTCGTTGAACTGACTGCAGTATTATGGCAGTAATAAAGTATGGGTATTATGAGTTATCGAGTGTTTTGTTCTATGGCTTTGAGCCAAGTGGGGGAGTCTGCTATTGACAATTCAATTTCAAACATATATGTTAAATTTTAGTTTTGGTCTGAGGCATACTTGTGGTTTAGTTATGACTTGTAGGGGTGGAGATCGAGGATGACTCGGGTAAGGAAATTCCTGGATACGGGTTACATCGTACTTTATAAAATATATAAATTATAGAATGATTAAGTTGTTATTTTGAAAGATGTAGTGCGTCGTGTTAAGGCAAGGTTAATTCTTTGAGTGTTGAGTGTGCTAAAGGAACACATGTCTTTCGGCCCATTTGGGTGGAGCAAATTAGATTTGAACTGAGTGGATGAATCTCGAGAGGGTTCTAATGGATTCAAAATGTATATGTGGCAATTGAAAATTATTTCGAATTCGTATATCACTAGAATTGGTTACTTACAATGGATAGTATCGGACGTGCGATAATTCTGTTTGACTATAGATTCTACATTTCACTATAAGAAAGGAAAGAGGAACAATTTTAAATTCACATAAGGTCCTAAAGAGTGGGTGTCTAGGTTGTGGTTTTAATGGAGGTGCTTAAGAAGAATATTGTGAGCTTTAGGTAAGGATCGTAGTGTTCTGACAAGGAGAAGTGTCAACTTGAGGGTAATTCAGAAGAAACTCGAAGAAAAATAGGACAACTGGGTAGTAGGCTAGACCAGTATGGTAATGGTATGCTCGGTTCTTTTGGTTCTTATAATGAAGTGGGGCTTTATGGGTGTTTTGTGGCAATACTCTAAGATTTGGTAACCTGTGTGGCTTGGTGGAGTTAGAGGAATTCAGTGCTGATAGCTTGGTTATGTGCAAATGGATTTCAAAGTTTTCTTAATGGTTTATACCATGGGTTGAACCGGATATATTCTACCGGTGTATGGAACGTGTTGTGTATTGTGATTTACTCCTATAAAGAAGCAAGAGAGAGGTTTCTAACTAATAGGGTATGTAATTTGCTGGTGACTTAGAGTTTATAATGAAATTCTTTTGCCTTTCACATAATGGATGTGGTGTGTTGTGCGGGATTTAGATTTACATGCACAAGGTGACAGTTCATTCTTGAAAGGAAGGGTGCGCATTTAATTAAATGAATGTTATAACTGCTCGGTAATCCCTGAGAAGGGTGCGCATTTCAAAAGGTGCATTGTGTTTTGACTTATGGATGTTCATTGGTATTGCAGTACTCACCTGGTTGATAGACTGTTGATATTCAAATTATTGCTATATGGCACGGAAGAAATATGAAAGTATTCCTTATGGGAAGATCGTGAATGGAAGATGTGTTAGTCATTCTAGTGCTAGAGTTGGGATCAATTACGGTGATTCATGTGTTTGATGAATTTTGAGACTGGGAGTTCTAAGAAGTATATTGTTTCGGGGTGCAGCTTGTTTGAGGTGAGTATTTTATTTTAACTCAGTGGAGGCACTAGTTGCGCTAATTATTTGTGATAGTTACGCGCTATAAGTGTGCATATATATGAGGTTTGAGCCATTGTGCGGGTATCAGGGCAAGTATTTATACTCGAAAGGATGCTTAGGCTACGATATGCCTAGAGTTGACTGTTAAGCGTAAAGTTATAACGTTTCTCATGTTCTTACCTTTGTTGAAAACTATTTGGGCTACACTTGAGGTTACAAAGAGGCTAATTCCCTAAACAAACGAGGTAGTTATTATTTCTGCGTTAAATTGCCGATTTGAAGTGTGATAGCAGACTTTGCACATGCTTACGCTATGGCGTGTTATTTATACCAGTCCAGGAGCATAAGAATCTTATTTCATTATCATATACATGTGTACTTGTTTAATTTCTCTTGTATGATATGCTGGGATTGGAGGCATGTGACCATGCCAAGCGATTCATATTATTGGCACATGAGTTGTCTGTGCCGTGTGTGAGAATTGTATTTCTATGATAATTTATCCGATTCATTAATTTCCTTCCTCTACAATTGTGCATATGCACGTACGGTTATCCTCTTCACAAAATTTGAGGAGTTGGTTGTAACAGTGCGGTTGTGGTGGTGCTTGTTGAACTTGCAATATGGTTCTCTTCCTTGTGACATCTCCCATATTTAGGTACACGGATTGCGTAGTTATGGCTTGAGTTATATTGACGTGGCGTGTCTGTGGGATAGTTGTGTTTAATAATATAAGATTATTGGACCAAGAATGGGTACTGTCAGGTTTGTTTACGGTATATTCGGGAGGATAATATTGAAAGTCTGCTTAGAAGGTGATTATGGTTCTGGTCGGGGTGAGAGAGCTATGTGGCTAGTTGATCTGATGAGTGGTTATGCGTTTTGATTGTTTCTTTCATCATTGGCAGTGTACGAAGGTTTTGGAATGAGGTTCTGTTGAATGCGGGGTTTTATACTAGTACTTGGTTGGTTTTGTGTAGTTACTGTGATCGGGAAAGGTGCTGCGAGTATGCAAATTGTGTAGTATGTTATGTGATTATATCTGGGATAATGGTTATGGCTTGATACAGCTTGTTCAGGCTTATACGGTGTAGATGTGAGATTTAGATCTTGGAAAGAATTCTGGGCATTAGAAATTTGGCTCCATGTTTTGGGCTAAGGTTAAATTAATGATTTTCAGTTGTGTTATGTTGTCAGGCCTATATAAAATAGGGTGACGTGGGATCACCCCCAGGTATGTGCGTAGTAAGGTAGAATAGTGATTCGTAGGTTTAGGAACAACTCTTAGCACACAGTTTACATCACAGTTTTGGAGGGCATTACAACGAGATTTAGGTACATAGATTCAACTGAGTACAACATTTCACCTTCAGACGGACGAACAGTCCGAGCACACTATTCGTATGTTGGAAGATATGCTACGCGTTGTGTTATAGATTTCGGGGGGTTCTTGGGATCAATTTCTACCACTGCAGAGTTTGCTTACAATATCAACTACCAATCGAGCATTCAGATGGCTCCGTATGAGGCTTTATATGGGAGACAATGTCGGTCTCCAGTGGGTTGGTTTGATCCGGGTGAGACTAGACTATTGGGTACTGATTTGGTTCAGGTTGCTTTGGAGAAGGTTAAATTGATTCAGGAGCGGCTTCCCACGATGCAGTCTAGACCGAAGAGTTATGCCGACCGGGAGGTCCGTGATGTTGCTTACATGATTGGGGAGAAGGTTCTGCTCAAGATTTCACCCATGAAGGGTGTGTTGAGGTTCGGGAAGAAGGGAAAGTTGAGCCCTCGGTATATTGGGCCTTTTTGAAATACTTAAGAAGATTGTAGAGGTGGCTTATGAACTTGCATTGCCACCTAGTCTATCAGGTGTTCATCCAGTGTTCCATGTGTCCATGCTCTGAAAGTATGTTGGGAATCCATCTCATATTTTGGATTTCAGTACAGTGCAGCTGGACGGTAATTTGACTTATGATGTGGAGCCGGTGGCCATTTTAGACCGACATGTTCGAAAGTTGGGAAATATAGAAATTGCCTCCATGAAAGTGTTATGGCGAAACCAACAGGTTGAAGAGACCACTTGGGAAGACGAGGAGAAAATGAAGAAGAAATACCCTCATTTGTTTGAATAGTCATGTATTTATAAAGTTGTGTTCTACGAAAATGCTAAGAGTTACCTTCTACGAATTATGTATCAACTGTATAGCTGATGTTAACGGTGTTCCTTTTGGTAGTATACTGCTCGTGAGGTCACGATTGGCTTTTTTTTTTTAATGTTATGTTGCATCGTTGGTTCATGAATATGTTGTTAGGACTGGTTTTGGTGATTCTCTTGCAAGTGGTTAGGCCAATTGCAGAGGACACTCTACCGAAATTTCTGAAAAATTTGGGAGTTAGCAAAATTTTGGGCCTTAAGGAAGTTGAAATGTTGGAAGAATATCTAAGATCTATATGAAGTCAAGAACGATTAGAGATGATGGTTAAGGTGAAAAGAGGATAATATTGTGCCTAATAATGACTTGTAAAACATTGGAGGACGAATGTTCTTAAGTGGGGGAGAATGTAACACCCCGAAAATATTTCTATGTGTTTAAAACCATTAAGAAGATTGGCGGGTGCTAATTATATCAATTCGGGTATGAACAAGACTGGTAATTTGAATAATATCAATTGATCATGATAATATATGTATGAGGTGCATTACAAATGGTTTAGGGTCTAAGAAGAGCCCAAAGGCTAAGTCAAGTTGAAACTTTTATGATAGAATAAAGTTTCAAGTGAGTTTGCACACGATCTAAATTCAAACGAGCATAACTCTCAAGATATGAAGATTTATATGGTGTATAACCTATCAAATTAAATACCTTTGATTCTAGTTTCCAACGCATTAAACCGTTCGTCATTTGGAAATTTCGCCAAGAAGTTATGACCTTTTTACTAAAGAATGACAGAACACCTACGCGAGTCTTGCGTAGCCTACGCGGATTTGCGTAGGCAAAATCAATATGGAAGTGAGGGGAGGGAGGGTTAAGCTGTGTAGCCAATCTGTATAGGCTACGCAGCCAGCCTACGCAGTTCATTTTTTTATAAAACATGGAAGGTTCAGGGAGAGAGAAAAACATAACAATTTTGGCTAAGTTTTGGATTCTAGAGAGAAGGTGGAGCATCTTCAACCCAAATACACATCAAAGGTAAGTTTTATGATATTTTTTATAATGGATTAACACTAGTTAATGGTAGTATTAACATCTAAATGGATTGAAATTCATAGGGATTTCTCTAATCTTCAAGAATACTTTAAAAGAGTTCAAGTTAGGGTTTGAGCTACAAGAGGTAAATTCTCCACCCTACACTTAAATGGAATTATGAATTAAGTATTTGGAATGTATTGTGAAGTAGAAAGTACCAATTGGTTGAAGAATTATGCTAGTCCTTGAAATGGGTATTGTGAGTTAGGGTTCTTGAAGGGAGAAGAAGATGAATAGTGAATTTTTGAATCTTGTTAGGATGGTTGGTGATTCTAGTGCTTCAATAGCTTAATAATGATTAACTATTAAATCATATAACCTAGATTGGGGGTTAAAGGCCAAGGATAAAATCTATTAAGGATAAAAGGGATATGTTGTAACACCCCTGAAATTTCAAAGTACTTAAGTGTAAGGCCTGATAAAATTTACAAAGAAAATAATGTTTCATGGTGCCGGACTAGGCTTACGTGTTTGAGGATTATAGAAATTCTTCGCGGCTCGGACTTTTTGGGTTGAACAATGCACAAAAAAGTAAAGGAATTTATTTTCCGGAAAAGTGTGTTTATGCGGTCCATTATGCGACCGCATAATCACTCCGCGGGCCGCATAATGGACACAGAAGTGAGCAGGAGAGGGCTATTCTGAAAGCAGCTATGCGGTCGACTATGCGACCGCATAACTGTTATGCGGTGCATTATGCGACTGCATAATAGTTATGCGGACCGCATAGTGACTGCATACACAGGCAGTTCATTTGGCTATTTTGTAACCAATTATGCAACCGATATGCAGTCCGCATAACCATTATGCGGTCGCATATGCGACCGCAGAACCTGTTCAAGAGCTTCATTTTTGGGTTTTTAAAACCCGACCCTACTTCATTAAATACACGTTTTGGGCCATTTTTGAGAGATAATCTGACATTTTAGAGTGAGAGAGAGTGCCCTAGAGTGAGAAGGTGTTCTTCAATAATTGTTCTTCAATTCTTGCTCAAGATTTGGAAGATTAAGAAGGGAAACTCACTAGGTCTTAATCCTAGAGATTGAAGTTGCTAAGAATTCTGGAAAGTTTTAGAGTTTAAGGAAGCTCAATTGAGGTATGTTGGCTAAACTCTTCTTTAAGAGTTGGAATTCTCATTATCTTTGTAAGTTCCGAGATGTTGATTATAAATCGAGTATTCCGATACGTTTTGTGCTGAAGATATATGTTCAATTCGTATTTCAAATGCTCTTATCATATTGCATTATTAATTGAGAATGTGTCCCAAACTATGGATTACATATCCACATGTTCTAACTTCTAGTCGTGAGTTATGTGAAAGTTATTATGCCAAGTTGTGTAGAGATTGCGATTGTGATACATCTCCACCCACATACATTGGGGAGAGGTGGAATGACTACTTTATGTAGGGATTATGAAATTGTGGGAATGCACCTCCACCCACTTACATTGGGGTGAGGCGGTACAACCGCTTTGTGTATGGTTTTGGTATTATTGTGGCACCACCACCCGCATACATTGGGGTGAGGCGGCATAGCCGCTTTGTGTAGGTACTTGGTACTGTGGTTATACATCCACCCGCATACATTAAGGTGAGGCGACAGGGCCGCTTGATTAGAGTTGTGATATTGTACGTACACCTCCACTTGCATACATCGGGTGAGGTGGCGGGGCTGCTTTGTGTGAAGATGGTTATAGAGGATCTCATCTTAAATAATATAAATGTTATTGATAGCTTTTAATAAGCTTGCTATGGTTGAGACGGTTATATATATTATTCTATTGCCGCACTGGTTCATCATAATTATCTTGTATTTCTATATTCTTAAATTGGTGTTTAGTTTTCTTACTAGTACTATTCGACGGTACTAACGTCCCTTTTGCCGGGGGCACTGCATCTTTAAATGGATGCAGGTGGTTCCATAGCAGGAGACATTAATCAATGATAGCAGTACACCTTCTTCCCAAATGACTTGGTGAGCCCTACTTCATCCCGGGGTCATGTATTTCTTTTGTACTTTGTGTATTCGATTTGAGGTATAGCCGGGGCCTTGTTGCCGACATTATCATTGTACTCTTCTTCATCTATAGAGGCTCCGTAGATATAGTGTGGGTTGTGTATTGGTTCTGGAAAAGAAAAACTATGCTATGTTGTGGTTATATACTTGTCCATTAGAGACTTTAAAAATGGTAAAACTTATATTAAGAAATTGGTAATTGCAGACATGACCACTTTATTATTTAATTAAGGAAAACATATATTCTCTTTATTCATGAATGAGTTTGGGTAAAAGAAATCTAACAGGCTTGCTCGGTCGGGTTCACTCGGTTGCGCGTCGGTCGCGCTCCTCAGTTTTGGGGCATGACAAACTTGGTATCAGAGCTTAAGGTTTTAATGTGTCCTAGGATGTCTCGGAGCCGTGTCTAGTAGAGTCCTTATTATCGGTGTGTTGTCAACCATGCCTATAATTAGGATGCTATATGGACATTTAGGAATAATACCCTTCTTTCATGTTCTTGATCGTGCGTTAAAGTTTGTTGCAAGATTGTTCCTCTTTTAACTCCTGAGTTTCTCTAATTTTCAGTACATGGCACCTAAGAAGAAGGCAAGAACTGGCCAAAGAGCCAATGTCACCCCAGGAGTGACAGTTGACCCTATAATTGATGATGCGGGTGAGCACCCGAGGATTGAGAATATGCCTCCTCTTACTACACTGCCTGACTCTACTATAACTGATCAGACCGCACATGTCCCTACACCTACAGAAGGTGCAACAGTTCCTCCAACTGATATTCCAGTTCCACCTCCAGTCCTAGCTTCCGATTCTGGTGTGTCTGATATTGATATTAGGGGAGCCATACAAATGTTGACACAGTTAGTGTCTTCTCAGGCCCAGAGATCGAGTGTTGGGCCTACTTCTTCCGGTCATCCAAGGGAATCTTCTAGTTCCAGGGTGAACAAGTTTCTTCAGTTAGATCCTCCAGTGTTTATGGGTGCTGATCCCGAGGAAGACCCCCAGGACTTCATTGATGAGATGCACAAAACTCTCCAGGTTATGCATTTTATAGAGACGGAGGGAGTAGAGTTGGCCTCCTACCGCCTGAAAGGGGTGGCTTACTCTTGGTTTGAGTTGTGGGAGGAATCCCGTGAGGAGGGAAGCCCTCCAGCAAGGTGGGGTGAGTTCACAGATGCATTTATAGATCATTTCTTGCCTGTCGAAACTAAGGCAGCTCGTGCCGCTGAGTTTGAAAGCCTGAAGCAGGGTAGTATGAATGTGTGGGAGTATCATATGGAGTTTGCGCGCCTGTCCAAGTATTCTATTCAAATGTTGCCCACTATGGAGGCTAAAGTGTGCCGGTTTGTACAGGGCCTTAGCCCCTTGGCTATCAATAAGGCCTCTACAGCTGCCTTGAATTCCGATATAAACTATGGTAAGATGGTGGCATTTTCTCAAGCCATAGAGATTCGCAAATTGAAGAATAGAATGGAGCGTCATAGTAGCAGCAAGGCCCGGTCTGCGGGCAACTTTGGTGGTTCTTACGGTGGTGGTGGTGGTGGTAGGTCGGCATTCAGGGGAGCATCATCAGTACCATCCCAATCATTCTCCCAGTCTTCGATGGGTGCACAGTCATCTGGACCCAGTCAGGGCAACAGGGGACCAACCACCAGCAGGGTCGGCCCGAAAGAAGGTTTCATCAGTGGAGACTTCCATGCCCTAAGTGTAGAAGGATGCACTTTGGGTCCTATTTTATGGACCTACCAGTATGCTATGGGTGTGGTTTGAGGGGTCACATTCAGAGAGATTGCCGCTGGTCCCGCCAAAATATGGGCAGAGGTGCGGCACAACCAGCTAATTCTGTAGCTACTACATCCACAGCACCTCCAGCTCGAGGCACCCCAGCACCCGCAGGGCATGGTGCAGCTAGGGTGGTGCACAGAATTCGGGAGGACCCAGCAGATTTTATGCTATGCGGAGACGTCGGGAATTAGAGGCTTCTCCAGATGTTGTCATAAGTATATTGACTGTCCAATCTCATGATGTATATCCTCTTATTGGTCCCGGTTCCACTTTTTCATACGTCACACCTTATGTTGCTATGGAATTTGGGATAGAATCAGAACCACTTTATGAGTCGTTCTCTGAATCCACTCCAGTTGGTGAGTCTATTTTAGCCGCACGGGTTTATAGGGATTGTGTTGTCACATTGCGTGGTCGAGACACCGTGGCCGATCTTATTGAATTGAGAATGGTTGATTTTGGTGTGATAATGGGGATGGATTGGCTTTATTCATGTTCGCCAAGCTTAATTGCCGAACCAGAACTGTTAGGTTAGAATTTCCAAATGAGCCAGTTATTGAGTGGAAGGGTGATGATGTGGTGCCAAATGGTAGGTTTATTTCCTACCTTAAATCCACAAAGATGATCAACAAGGGATGTATTTACCATTTGGTCCGGGTTACGGACACCGATGCTGAGGCACCTACACTTGAGTATGTGCCTATTGTGAATGA